>NC_136237.1:5860000-6002500 GCF_053564925.1 Oryzias latipes | reverse complement strand
TACTGGAACCACCACCCAGAATTTTCAACGTAAAACCCTGGACGAGCCCATGCAGATTGGTCTCTCACGCCTATCTGCTGAAGAACGTTGCAAGCGTCATAAGGAAGGACTATGTTTTTACTGTGGTGGTCAAGGACACCAAGTTTCTCAGTGTTCACTTCGTTTAAACTCTCAAACCCCGTTAAAAGACAGGCCGCGGGGGGGTCAGTCGGTCTTATCTACCCGTAAAGACTTCTGTTATATTCCTGTCAAGCTTTGTTTCCAGTCTAAGTGTTCCGATACCCATGCTCTTGTTGACTCTGGTGCCGAACAAAGCCTCATTGATCATTCTCTGGTTTCCCTTCTCTCTCTTCCCATAGAAACCCTCGACAATCCCATCAATGCCGCTGGATTGGGGGGTCAACATCTTTCTCTCATCACCCATCGCACTAAACCCCTGTTACTCATCACCTCTGGTAATCATCACGAGTTTATTCAGTTTTATGTCACCTCTTCTCCTCATAACCCTGTAGTTCTAGGTTACTCTTGGCTTAAGATCCACAACCCTCATTTTGACTGGGCCAGGCAACGCATAACTAATTGGAGTGGGTTTTGTTTGGCCAATTGTCTTCAATCTGCTATTCCCCCTGTTTCTCCTAACACTCCTATGCTCGAAAACATCGACCTATCTTCCGTCCCTTCTTGTTACCACGAGTTCAAAGCCGTCTTCAGTAAAAGTAAGGCTGGTTCTTTACCCCAGCATCGCCCCTACGATTGTGCCATAGAGCTCCTTCCTGGCGCTACGCTTCCCAAAGGCCACCTATACAACCTCTCCGGCCCTGAGAAAACCGCCATGGAGACTTATATTCACGAGGCTCTTTCTTCTGGTCAAATTCGTCCTTCTTCGTCCCCTGTAGGCGCTGGCTTCTTTTTCGTTGAAAAGAAGGATAAGACCCTTCGTCCCTGCATCGATTATCGCGAACTTAATCTAATAACCATAAAGGACAAATATTCGCTTCCGCTCATCAGTTCCGCTTTTGACTCTGTCCAGGGGGCCCAGATCTTTTCTAAATTAGATCTTCGCAACGCCTATCACCTCGTACGCATTAAAGAAGGCGACAAGTGGAAGACGGCTTTTAACACACCTCTCGGCCACTACGAATACCTTGTTATGCCGTTCGGTCTAACCAATGCTCCCGCCGTTTTTCAAAGACTCGTCAACGATGTGCTCCGTGATTTTCTCAACCGGTTCGTGTTCGTTTACCTCGATGACATACTCATTTACTCCTGTGATCCCATCCAGCACAAAAATCATGTCCGTCTCGTTTTGTCCAGGCTCCTTGAAAATCAATTATGTTAAGGCTGAAAAGTGTCAATTCCACACTAACTCCATTCAGTTCTTAGGTTATATTTTCGAAGCCGGCCAGGTACGCCCCGATCCTGCCAAGCTGGAAGCCGTTGCCCAGTGGGAACCTCCCACTACCCGCAAAAAACTTCAACAATTTTTAGGGTTCGCAAATTTCTACCGCCGGTTTATTCGTAGCTATAGCTCCATAGCCGCCCCTCTCACCCAGCTCACTTCAGTCTCTAAGCCATTTATCTGGACCCCTCAGGCCCAGGAAGCTTTCGACACTTTAAAGGCTCTTTTCATTTCTGCCCCTATTCTTATTCAACCGGACACCACGAAACAATTCATAGTCGAAGTCGACGCCTCGGACACTGGAGTTGGAGCCGTACTCTCCCAAAGAGAAGAATCCTCCAGCAAAATGAAACCTTGCGCCTTCTTCTCCCGCAAATTATCACCAGCCGAACGCAACTACGACGTGGGAAATCGGGAACTGCTAGCCATTAAATTGGCACTGGAGGAGTGGCGTCACTGGCTGGAGGGAGCTACTCACCCATTTATAGTTTGGACAGACCATAAGAATTTAGCTTACCTACGCACGGCCAAAAGACTGAACTCTCGCCAAGCTCGGTGGTGCCTTTTTTTTGATCGCTTTGACTTCATTATTACTTACAGACCCGGAAGCCGCAATACCAAGCCCGATGCTCTCTCCAGAAAGTACAGCCCTGACGATGCTTCGCCTCCTGCTCCTATCATCCCCGCTACCTGCATCATGGGCAATCTAACCTGGGACATCGAAACCCGCGTCAGAAATGCCCAAGGTGAGGAGACCTGTAATACCCCATGTCCTGACGGCACTCTCTTTGTTCCCACGTCCCTTAGGCCTGATGTCATTGCCTGGGGACACAGCTCTCAAATCGCCTGCCACGGAGGAGTTCACAGAACCCTCTCCCTCCTCCGCAAGAGATTTTTTTGGCCTCACATGGACAAGGATGTTCGTGAGTTTATTAGTGCCTGCACTGTCTGCGCCCGGTCCAAATCCGGTAACTCTCCATCTGCTGGTTTGCTCCGCCCTTTGCCCACTCCTCACCGGCCCTGGTCCCACCTTGCTGTCGACTTCGTCACAGGGTTACCCCCCTCTCAGGGTAATACAGTTATCCTCACTGTGATCGACAGGTTCTCTAAAGCTGTGCACTTCATTCCCCTTCCCCAGCTTCCCTCTGCCACAGAGACCGCCAAGACCCTGGTTGACCAGGTTTTCCGTCATCATGGCATCCCTGCTGACATAGTCTCTGATAGAGGACCTCAATTCGTATCACAGGTATGGAAGGCAGTCTGTACTGTGCTTGGTGCTACTGTCAGCCTGTCCTCAGGTTACCACCCGCAGTCCAACGGACAGGCAGAACGGGTTAACCAAGAACTCGGAGCCGGCCTCCGTTGTCTCGCTGCCCAGAACCAATCCGACTGGTCTGAATACCTTATCTGGATAGAGTATGCCCACAACACCCATCCTTCCACTGCTACGGGGTTATCTCCCTTTGAAGCCTCGCTGGGCTACTGTCCCACTCTTTTTCCCTCTCAGGAGCTCGACCTTGCAGTCCCCTCCGTCCAGGAACACCTCCAGCGCTGCCAGCGCATCTGGACACAGACCCGTGAGGCTCTCCTACGGACTAAGGAGGCTAACTGCCGCATAGCTAACCGGAACAGGGTGGAAGGTCCCGTGTACCAGGTCGGGCAGAAGGTGTGGCTGTCGTCCAGGAATGTCCCCATTCAATCCTCATCACGCAAACTATCGCCCCGGTTCATCGGGCCCTATGTCATAGACAAGATAATCAATCCCGCATGTGTCCACCTCAAGCTGCCCGCGGCGCTTAAGGTTCATCCCTCTTTTCATGTTTCTCAAATTAAACCCTTTCTGGACCCTTTCCTGCCCCGCCTCAGCCTTATACTCCAGCCACGTCGCGGTCTAAGGAACTCCAGTCACGCCGCAGTCAAGAGCTCCAGTCACGCCACAGTAAAGTTCCCGCGCTCACCGTTGGTCGAGGAATCCTCGTCAAGCTCCACGCCCCGTCCTCCTCCTGGATCCTCTGGCTCCTTCAAAATAAAACCAATTTCTTACCTTTCACCTAACCGCCTCTTCCTTCTGGGTTGCTGCATCTGGGTCCGCCTTGTTCTGATCATGACAGATGGATTGAAACTGGATTGCACTGAGATGTGGTTGACCAGGTCCTTGAATGTTAGGGCCAGGTCCGCCCTGTACAATAGATG
Source organism: Oryzias latipes (assembly GCF_053564925.1). NCBI lineage: Eukaryota > Metazoa > Chordata > Actinopteri > Beloniformes > Adrianichthyidae > Oryzias > Oryzias latipes. Next base: position 5,998,908 of record NC_136237.1, on the reverse strand, counting down.
TGGCAATCATCTACCCTGCCAAACTATTTTCATCCTCTCTGATTGCTGCTCAAGAAAATGGAAAAATGGAAATTGCTTGCCACACACAAACACAGCATGACTGATGTTCTGTTTCTTCTAAAATAGTCCCTGCAAAACTAAACCTCTGGATTGTAGACAAGATAGCGGCGGTCCTCAGGACCATCAAATATTGGTTGTTTGTCCAGCATTTTCATCAAAGGGACAGGAATTCTCGTTTTGGACCACCTGTATCTAGATCTTCCTCAATATCTTCATCAGAGAACTTGAAAATAGGAACAATCATTACATATTGTTGTCAAATAGTGCCAGATTCTCTTGGTACCAGTTGTTCAACCAATGGTGGTTGACTGTCATTATGATAAATGAGGACTAAAATGCACGCGCACACACACACACACAAATAAATAAAAAGCTGAAAACATACTGTAAATGGCATCCACTGCTTGTCCAATGGTAGACGAGCATCGCCTCCGCCTCGTTTGTCCCCGCGAAGATTGCTCACCAGCAGTATCTCTGGTGGGAAGACTGCTGTGACCAGATGTCTCACAAATCCAGTGGCTGAATGTGAATTTAAAGCGTACGTCCACGCCAGTTTCTCCACCAGGACTCCAGTTCGAGGGTAGATCTCCACCTGTTTAGACAAGGAGACAAGTGTATTTAGGGTTAAAAAAGTGTACTTTTTTTTTTTTTAGCTCTAAATAGTTTAGACAGCAAATTACACTAACCATACTGATTCAAAAATGTATGTACCACATTCATTTATAATAAAAAAAAAATGACCTTAGAAGACTGCGAGTCCTTCTGGGATGGAGTCACAATGTCAGACACGGAACTGGATTCTGTAGCTCCAGGGTGGGATGGTGGTGAGGAACTAAAACTCTGGGGGGGCATCGGTGGTGTATTAAGCTCCAGCCTGGATCGCTTAGTAGGTACAACTGAATCAATTACATTTTTCATGGTTTTCAGGAGTTCTGGTATATCTGCACACAGTAGAAACAAAAATATAAACACAAAAATTATTTTACATCAGTGGCAAGTAAAAAACAATACAATACAGTAATGGCAGGATAAAACGCTTTAGAAAAATGATTTGACCAATAATTTAGTGAATAATATGAACAAATACCTTGAACAACCATCTCCTTCAAGTTAGCGTTCTCCTCTTTCAGCTCCTTGATCTCCTGCATTAATTCAGATACTGTCTTTTCTGGATTTCTATCCCTTGAACTTGTTTGTGGATGACAGTACATCTCAAGAAAGTCTTCAGCAGGGTCTTTTCTTTTCTGTACCTTTGACTTCTGGGTGTCCAGAGAGAGAAAAATCAAATCATTGATACAGAAAAAGAAATAAACAACTGATGTTTCAGTTTAGTAGCTCAGCTGCACAAACAACAGGTTCAGTAACAATAACTACAAATGATGGTATATATTTTAAAGCTAAACATTGCAGTCTATAACTGCAAATCAGAACTACAAATCACTTCCACAATTTGATGTAACATTCATTGAGAAATATTACAAAAGAGCTCCATATAACTTGATATCACCTTGACATGAAACGACTGAGTAAGAATCTGACTGTCAGTGTTGGTCGAGTTATCTGACTGATCTTGATATTTTTGAGGCAGGACCGATTTCCTCTTGGTCAGTTCTAGAGGTTCATCAGTCTTCAGCAGCAAGTTAATTTTACGGGTTGCCTCAAAACGAGTTGCTTGAGAACAAAAAAATGAAAGAAAAGAAAAAACAAAGAAATTTAAATTCATTCAAATTAATGATAGTTATTTATATAAATATCTATATATAGCTATAGATATTTATATCTATATACATGTATATGGGAAAGACTAGGCATAAAACATTTACATCGACTTATCTATCTGTATAAACACACATATCTATAACGTTAAATAAACAACTGTACTTACCACTAGCGCTAGATTCACCCGCATGTGTTTCATCCATGTCGGCGATTTCTCTTGGTTGCCGCTTTTTCTAAATTTAAAAGACGCAGACGGCTCAGTTAAACAAAGATCTCGCGTTGACAACTGTTGCTAGGAAGGCTGACGGATACACTGCACTATCTCCCCTCTGATTGGCTGATCCTAAAATTTTCAGTCTAATATTGACCCATCATCGCTCTCATTAAATTAAAATACAAAAAAAAAGTTAACGTCCAGGGCCAGTAAATGCACAGTGCAGAAATTTGCCAGAGGTTCTCATGTCAGAACTGAACTGAGCTGAGCTACATGTCAACTGTTCAGTTTCCCACTGGCTTTAACAAAGCCATAAGTGCTACTCAGGTGATTAGACCATGTGTGTATATTCAGTGTTCACAGTCCAGCTCAGTTGTATGTAAGCTACTGAACACATATTACTGTAGACAAAATACTATTAACTAAATGAGAATATTTTCATTTATTCATTTTGAGGTTCCAAAAGGAAAATTTCTGCCTCAAGTATTGACAATGTAACTAAAATGAAATATCACCTATTAGGGAAAAGATAAAATGCACATGTATTCCTATGTAAAACATTTTGTACTTCATGTAATGTGATGTTATTATTATATTACTAGTCTACAAAAATAAAGAAGTCTTTCTCTAGCATCACATGAAAGAATGCACCCGTCTTTTTTTTGTCTTTGCGACATATTAATTACATCCCACATGTATTTTCAATATTTGCTGTGTGGATACAATATCATGTTGCTAATGTCATTAGGAATAGTTGGTCCTTAAATCCATCCATACATCTTCCGACCCGCTCCATCCCTTTACCGGTGTCGCGGGTGTCTTGCTTGGAGCCCATCCCAGCTAGTCACAGGCTAGGCTATATTACACATACCTACTAAAATTATTGTATGTGGAACTACTATCATACACTTTTCTTATATGTTACCAAAATATACAAGTTTCATTTTGTCCTATTTTACTAAGGATCTTATAAGGGGTTTAACTGTCTTATGCTTAAACTATAAGTTTCAGATAAAAGAGACAAAAAACGTATAAGATTCATATATAACATTTCCGTATGGGATGTAAGCAGACAAATCGGATCTTCTTTCTCTTTCGGCTTTTCCCATCAGGGGTCGCCACAGCGAATCATCCTTTTCCACCTCACTCTATCATGGACATCTTCTACCCTAACATTAGCCAACTTCATGTCCTCTGTTAAGACATCCATGTATCTCCTCTTTGGCCGTCCTCTTGCCCTCCTGCCAGGCAGCTCCATCTCCAACATCCTTCTACCAATATATCCACTATCCCTCCTCTGAACATGTCCAAACCATCTCAGTCTGGCTTCTCTGACTTTGTCGCTAACACAGGCAACATGAGCCGTCCCTCTGATGTACTCGTTCCTTATCCTGTCTAACCTGGTCACTCCTAAGGAGAACCTCAACATCTTCATCTCTGCTACCTCCATCTCAGCCTCTTGTCTCTGTCTCACTGCTACCGTCTCTAACCCATAGAGCAGAGCTGGTCTCACCACTGTCTTGTACACCTTTCCTTTGAGTCTTGCTGGCACTCTTCTGTCACACAACACTCCTGACACTTTCCTCCAACCGCTCCAACCTGCCTGCACTCGCCTCTTCACCTCTTTTCCACACTCTCCATCACACTGAACTGTTGACCCCAAGTACTTAAACTCCTGCACCTTCTTCACCTCAGCCCCCTGTAACCTAACGCTTCTACCTTGATCCCTCTCGTTCAGACACATGTATTCTGTCTTACTACGACTGACCTTCATGCCTCTTCTTTCCAGAGCAAACCTCCACCTCTCTAGCTGTTCCTCCACCTGCTCTCTACTCTCACTGCAAATTACAATGTCATCCGCAAACATCATTGTCCAGGGAGATTCCTGTCTTACCTCATCTGTCAGCCTGTCCATCAGCATAGCAAACAAAAAAGGACTCAAAGCTGATCCTTGGTGTAGTCCCACCTCCACCTTGAACTCCTCTGTCTGACCTACAGCACATCTCACCACCGTCATACTTCTCTCATACATGTCCTGAACTACTCTGACATACTTCTCTGCCACTCCAGACGACCTCATACAGTACCACAGCTCCTCCCTCGGCACCCTGTCATACGCCTTCTCTAAATCTACGAACACACAATGCAGCTCCTTCTGACCTTCTCTGTACTTTTCCATCAACATTCTCAAAGCAAAAATGGCATCAGTGGTGCTCTTACGGGGCATAAAACCATACTGCTGCTCACAGATCTCCACCTTCTTCCTAAGCCTGGCTTCCACTACTCTTTCCCACAGCTTCATTGTGTGGCTCATCAACTTTATTCCTCTATAGTTGCTGCAGTTCTGCGTGTCACCCTTGTTCTTAAAGATCGGAACCAGAACGCTTCTCCTCCATTCCTCAGGCATCTTCTCACTCTCTAAAATCCTATTGAACAACCTTGTTAGAAATTCCACTGCTGCCTCTCCTAAGCACTTCCATACCTCCACAGGAACATCATCAGGACCCACGGCCTTTCCGCTCTTCATCCTTTTCAGAGCCTTCCTAACCTCATCCTTTCCAATCTCTGCTACTTCCTGCTCCACAACAACCACATCTTCCTCCCTTCTTTCCCTGTCATTTTCCACGTTCATCAGCTCCTCAAAATACTCCTTCCATCTTTTCTGTACACTCTCCTGGGTTGTTAGCACCTTTCCATCTCTGTCCTTAATCACCCTTATCTGTTGCACGTCCTTCCCATCTCTGTCTCTCTGTCTGGCTAGCCTGTACAAGTCCTTCTCTCCTTCCTTTGTGTCTAACCTGTCATATAGCTCATCGTAAGCCTTCTGTTTGGCCTTTGCCACCTCTCTCTTCACTCTACGCTGCGCTTCCTTGTACTCCTGTCTACCTTCCTCAGTCCTTTCTACATCCCACTTCTTTTTAGCCAACCTCTTCCTCTGGACGCATTCCTGTACTTCCTCATTCCACCACCAAGTCTCTTTACCGTCTTTCCTCTTTCCAGATGACACACCTAGCACCTTCCTACCTGTTTCCCTGATAATTTCTGCTGTAGTTTCCCAGTCATCTGGAAGCTCATCCTGACCACCCAGACCCTGTCTCAACTTCTGCCTAAATTCCTCACAAGTTTCTTCATTCTGTAGCTTCCACCACTTGGTCTTCTTTTCTGTTTTCCCTCTCTTCTTCTTCCTGACCTCCAGAGTCATCTTACACACCACCATGCGGTGCTGTCTGGCTACACTCTCTCCTACCACCACTTTGCAGTCATTAACCTCTCTCAAATGACCTCGTCTACATAGGATGTAGTCCACCTGAGTACTCCTACCTCCACTTCTGTATGTCACTCTATGTTCCTCTCTCTTCTGGAAGTAAGTGTTGACTACAGCCATTTCCATCCTCTTCGCAAAGTCCACCACCATCTGTCCCTCCAGATTCCTTTCCTTCACACCAAACCTGCCCATCACCTCCTCATCACCTCTATTGCCCTCACCAACATGCCCATTAAAGTCTGCTCCAATAACAACTCTCTCTCCTCTGGGGAAACTCTGTATGACCTCATCCAACTCACTCCAGAATCTCTCCTTCACTTCTAACTCACAGCCAACCTGTGGCGCATACCCACTGACTACATTCACCATCACCCCTTCAATTTCTAACTTTAGGCTCATCATCCTGTCTGAGACTCTTTTCACCTCTAGAACACTGTTTGCAAACTCCCCCTTCAGAATCACTCCTACCCCGTTTCTCTTCCTATCAACACCATGATAGAACAGTTTGTATCCTCCTCCAATACTACGTGCCTTGCTGCCCTTCCACCTTGTCTCCTGCACACACAGTACATCTACCTTCCTTCTCTCCATCATGTCTGCCAGCTCTCTGCCTTTCCCTGTCATTGTGCCAACGTTAAGAGTCCCTATTCTCAAACCTATGTTCCTGCCTTTTCCCTTCTCTCTCTGGCCACGGGCCCTTCTGCCTCCCCTCTTTCTTCGACCAACAGTAGTCAAATTTCCACCGACACCCTGTAGGTTAACAGCATCGGTGGCGGTCGTTGTTAACCCGGGCCTCGACCGATCCGGTATGTCTAAAGTGTTGTGGATGATTCGCATGGTTATTTTGGCAATTTTTACGCCGGATGCCCTTCCTGACGCAACCCTCTCTATTTATCCGGGCTTGGGACCGGCACAGAGGCAACTGGCTTGCAACCCAAGCAGACAAATCGGATATTCCCCAGTAAATGCGAGTCGTACGTCAGTGACGTCAACTCAGGACACCACCACCTGAGATCACGTGACTTATAGGTGCTTTTGTGCGCTGATTTTGCTGTTCGAGGAAGGCTGGAGCCCCATCAGCGTGTTACCTTTCAGATTCAGGCTTCAGACCGTAGTTGGAAACCAGTTATTTCCGGTCCGGTCCCTGTCGGGACGCAAATGGTATCTAATCAAGCGGGACACCGTTGCTCTGGAACAGGCTAGAAGCCGTTTATTTCTTTGCTTGGATCAAACTGTTAGTACAGCACAACATCTACAAACACTTCCTCATTCAAAACTCAGAGAGCGCACATAAGCCGGCCGAGCAGCCCTCCTTTTTCCTCTCCCACGCATCCCCTCAGGAGCGCCCAAGGCAACGCCTCCTTCCGTCGCTGCGTTGCCTCCATGACAACCGCAGTCACACAAAAGTCCAAAGGGGGTCCGCGGAAGGCGGAAATGCTGCTACATAGTCCTCAGAACGTCTACATTTCATAGTTTCAGCATTGTATAGTGTAAATGCTAAAATCGGATGCGGTTCACTTTTAAAAGAGGATGTAAGCAGTCGTCAAAAAAAATCGGATATAGTCAGAAAATCCAATTTGGGCATCGAGACTTGCAGTTTAATTGTCTTATGTCTGATATTTGTTATGTGCTTTTACTAATTGTATGCTTTGTTCAGCACTTTGGTGATGATTTGTTTAAAGTGGTTTATAAATAAAGTGTCTGTCTGTCAGTTTCCTTTTTTTTTTCGTGAATGTTGGCTGTGGCTCCCGGAAGGCTCCGCCCACTTTCCTGTCATTCCTGGAGTGCCACAGCTGCCTGCATTTACATTAATTTGTCCGTCTATTTAAGCTCACCTGCTTCTGCACTCTCTGTTGCAGTGTAGTTTTCTGTTTGTTCTCATGCTCTTGGCTTGGATGAAACATGTCTTCATATGTTTGGAGTGAAACCTTTGGTTAAATTAAATCATTCTGAGTTTAATTACATTGTTGTTCCCAAATCAATGTAATACTAGACAAAGTAAGGAGCCAACAGTTTCCAGAGCAGATTTTGACGTTCCAGGTCCCTCTTCTAAAATCTGTAGTAATGGTCATGGAAAAATTGAAGTTAAAGATTCTAAACTCTCGATGTAGAACTAAATATACTCAAAATAAAAAAAAAGAATAAATTATTGATAAAACAATTTGAGCAAAATGTTAAATATCACAAAGCTATGATGCTTCATATAGAGCTTCATATATAGCTGCTTCATATATAGAATACATTTTGGTGAGCCATATATTACCACTTCAGATCCCTGTGAGATTCTCCACCATCATTGCTGGTACTGTTCAAGGGAGGACTCCATGGCTGTAAACACATGTAGACTTATACACATTTAAACACAGGTTTAAATGACAGACAAAAGTGTATAGTTGATGTCAGAGTGATAAAATTTCTCTGCATCACAACAATGTTATATAGGTAGCATTTTGACATATAAAACATGCCAAGTCTGTTATTTAAGTGCTTCAGTGAGCTAGATTGCAATTTTTGAGGCTTTGTTCAGTCTAACAAGGTACTTGCAAATATGGATTTGCACAATAGCAATTATTAAGCTCACCAGTGTATCGGCTGCATTAAAGTCTGCAGCACTTCTGCTTGTTATGATCAACTCTGAGTCAGAATCTGGGGTGGATTTAGCTGTAAAATACAACACCACACATAGAATTTAAACTTAAATATTTTTACTCAGTTTTACAGACATTAAATATATTTAATATCACATTTTCTGCAAAAATTGTTGTAACTTTGCTCCTACTGACATTGCATATAATCTTTGGCACTTCAAATGTACACAGATGCGTTGATATGCCTTTCCCAGTGCCTCCTTGCATCATCTTACAGTAAATGGTGTTTTTGTTCCAGGTATGTTCATTATCTCTGTACCATAAGGGCAAAGTAGAACACAGGACGCACTTTTTAAATTGCTGTTAAAGTCTTTTATTTTTTGAACAGCTGCTGTATGCAAGAACGCAGCATCCAGCTCTGGATTTAAAACAAGAGGCAAGGCTGGTCCTCTTGCAGGTTTTAATTCCCCAGATTTCTGTTGCATCCCTGAAACTGAAATTACATAATATAAAATATATATGTAATTGTATAAAAAAATATTTTTGATCAGTATGATTTAACAAATCCAATTTGATTTGTTCTTAGTGAAACTGTTTACTATTATCAGAAGTTACCTTCACACTGATCTCTTTTAGTGGTCTTTTATTTTTTTTTTAAAGTGGGATTGCCTTTCCCTCTTGTTCACATTTGTGGAATGCCTTCACTGCACTTTGCTGCGATATCTGTTCAAAATATAATCAGATTTCATTCAGATAATATGGTATATGAATCACCGACTTTGTAGTATAAAAATAACCTTTTATATATACACAATAGAGACCAAAAGTTTGGGCACACCTTCTCAAAGAGTTTCCTTTATTTTTCATGACTGAAAATTGTAGATTCACACTGAAGGCATCAAAACTGAATTAACACTTGTGGAATATAACAGTATAACACAAGGCAGAGGATTCCAGGGACACAGGTTCTTTAATACTCAAAATAAAACTAAACAAAACTCCACTACAGCAGGCAGGAAAGCAAAGACACAGGAACATCAAAACTATGTTCAACAATTGTGCTTTTAATGTCTTTTTTTAACCTTTGTTTTGTAAAGTGTCCTTGGGTTTCTTGAAAGGCGCTTTAAATAAAATGGATTATTATTATTAACTCACACAGAGGGGGGGAACAGCATAATAAACTATGGACCAGCCCAGGAGGAAGGGAAAGACAGGACTTAAATACATACAGGACTGACGAGTCACAGGTGGAAACAATGAGGGCAGATGGGGATCAAAAGTAAAACTTGCAACAACACAACAGGAAAAACTACAAAATAAAACGGGAAGTAAACTCAAAACATGACAGAACCATTAAACTGAAGCAAAGAAACTAAAACCGTAACATAACCCCCTCGTCTGCGTCTGGGGCAGGCGCCTCGGGCTCAGAAGTCTGGAACCTGCGCTCCCCAGGAAACAGCTGCGAGTAGGGGTGGGTCCGGCACTCCGCAGGAAACTGCCAGTTGGGGTGCGTCCAGCACCCCCCAGCCAGGAAGCAGGTGCAAGTTGGGGTGAGTCCAGCACCCCCCAGGAACCAGGGATGGGTTGGTGTGTCTCTAGGACCCTCCTGGGAGCAGGGATGGGATGAGGTATGTCAGTCACCTCCCTGTCCGGCACCCCCCTGCCCAGGACCTTCCTGGGAGCAGGGACGGTTTGGGGTGCGTCCAGGACCACCTCCGGAACTGGAGCGGGCTGGGGTGTGTGTGGCACCCTCCCGAAAGCAGGAACGGGTTGAGGTGCATCCAGCACCACCTCCGGAACTGAGGTGGGACGTCGAGAAGTCTGGTGGCGTTGACGGCGCCCCCCCCTCACAGCGAGGCAACTCACGTCAAAGACTGAGGCGGGACACTGGAACCAGTCCGACAAGTATGTCCTCTCCTCCTCCTGGCAATTGGCCTCCCACAGCCTCATGTCTTGCTCTGCTGGGACGAGGAAGAAGGCCCCTTGGTGAGCTTCCGGCTCCACCACAGGTACAGGGGAGGAACGTCGATGAGGGTGGCGCCGTTGATAGCCGTCCCCCCTCACAGCCAGGCGACTCCCTTCAAAAATGGAGGCGGGAAACTGGGACCAGTCTGAAGACCAGTGGCACATAGTCCTCTCTGCCTACAGGCTATAGGCCTCAAGAAGCCGCATGTCGCGCTCTGCTGGGTGCTGGTATGGCTACTTCATAATGTTATGAACGGGGAATGAAGGAAGCACCCAGGTGCAGAGAGGAGGAGGAGGCAGAGGATTCCAGGGACACATGTTCTTTAATACTCAAAATAAAACTAAACAAAACTCCACTACGTCAGGCAAGAAAACTCGACACTTGAAACTAGAAAGACAGAGGAACTCGGGAACATCGAAACTAAGTGCAAATCACACAGAGACAGGGGGATCAGCATAATAATCTATGGACCAGCCGAGGAGGAAGGGAAAGGCAGGACTTAAATACATACAGGACTGACAAGACATGGGTGGAAACAATGGGGGCAGATGGGGATCAAAAGTAAAACTCGCAACAACACAACAGGAAAACCTACAAAATCCAACAGGAAGTGAACTCAAAACATGACAGAACAAAAAAAAGAACCAAAAAACTAAATCAAAGAGACTAAAACCGTAACAAGATTACCCCTCAGAAGGTGCCAGTCTTTGAGTCACATTTCAGAAAATTAATATCCTTGCCACATGATCTGCAAAATAGAGTTAGAAACTCCATGCAGGGTCTGTCCACAAAAAGGACAATATATTTTCAACAACTGCAAGTAGACAAAAAACCCCATTTATACTCGGAAGCGACTTTTACTTTGGAAAATGTCAAAGTCTCAGGCTGGGGCCGTCAACACAGGGTCCAAGGTGGTTAGACTACAAACCTCAAATGTACAAAAACTCTTCAGGAACACATCACAGTTAAAACCATTTCTAATGTGCATATCAGTCGTTCATAAACATTATTTACCGTTGTGTTTTACTTCTGAAGATTTTACTGACCCTCACCACTGGTTGCTTCTCGTGTAGAAATGTGTTGCCGCCACAGCTCACCAACTGTGACGTAACTTTCTGTTAGCCGCTTAGCCCAGTGGAAATTTTAAAATAAAAGCAGGGCAACCTTTGTTGCAGGCATCCGTCCGTTTTGAGATGGTGTTGTGCGGTGAGCTGATTTTTTTTTCATGTTCTGAGTTGTTTCATGTTGTGAGTTATATTTTTTTTGTGTTGTGACAAATTGTGGTGTTGTTTTGTATTGTATTGCTAATCTAAAGTGTCTTGTTGTGACCCTTCTGGGCCAACCTACATAGGCCCTTTAATAAAATGAACATTTAAAAGATATTTGAAATGCAAAATACAGTCCCTGACAAAAGTCTTGTCGCTCATCCATTTTATAGAAACAAAAGCGTATAACCTCACTTTTAATGCATCCATTGGTTTTAAAAATGTCTCATATGAAAGCTAAAACCCTCCCAAATTATTTTTAATATACTAAAATAAAATTGCTTCACTGAAGAAAGATTGATCATTTGATGAACACAGAAAGGTCACATTTTGGCAAGACAAAAATTTTGTCGCCTTGTCATATGATGCACCCAATCCTAGATTACAGCCTCACCTGTGATCAATTACTGATCAATCAATTAGTGGGTGTGTATAAAAAGAACCCCAGCACACCAGGCCTTCACATCAACTGCAACTTGACCTCTGACAACATGCCGAAGGTTCACCCTGAGACCAAAGCGTTGATTATCAAGAGGCTGAAGACCAGATCAACTGCTGAGGTGGCTGACATCTTCAATGTGTCTCAGCGTCAAGTACAAAGAATAAGAAAGATTTGAAGAGACTGGAGATGTTTTTGACAAGCCCAGGTCTGGCAAGACAACTGCTCGGGAGGACCGTTTGTTGGTTGGAAAATCCAAGGCCAGCCCCTTTTCCACTGCAGCAGAGCTCCACCAGGCCTGGTCACCTCAAGTCCCTGTGTCAACCAGAACAGTTTGTAGAATTCTGTCTCAAAATCGAATCAGTGCCCAGAAACCAGCACTAAACAAAAGGCAATTGAAAAAACGTATGGCATTTGCCAAGGCCCACAGCCTGCTAAAAGGATGGACGCTGGAAAAGTGGCAGAAGGTGGATTTCTCAGATGAGTCTTCAGTTGAATTACATCACAGCCGCCACAAATATTGCAGGAGACCAACTGGAGGCCGCATGGACCCAAGACTCACCCAGAAAACAGTTAAGTTTGGTGGCGGAAAAATCATGGTCTGGGGTTACATCCAGTATGGGGGTGTGCGAAACATTTCCAGGGTGGAAGGCAATATCAATAGCCTAAAATATCAAGAAGTATTAGCTACTTCTCACATTCCAAACCATAAAAGGGGTCAAATTCTGCAGCAGGATGGTGCTCCATCGCATACTTCCCTCTCTACATCAAAGTTCCTCAAGGCGAAGAAGATCAAGGTGCTCCAGGACTGCCCAGCCCAGTCACCAGACATGAACATCATTGAGCATGTCTGGGCTAGAATGAAAGAGGAAGCATGGAAGACGAAACCAAAGAATCTTGATGAACTCTGGGAGGCATGGAAGACTGCTTTGTTTGCTATTCCTGATGACTTCATCGATAAATTGTATGAATCATTGTCAAACCGCATGGATGCTGTCCTTCAAGCTCATGGAAGTCATACAAGATATTAAACATGGATCTCACAGTAGCACTACTTAATTCACTGATGTTTTGCAACATATTTTTGTTTTTGAAGTAAATTATTTGTTACATTTTCACATTACTCTCTGTAGGCGACAAAACTTTTGTCTTGCCAAAATGTGACCTTTCTGTGTTCATTAAATGATCAATCTTTCTTCAGTGAAGCAATTTTATTTTAGTATATTGAACATAATTTGGGAGGGTTTTAGCTTTCATATGAGACATTTCTAAAACCAATGGATTCATTAAGGCCGCATTTACACTGCAGGACTTGATGCTCATATCCGATTTTCTGACTATATCCGATTGTTTTTTTTTTTTTTTTTCTTTTGACGACCCGCTTACATCATCTTCTAAATGTGACCCGTATCCGATTTTTGCATTTACACTATACAATGCTGAAATTATGAAATGTAGACGTTCTGAGGACTACGTAGCAGCATTTCCGCCTTCCGCGGACCTCCTTCTGACTTTTGTGACTGCGGTTGTCATGGAGGCAACGCAGCGACGGAAGGAGGCGTTGCCTTGGGCGCTCCTGAGGGAATGCGCGGGAGAGGAAAAAGGAGGGCTGCTCGGCTTTCTGAGTTTTGAATGAGTAAGTGTTTGCAGACGTGCTGTACCAACAGTTTGCTACAAGTGTTGAACCTTTCCTGCGCGATGACTTCTCTTTTCCGACCGTGGTCAGAAACGCACGGGAGATTTTCTCCAGGGCTAAGGCGAATTCTCCTTCGGTGTTCACTTTCCCGTTCTGAACCAAGAGCGGGTTAAGAGACTCCAAAACTTTTGGGGGAGAGGCCGTATTTTTAATTTACGGTTCTCCGACACTCCCCCGCTCCGCGCTCACCCCCCCCTCTCCTCTCACACACACACGGACACACACACACACACACACACACACGGTCCCCATCATACACGCCCCCACTCCGCAACACAAGCAAAGAAATAAACTGCTTCTGGCCTGTTCCATAGCAACTGTGTCCCGCTTCATAAGTTACCGTTTGCGTCCAGACCGGAAATAACAGCGGTTTCCGACTACGGTCTGAAGCCTGAGGCTAAAAGGTAACACGCTGACAGCAAAATCAGCGCACAAAAGCACTTTAATAAGTCATGTGATCTCAGCTGGTGATGTCCTGAGTTGATATCACTGATGTACAACTCGCATTTACTGGAGAATATCCGATTTGTCTGCTTACATGGCACACGCAAATGCACGTATCCGATTCGTTTCCAATTATTTCCACACATGAGAGAGGCCTATATGCGATTTGAGAAAATCGGAATCCATGCGCTTTTGTCCTGCTTACACGTTCACCGGTCATATCGATCTGTGCCGCATGAGAGGAAAAAAATCGGAATTGGGTCACTTGTACCATGCAGTGTAAATGCGGCCTAAAAGGGAGGTTATACGCTTTTGTTTCTACAAAATGGATAAGCGACAAGACTTTTGTCAGGGACTGTACTGTTACTTACTAATGTCCCTAAACCGGGTTAGATGCATGAGTCTACAGATGAAAAGTCACTGGTAAAAATTCTTGTATCACCAGGATTAAACCTGAATAGTGCCCAATAATTTGGGTGAGCAAAGCCCTTGACTTGCATGGCACTTTTCTACCTGCTGGTACTCAAAACACTTTTACACTCCTACTCATCTAGCAACCTGCTCACTCACACATTCACACTCTAAAGAGGAGCAGTTATGCTGTTTAAACAAACCCACCAGAGGGTTCTGTGTCTTGCCCAAGGAAACATTTACATGTGACTAGGGCATTCAGGAATTGAACCGCTCTGACCCTTTGGATAGTAGTCAGATGCTCTTCTTCTGAGCCACAGCATCCCACTTGAATGTACTGAATGTGAACAAGAAATCCTTTCAAAATACCACGTCTTTGTACAGAATAGTTTGAAAAAAGAAAACAAGAAATGACATAAAATTTTCCTCCTTCACCTCTCAATATCTGCATTTTCTCATTTAGCTAGAAGTCAAGTGTCGAGAATGGGCTGTTAATTTAGCTAGAGGGTTTAACAGGAAACATATTGGCTTTTGGAGACGGCTTAATAAAAGTATTATGAGTGAAGGTAAGAGATAAATTCTAACAAGAGGCACGTATGAATGAAAAAAAAAACCTTTTCTAAAGTTAAAAATGGGGAGCTAGGAAACGCAAATCAGCATGACCAGAAACACAAAAGCAAAAGTAAAATCAGACATTTGGAATTATGCCTCACTTTTTTTGTAAATGCCTCAATGTTTAGACTATTAAAAGAAAAGGATTGCTTTTTTGTGATTTGTTTTAGTTAAATGGTAAGGACAGGTTACAAGTCGTTTTATAAGTTTGAATTCTGAATATACGAGAGAGAGTCTGGTGCTGACATACAGTAGTCTGTCCAGCATTTACATTGGTGTTTTTTGGGAATATAACAGAATTACTTTAGAAAAAAATAGCCTTTCTGCTCTTAATTGTTGATAATTAAATGTGTACAATGTACAGAATTTCTTATCTATCAATTGCCTATTCCTAAAATGTAATATTTAAAAAATAAAACCTTTTGTTAATCTGATAAAGAACCCATCCCTCACCAGAAACAAACTAGAGCCCTGTGCGGGACTATTTTCTTCATCCCGCTCCCGCCCGCGCCCGCTGAATTTCTGACCAATCCCGCCCGCTCCCGCAACGTATGCGTTACACTCCCGCCCGCACCCGCAAAATTCATAGAATTTAGTCCCGCACAGTAATAGAGATGCATTGATTTTGTATCATCTCCCGTCCCGCAGGAAAAAACACATATTTGTATTGATATTATTAAAGAGATTCATGTCCCTCCTCCAGCCTCATCTTTTCATGCATTCCTCTTTTGTGTAATGTGCAACTTAAATATTAAATATATTTTCCCAAATCCTGTTCGGTTAAAAGTGTGCGTGTGTGTGCGCGCAGACAGACGGCCTGAAGCGCGCTCTTAGTAAGGGGCGGGGCGTTGCACACCCCCAACAACAGGTTAGATGACAGAGGCCATTGGGCGTCTCTACCTGGTGCGTTCACTGAGCTTCGGTACATAAGAATCCAACAGCCGCACAGCCTAACGTAGTCCGCTAATATATATTCATGAGATATTCATGGCAACACTGATCCCTAGGGGGTTTTTTTTTGCCGCCCGCTCCCGCCCGCAGCACAATTCAAACCGCCCAATCCCGCGAGATTTGGGTTGGGTCCCGCGGGACCCGGCGGGACCCAATCCCAATGCAGCCCTCTAAAACAAACCTCACTGTATGTCACTGTAGCAGTGAGTGTGGCAGGAATAGCAAAAGGTAAAAAAATGGTATGGCAAAAACATCAAGGCTTTTATTTGTTTTTAAGGGTGTATCCAGACTGTACACATTTATTTAGCTTACTGTGAACTAGAGTTCTGATAATTTGGAACAAATTTTCAGTATGAATACACATAGGCAGACTCTGGTCCAGGACCAGAAACTGTTCACTGACCCATCTTTGAAGGCGGTCTTGTTTGTTTCCAATTTGACTAAGCTTCTTTTCTCATAATACAATCTGTTCTCAGAGTGGAAAAACTGGACCAAAACGGCCACCGTAGCCAACGTGAGCAGAGTAGGAATGAAGCAACAGATGAGCCGCGGACAAATGGAAAGCAATGATTGTCTTGTTAAACAGAAAAAGAGTCCAACTGTTAACTTTTTAGAACATTTATGTTAACAGCTAAAAACACGTCTTACGTGGCTCAGAGCAGAGTGTAGTGTGGTGGATATGGCGTCGTCTGTAGACCAGTTTGGTTTATATGCAAATTGGAGCAAATTTTCAGACCACCTGACAGTGGTCTGAAAATGCAGGGGACACCATCTCCGCCGAAGGCAGATCTTCCTTCAGAGTTCACTTCCCCGTTTGGACCCTCGGAGCCTCCAGAGCAGGTTAATAAAGAATCATTCATCTTCTTCCGGGGGAACCTTCTTTTATTACAGTTCCCTTTTACGCTGTATATCAATCATGAAGACGCACCCCCAACACACTTCTGCTGCGCGCTCTCCCTCTTCTTACTTACACACACGGCTTGTTGTTTCAGCACTTGCACATCCTCATTCTACAACACGTTTCAATGTGGGCACATGCGGCTTATAGACAGGTACGGCTTATGTATGTACAAAATGTTTTATCCTTTTCAAAATGTAATAAGTGCGGTTTATAATCAGGTGCGCTCTTTAGTCCGGAATTTACTGTACTTAATTCCTTCACTGTGTACAATAAACTCATATTCATGCCTATTTATCACTTTTAAAATTTACAATTAACCTATGAACCATGGTTTTGGACTGTGGGAGGAAACCCCTCACACCAACGGGGGTAACTAGCAAAATCCACACAGAAAGGTCCCTGCCAGGATTCAAACCTAAGAGAGTGTTAACCACTATACAGCCCAAGTCTCAGTTCAAACGGTAAGTCTGTATGCCAAGTAAAAAATCAAAGGCAGCTGCACAACTGTAAATCTTGGCCATGACAACAACAGCCTACAAGGTTTGAGTCATTCTTTGTGTTTTTTGTTGTTTCAGGACAACAATTTTCACGTATACAACCACAACTTTGGCCTGTCGCTCTCCTTTTAAACAAGTTGTGTTGAGTTTCAGTCTCTCCTAAATCCCAACATGTCTCTATTGCAGAAAAAGAGCCGGGGGACAAAGTCTTACTATGTGGCTTCATAAATGCACACAAAGAAAAACATTTGCAGCTCACCAGAAAACATAGAGAATTCTCCATCAACCCCTTTGACCAATCCTCTGCCTCTTGGCCCTTCCAGGGCATTCTAGGAAGTGAAGTCATAACACAAGTTCCACAAGTCAAAATTTCCCCGCCAATCAAGTCTAGAATCCTCAAACATATAAAATGCAGTCATGTGTGTGAATTTCAAATGTGTGGGTTTGAAAGAAATCCAGTATTAAAGTTCTTTATGTGAAATATAAGCTCATTTAATCTATTCAGATATTAAGGACAGGCTGTTTTTTTGAGTCAACTTAATTAAAAAACCTGCTCATAAAGTAATGCGTCACTAAACAACTTTGGTTAAAAGGACGAATAAAAGCTTTGGATGGAAAAACAAAAGTTCATTTCAAGCTTATTGCAATGACTGCAAATTGTGACCTAGACAGAACTGAAGGTTAAAGAGAAAACTGAGCTTTCACAAGTCAGAAATGCAATGCAGTTTTTTAAACATACACTTAATTAAACTTGTTTTCAGTTTCTTGACAACTTACAATATTGTTTTAGAGAACGTTGTCCTCTTTTTACTTGACTCCATTCATCGCCTTAAAGATGATATGTGATTGGATAGAAACACCCAAGGCTCAGTTTAATAAACCTATAAAATCCAAATTAAATAATTAATCCCAGAAAAGAAACCGAATTGTTGTTGTAGGCCATATCAGTCCATGAAAAGTCATTAACTGGCAGTTTTCAAAACTTAGTGCTAGAAAATGGTCAAAGAAGGTGGGTAATTATGTTTGTGTTCAATATAAGACACAAACTGTTGGAGAATTGACAGAAACTCAGCAAAAGTTCATCATGACCAAACAATTTCATCAGTTTCATCAGTTTATCTTCCTCAACACAAAGAGCTGTGCACGTCTGGATGACTTTGCTGTAGTACTGGAATGACAGCCATCTATCAGACAACTTTATTAAGCCATCTTGTCGCAGTAATGAAAGTTGACATGGCTCCTTCATCGGCAGTTTGGTTCTAACTCAGGGCTGTTTGCCATGTGAAATGTTATTTTCTCTCAGAACACCATGAGTACGTGTGTTTGAAAGACTCAACTGTGTTTCCATTGATAAATACTGAGAGGTTGCTTTTTTACAGCTTAGAATGAGGTGAAAGCACCCTTACGGATGCTGTGCAAATCAATACCATGGCTTTAAAGCAATTGACAAGATGTTGTTGTTGTGAACAAATCCTTCAGCTGTGGCATGTAATCCTATCTGCATTGGGCTTTGTCCCTTACCTAGTCTTTTTCTTGTCAGGTTGAATGTTTATTTTATATTGCCAGCACAGAAAAAGCCGGCAACTGGAGAATAACATGCATCTGATGTCCTCCTTCTCATCTGTCTTTTCCTTTATTTTTTAAATGTTTTCATTCCAGTTTCATACTTTCATTGAACTTTGGCTAAAGCACGATTTCTTTTTCTTTGACATCTTGCCTTTTCTTGTCTCATTCTCTTTGCAGTTGTTCCTTAGATCTCAATGAGAAAACGGAACTGATTTTCATTATAAAGTTCAGCCTCGTTTCTCCTCCAACATCGCTTCAGTCTCTTCTGACAAGCTTTTATTTGTGTCTGAGACAGTGTTTCACCTTGATCGGGACACTAAATCCACCAATTAAATCACCCAAATTGGGGCTATGGGCACAGCCAGAGGATGGGAGGTGAGCAACGGCAGAGGTGATATATACTATACAACAATACATCTTCTTTGTGTGTGTCTATTTGTGTGTGTTAGTGTGTCTGTGTGTGTTTTGACAGCAGGGATTGGCTATAGCTGGTGAGCTTAGTCCATCTGTCACAGGGAGCCCAGCCCAAGGCTAAAGGTGCTATCTGTCATTCCAGATGACACAGAGACTGGGAGTCCATGACGGAGGGTGGTGGTGGTGGTGGTGGTGGTGGTGGTTGGAGGGGCTCATATCACAGCAGAGAGAAAAAAAAGAGAATAGGAAGGGAAGGTGGAAAGGATGAAGCAAAGGTGAGCTTGGAGGAAACAAGGAAAGTTTCTAAGGCAAGAGTGTAAAAGCCAACGATTTACAGTAAAACAGAAGAAGAGAAAAATGATTCAGAGATAGTGGGACAAATAAAACCAGAGCTGTCCAGCAAAGTAAGAAAAGATGGCAGAAATAAGTCAGAGGGAGGGGGTAACAGGACTTGAATCAGTAACAGAAGAATGTGGTAGCAAGGTGAGAAATGAAGAACTGCGTCTATGACCAATGAAGGACTTAAAGATGAAAGAAGAGCAGCTAGCTGGGGAGAGTGTAGGAGGAATATGGAAGAAGCTAAAATCTAAGAAAAATTCACCCAGCACCTTCTTTCACTGGCTTGCACACCCCTCCACTCACAAGCACAGATACTAGGTGTAACTCTCTTTTCAATTACATGTGACAGCTGCTGTCCGGCTGATCGATGCAGCCTCTGTGGCAGCAGTGACAGGAATTATGGTAGAGCAGACAGGTGACTCAGGGGGGAGTGAGAGGGAT
This sequence comes from Oryzias latipes, assembly GCF_053564925.1. NCBI lineage: Eukaryota > Metazoa > Chordata > Actinopteri > Beloniformes > Adrianichthyidae > Oryzias > Oryzias latipes. Next base: position 5,979,120 of record NC_136237.1, on the reverse strand, counting down.
GAGAGGTGGGAGAAGGGTGAGGAAATTTGACACCAGGCTAAGGATGAGTACAACATGTAAAGCTGGGGCTAAGCCTTTGAAGAAACAGGATTCATCATGAATTATGCACAGTGGTACTCTGATATTTAATGCGGTTTAGCTTTATGGTAAAAAGGAACGACCAATTGGAATTTGATGTTCACAAAAACAAGGAGGTAAAGCTTTTGTTCAAAGACAAACACAGCCGAAAGGGCAAATTAAAAAAAGATTGACGCCTTTAACTAAAACAAAAACCTTTGATGTGTAATCGTAAGTAATGATGTTCAGTGATAACCCATATCAACTATCAACTTTAGTGCATTCCATTTAAACAAAACAAAGGTTTTGATTTGAAGACAAATAAATCACCCCTGAAGGGTGAATTTTGCAAAGCAGGATTCCAGATGTTTTAAGGCTGTAAAACCCCTCATCTACTCTGCGTTTGGTCACTTTTCTCAGCCAGCAATGGAAATTTCAAGACTTGTTTTTCTTGTTTAAACTCTCAAAGTTCAAACCTTCAAAACAAAATAAGTACAGTTTTATAGACTCAAAACGAAGATCTGATCAGGGTCAAAGATTTATGTAAAATTGTCAAAGTGAGTGCATTCTGCACAGGTGGCCAATCAGGAAACATTAACACACTGTGAACACGCTGGGGGAAAAAAAGGAAAATGCAAATTTACTCTGGAAAAAATTCTGTGGGACTGTGATAGAGGGAACACTGTATTCGCTCCTAAAGACATTGTCTAGGGAGATATACCTTAAACACATTAGGATACTTGTTTGACAAATTCTGAATCACAAATTTCATTGCACATTTTTTACATTTTTTAGGCAAGACTTGTGCCTAATGTATTGACCAAACCATGTGGTGGTGAGGGTTCTTGTCATCTGTCCCAGAAGCCTGCAGAAGAGATTTAAAACAAAAACAGACTGTACAAAAGAACAAAAACATTAAGGGTGATAATGTGACACTGAAAAAAAAGGAGAAATTAGTCAGCTTTAATGACCAAAACCATAAATCTGGCGGGTTTTATCTCCAAGCCAGTCAACTCTGCATGTCAAGAACTGGTGGAGGAGGACCCAAAATGCAGGAGACCAGGATTGGTGACAGGAAATAAAACATTTAATTAGCAAACTGAAACATGACAAAACTATGAGGAGAAACAAAACTGTGAGACAGAGCAGATGACCTGACAAGGATGAACAGAAACCAAGACACTTAAATAGGCTGAAGGTAATTAACTGAACTGAAGACAGCTGTGGATCATGAACCTGAAACTGGAGTGACTGACAAAAAGAAAACCAAAAAAAGTCAGGACTGCTGGTCACATCTTCAACCTTACATAAGGTGTTTTAGAACCAGACACTTCATTCAAAATAAACCGTGAACGAAACTATACTTACCAAATAAATCAGGGCTGCCTGATGCAAGAGGTCAATGAGGAAAACATCAGCGATGAGGCTGATGGAAAAAAATCGAGGTTGGGGCATCTTGAAGCAGGACGAAATCGCAACGCACTTCCTCTTCCTCTACCTTAAACTACTACTACTTTCAACATCAATGTTTCAACGTAAACTGACTCAACAAAGCTAATAAGCATGCTGGTTTCTGGTTGGGTCTGCTGAGGGATGTTGTCTATAGGTCTGTAAAGATGACTGCCACCACTTTAGAATCTGTTACCAAACAGTTAAAGCTTATTGCATATATATATCTTTGTGTAGGAACTCTTCACTGTTTATTGCTAGATTGTTATAGGTTACCCTATACCCAATAAAATGATGACCTTTTTTGCCCAAATTTTAATTCTGTCTTGCTTCATAAAATCTTATTTTTAACTGGCAACTGGAACAGTCACCGTTTATTCATATTTTTAAGATACAGTAATAACTGTTACACCTCTTAAAACTTTTGAAATGTAAATTTTAAAAGGGTATAGATTGGTTTAAAAATTGTTTAAAGACTGTAAAATCTGTAATTTATTGATTTAAAAAAAAAAAAAAACGTTCACAAGAAAAGCCTTAAAATTAGATGGGAGTTTAGAGTTAAGATAAGAGTTAATATTTTTTGAGCCCCAAAGTCAGATTCTGAATATCTTGCTAATTTTACCGAGCTGTTTTTGTTAACCGTTAGCTTCCTGCTCAAACTGCTGCCTATTCCGGTGCGCTTTATGACAGTTACATGTCGTAATTAATTCATGATTTGCCGTCTTCTACTAAGACATTTATTTGAAATAACAAGCCTAAAATATACAGTGCTGATCAAATAATAAAAAATAAATAAACAGAATCTGATCGGGAGACAGTATATTTCGATTAAGCCTGAAACCACATGATGTGATCAGGCCCGATTTATGATCATGTGATCGGATCGCGACATCTCTATTTCAGTATTCCTGCTTTTATCTTCACTCAGCTATGAGCAATTTAAAAATGGTTAATTTTTTTCAGTATTCTGCACTATGGAACCCAAAAAAAAAAAGCCAAAATATTCTTCCAGGATGGTTCTGGGCTCATCTTTGTTAACTATCACAAATACTTACAGGTATCTGGCTGGACAGCTTCTTTTCATTTGACCCAAACATGAAGGCTAAATTAGCAAACATTGAATCTAGAGATTGTTCTTATATTCCCATTACCTGCATGCCCGGGAACCATTTGGTAGTTTAACTACCCCATCTCCTTCATGCTGAATGTCCAGGAGGCATTGGAGGCATTTTTAGAGTCTTTGGTAAGACTTGGCATGGATTTGAACTCACGACCGAAACTAAACTTACAGTCTGTCCTGTCTGATGATGGTTATATTACATACAGGTCTGCTTCTAAGACCCTTCTCCATAAACTGGATTCACTTACAACCTCAACGTCAACTGGGGATCCCTTTGACCCTTTAATTTAATAAATCCCATTGTGTGCCATAAATTGATCTATTTGCATGCACTGCTGCGATTTTTATGCAGACCCATAACCCCTCCATGACAAAGTTGGATAAAGGTGGACAGGATATCATGTAATCCATGGACAAAGCCCGTCCTCCAAGGCACTTTAACATTGGGAGTGGGGTCATCTGGACCCCATAAAATAGTACAAAGGTGTATAATGTATGGTTATCAGTGTTCATAATGCCAAATTGGTGAGTTCTTTTTTGCTTATCAATAACAAACACCTGCTAATTGTTATAGGATGTGCTGCAAGTGTTCTCACCAGTGACGTGTGGTCAGGTGAGGCAAGTGAGGCAGAGCCTCAGCTGTCATGATCGTGATAAAATAGAAAAAGGTAAATTAAGTAAATAGTATTTTCCACTGATCTGTGTTAAATATACATTTTCAGTCAACTCAACATGTTTTCCACAGTTTCTGAGGTTAAAATCGCCGAATTTGAGTGTTGGGCGATCAGACGGAGCTGAATCTCCGGGTGAGGCTCTGAAGCACTCTTGCTCATGTTTGACGGCAGGGCTCAATGTTGACAGAGACGTGTGGTGGAAGCCCTGCTGTAGGCACATAGAAAAGGCTATAGGTGAGGCATGCCTCACCAGCAGGGGGCAGACGTGAGCCGACAGCTGCTTTGTAGCTACACTGGTGCTGTAGAAACAGACTAAAGGCCTGTTCACACCGGGACGAATTTCGCCGGCGATTTTCGCCGACGTTTAACGCCTCGTGACTAAACAAAGGCCACCAACGAGAGTGTGCACACCGACGCGAAAAAACGCCAGGCGTTAAAGCGTCAAAAAAAAAAAAACGCCTCGGGTTCGTTTTTTTTTTTCGACGCGTCGCGTCGAAATCTACTCGACCAATGAGAACGGCGCTTTTGCTCACGTGTCTGGAGCTTCTGAAGTTACAGTAAAACACAACTTGGGGGCGCTCAAACACAAAACTGCCTTGCTGAGCACACATACCAGCGAAGAAGATAGACGCCAAGTAGCGTCTACACAGCCGCGAAGCAATAATGACGGACATTCTAAAACATCCCCGAACCAAGCACCAGTTGGAGCTACTGGTGCTTGAAATATTCATGTTTTCTTTGTTTGATTCTGACAAGCGTGTAAATACTTGCTCTCTTCTTCTGAGGGAAAAGCGAGTTTAAGAAGCGTAAAGTTGCGCAGCGCCACCTTGTGTACAGGAGTATTTCTGTTTTACATTAAGCGCCATCTAATGTCAGGGAATGAAATTGCATGTTCACTCCACTCATCGTCAGCGAAAATCGCCTGGGTGTGAACACAAAAAACGTGGCGAAAAACGCTGGCGAATAACGCCTGGCGAATATTCGTCCCGGTGTGTACGGGCCTTAAGGAGGTCTTTCTCCATTGAGAGGGAGAAACTCATATAAACTAAAGGAAAATAAGGAAGACTTTACAACAGATCATAGAGATTTTTGAAGGATTGACACATGGACTCAAAAAGTAAGGCCAAACATGTTTTTCAATGTTTGTTTTTTTAAAAATAACATGGGAGTAAGTGGAGAAAAATGTAAGTAAAATAATTTATTTTATTTTAATGATAATTTTCTCAGAAAACATTTGATAACACTGATTAAAGCACCAGAATTTGAAGTTGGAAAAATACCAGAAATCGTTAGTGAGGGTGAGTTGTCTGCTGAACACATCTGTATACTTTAATTTGTTTACAGAAAATATGAATAATTTATACACAAGAAGAGTGTTCTATCCATGTCTATAAAAGAAATATTCTCTGTTGGACAAATATTTTCTTGTCTGCATTTTATAAACTGTTAGCTGCCGTTTGATGAATGGTGAAATATTCAGTTCTTTCATTGTAAATCTGACTCCAGAGGAGTCAGTGCCTCACCAGCCATCAACCTCACCGCACGTCACTGGTTGTCACCTACTTATGTAGGTACATTTTTAGTAAAATGGCTTCTTTATTTTTTTATGGTTCTCAAAAGATTTAGTTTCTTTTAGAAACAGTGAAGAGGGAGGGTCAGAGAAGACTTTTTGAAAGACTTAAAGGGCATTGAAATGGAGCAAAGACAGGAATGGGATTCAAACAAATGAACATCTAATAATGAGCTCTGCACAGGAAAAAAAACAAGGAAAAAAAGGCGAGATGGCATGAAAAACATAACTGCAAAGACAAACGACAGTCAGCTTTGCCTCTCATCAAACTTGCTTTGTGAGGACAGCTGATGGAGATTAATGTCTAAAAAAACAAGAGGTCCAAAAACTGACGGTGTGCGCGCTGGATGCATGATTGATAGAAGGAGCTGAGACAAGGAAAGGGGTAAGAGGAAGAGTTCAGAAGATTTAATGGTGTGGCCCAGTGGCTTTCAATGAATTGATGAGGGTTGACATGGAGGTGTAGTGAGATGGAGTGTCCGTGGTTGAATTAGGAACAGACTGAAGAGTGACAAAAAAGTGAAGAGATTACATAAACTAAATTTAAAACTTTGCAAGATGAAGAAATTTGGGTAGTTTTTCACGATCTTGCAGAACGAAACTGTTATTTATCAAAACATGTTGCCTATCTAACATGTCCAATTCTGGTCCTCAAAATCTACCATTCTAACTGTTCTCCAGTTCTTTCTTGAAATTCATTTAACCACTGTGTGAGCCAATATGCCAACAGAGTGTGTGTTTGTGTAAAAGATGCCTTTAAACACACAGACTGACAGACGGAGACAGGCCTACAGTATTATTTTTTTTTCTTCTGCCACCAAGATAAGCTGTAATGAGCTCCGCGGGCTCTTTCTCCTAACCTCTCACAGACCTTGCAGCAATGTATCAGTCTGTTGCCACCTTCTGTCCATTCTCTTATCTTCTGGCCTCTCACCTCCATTACTTTTAACTGTTACTCCCTTCTAAATCTTTTCCAACCCTACCTTTTCTCAGTCTTTGCACCCTCCACCTTCTTGTCAACCCTAACCCCCCTTTCCTTCCTTTATACCCCTCTCTTCTCTTTATCTCAATTTTGGCCACCTTACCCATTGTCTGTTTTTATCATCCATTATTTTAATTGCCCTGAAAGCAGTTTGCAGTTGCAATCTATCTATCTATCTATCTATCTATCTATCTATCTATCTATCTATCTATCTATCTATCTATCTATCTATCTATCTATCTATCTATCTATCTATCTATCTATCTATCTATCTATCTATCTATCTATCTATCTATCTATCTATCTATCTATCTATCTATCTATCTATCGTTTTTGAAAGACTGAATTATTGAAATCCTTGTTTCTTAAAGTTTCAGAATATTACTAATGCACAGTTAGTTATTCATCCAGCTCTTCTGTGTTCCAATTATCTACTCTTTTGTCAGTGATTCATGGAGGGGGTTCAGTCCAATAGTCAGCAAAACTTTTCCTTCATTATTTTCAGAGACTTTTGAGGCTATATCACACTTTATCATCCCTACACCATTGCATGGATATACAGAGTTTATCTTTGTTTAATGGCCTTTTCTAGCTAGCTGCTTAATTTCCTGAAACACTGCTGGATTACAGTGTACAATAGAATTTAAAATGAATACTGCTAAATAATGCTCTTTTAGCCAGTAAATGGGGCATGAATGCAAAAGATCTAATTTGTAGCAAAAGTATCCGATTTTAAAATTAGAATGTTTATTCATTTAAAATTTTATTTTTTAAACCAAGGATTTACATGTTTTACTTCATAGGACTTTTATATTTTGAAATATTTGCGGGGAAAAACATTTGACTTTAATGTTTCTAAGTTATTAAAAAAGAAAAACGAAGGAAAAAGAGAAAAGAAACGAAAAGACAGAAGAGAGAAGATGCTGAGCTGACCAAACTGAACTAAAAACCAGACAATTATAAACTCAAAGATAGTTAACCTACATAACAACAGCTGTGGATTTTCATGGCATAAGCATGGCAGGATCAAAACCCGGAAACTGAATGTAACATGAAGCAAGGATAAAATTCTAAAAAACTAACTAAAAAAGAGCACAATCCTTATGGGGGCATCTATTCTCATATCAGTTGTTTTATTTGTAATAATGTATGTATAATAATGTACATTAATTATTGCAATTTTTTGCAAAGGTGTCGGGTGTAAAGAAAGTGACGACAAAATCCAAATATAGCTCTTGTTCAGCTGTTGTAAGGCTATGTTGTCATTTTCACGTCTGCTTGGGAGGATTTTCATTTTTCTGAGGACAGGAAAAGGTCATGTGAAAACAAAAAAAAAAAGAATAAAGGAGGCAGATGTATTTAGCAGTTTTGAATCCCATTTTTAGATTGGAAGTTTAACTTTTGTTAACAGTTTGATCTTTGCTCAGCTTTTATCTTTTTTTATTTGATACATTCATTTGTTTCTTTACTTAAACCTCCAAACACAAACACCGTCTTATCGTTTTGGCCTCACATCCACCCTTCTTAGGGAGCTCATATTGATTTATTTGAACATTTTCTGCATGCGTCTGCCCTCTTTTTTTCTCTTTGGCCCTTCATTTCTGTGTTACGCTTTATCCCCATCACAATATGCATGGATGTCTTTGTAATGTGTGTGTTTGTGTGCATGGCGGCTGGAAGCTTGTGGTTATTTTTCAAGCAGCAGCCCAGAAGATTGGACTGTCATAATCTATGGTCCTGAGTTATAAGTGTTTCCAACACAAACTGGAGACACAACTAGTTTTCTTTTCTTCCTACTCACAGCCTCCACCCTGACTCTCCTTTTCTTTCTTTCCCCCCATGTTTCCCCTCTCATCTCTCACTCGTTTCCACTTCCCTTGTCACTATAAGTTAATGTCCATTTCCTGCACTAACAGTTCAAGCCATTGCGACCCTCTTGCTATTTTAACCTCCAAAACAGTCATATTCTAAATTTACTAACTCCTGCTGTTAAAGAGGAGTTGAAGAGATGGTTTACTGTGACAACCAAATTATCCAAATTCATAACTGTTCTCTATTTTAGTTTTGCCTATGAGATTTTCTCCGTAGTGGGACCACCCGATTAACCTCACATCTGAATATAAACAAGAAAAACTGCTAAGATCCCAAATAAAAAGTGCAAAATTCCGCTCAAATGCATTGGATGTTTAATATTTAATTATGACTTGCTGGTGATAAGACTGATTGATTGCACAAGGAAAAACATGGACACATGGCAGAATTTAAATAAAAATTTTGCCCCATTGATTTTTACATGTTAAATCAATCCAAGGGATGGTAGAAAAGCAACATACAGGAGTGCTTTTAACAAATTAAATGGTCTTTAGTCCATGAAGATGTTCCTGACATACATCAGACATGAGTTGTATATTGTTTCAAAAGTGCTAAAGTTAAGGTTAAGCGGTCAGTCCATTGGTCAGTCTGGATCTGTTCTGAAGATACCCAAGCATTCTCCTGAATGAGGGCTGAAGCTGGCGTTCAGGCCGTGGAGGGAGCTCGTTATGTCAACAGCTCCAGAGAGCAGCAGCCTGGAGACAACAAGCCAGAAACAGAAACGTGAGAACATGTGCACAAAAGAATTCATTCATCCATTCATTTCTGGACCCCTGAATGTCTTTCAGGTTCATGGGCTGCAGAGGCCTGTCCCAGCTACTGTTGGGTGAAGGTGGAGTACCGCCTAGACTAGTCTGTTAAAGGGCCAAAACCAAATCAACAAGTTAACTGTGTCACACTAAGCAGCCAACAAAAACTGGATAGCAGATAATTAGGATATAATCAGTGATTATCAACGTAGGTGATGACATAACTTTTAAACACTCAGCTACTTACAAAAACCCCATAAAATCTGTTATTTCTTTCTTTTAACATTGCAATGCCAACATTTGTAGCATTAGCAAAAAGGATCTTGCTGTGGTCTTCTATAACAATAGCTGCCCTGCTTATGTAATGCTGTATAGGGTCACTATGTGACTACCATTGCTCACACATAGACAATTGTAAATCAATTAATAATATGGGATAGAAGAGAAAACATGCCAGGGAGTTTCAGCTTCTCAGAAGAAAGAGGTCTCATTCCTACACTTAAACCAAAAAGTTGAGAACTGCATGTGATCTTAGTGGTGTTTTTTTTTTTTTTTACACAAAATTAGGATAATCTTAAAATACAGTTTCTCCATGAATCAGAAAGGCCTTCACAGATCATAATAAGGATCGCACTGCAAAAAACATAAATAAAATAAAATCGTATTTCATCATGTTTTAGTGAACTGTTTGAAAAAATGTGGGTACTACTGAGATGTTCATGGTGTCCACACTTTTACATTCTAGTCTAAAAGCAGCCTCTATGCAGGTGACAAGACAAGTCTTTGCATCTCGGACAGGTGTATTATGTCTGCTTGATGCAGATTTGAAACGGTCTGCATTGATTTGCTGTTTAAAGAGACATTTGAGGTGAGAATCTTCCTACCTTTTGTTCAGACTGGTCTTTTAACTACCTGCTCAGAATAAATTGTGTGTTTTACTCCCTCATGGCAAAAAAACACCACCGAATGAGTTTTTCTGAATTGATTTTGTCTTGGTTGAGTTGTTAGAGGGTTAAACCATTAATGTTAACTAAGAGACCCTTGATTGACCCTAACTACAAAGGAGATGATGACAGAAGTATTTCAGCACGTCCTTTAAACTTTGTTCTGCTTACACCTTTGCTATCTTGACTTTGTCACCTAATCTAACCCAAACCCTTCACTTGTGATCAAAACAGTTTTTGAACTCATCTTACATAGAAACTTCATTACAAAGACAAAGCACTTTGCTCTAATGGGCATTTGAGTAACATGGGAGAACAGATTGCCTCCCTTGCTTGCTAAATAATTAGGCTGAGAGGGAAAAGGGAGCAGACACTCGGGATGGTTGTCGGCGTTAAGTAGTTGGAGGAAAGAAAAACAATCTCTTCAGTCCAGGCGGATAAGGTGGGGACCTAGAGACATGGCATGGAAACAGTTGGTACATGTGTATGAAAGTGAGTAAGAAGCTCTATAATCTCCCAAACCGTGATAAGATTGTTCCCCAAACTTGCCCATTCTCCCTCTTCTATCCCTTCAGGTAAGTCAAGGTTATCTTGCAGACACACACAGACATAAAAGATGAAACCAGAGTCGTTTTGAAAGCATCTTCTTTGTTCAATTCTGCTTCTTTCCAAGAGGACTCTGTTATTTTGCATTTGCCAGGAGGTATTGGCAAAGAAGATGCTTTTAGGAGAAAAAAAATGTAATGTTAAAGAATTCAATTTGGAGAGTTTTCCTTTTGGCTGGCTACTCTTCTTGAGGGAGATAGATAAATGGAGATGCACTTGGGATATAAGCGTGTTCTTCTCTAAAATTGAGAGGCTGAGTAGGAAAAAGATGCTAAAAAAGCCTCAGGAAAACTGCAAACAAACAAGCTTCATTTTAATGTTTTGCTGCCATTCGTCTCCTCTTTTCTTCTCTCTTATCTATCGAGCTCAGACTCATGATGATTACATGAACATCAGATCTCCACTGGATCTGGACATCTAAAGCTCCTTTTACCTTTAATAATACCAAGTCAAGGGATTTTAGTTGATAGAAACACGCAATATGTCCAATCCCTCTTTATCTGATACAAAACAGGAAAAGCCGTCGATGGGATTAGTCTCTTTAAAAAAACTTTATTCCCTTTCATCAAATGTGAAACTAAAGGAATGCAAAATAAATACAAATGAAATATTTTACCCATAATTCAAAGGGATATTTAGTTCTCAATTTTATTAGTGCAATTTGAAAATATGTTTTACAATTAACATGCAGTTCTTACTGCATTTTCTAAATTAACTTTGCATTTTATAACTTGATCTTAAAAATACCCAATTCAGCCTTTAACTGATAAGAATTAGATTTTAATAAAATGAGGATAGAATTGTATTATTTTTGCATCAAAGTATGGATATATCCATCCATCCAGATGGAAACATTCTGGGTATATCTTAAAAGGATTAAAAATTGTACTTTTTTGTTCAATTGCCTCCAGCCGTCACTGACTGCCAGGACTTAAATGTTTTTGCAGGTGAAAAAAAAACTGAAAAAGTTACAAAAACCCTGAAAAGACCTCAGAGGAAAAGAATAAAGCCAAATAGACATCATTAGTGTGTAGTACAAAAAGAGCTACACAAAGACACACTCATTGTACTCTTTACTACTACATTGTAGTGAAAATGTCTCTTCTTCTTCTTTACTGTGCCGTTGAGCAAAAATGTGAACTCAATACCAAAACTGTCAGAAAAATCGATGGGGCCAAAGCCCAGAAGGGTCACAACACAACACATTAACTTTACACACAACACATTAACTTTACACACAACACATTAACTTTACACACAACACATTAACTTTACACACAACACATTAACTTTACACACAACACATTAACTTTACACACAACACATTAACTTTACACACAACACATTAACTCACAACACAACACATTAACTCACAACACAACACAATAACTCACAACACAACACATTAACTCACAACACAACACATTAACTCACAACACATTAACTCACAACACAACACATTAACTCACAACACAACACATTAACTCACAACACATTAACTCACAACACAACACAATAACTCACAACACAACACATTAACTCACAACACAACACATTAACTCACAACACAACACAATAACTCACAACACAATAACTCACAACACATTAACTCACAACGGAAGTAAAGCTGCAATGGAAGTGCTTTTATTCTGAAATTTCCACTGGGCTGAGTGGCTAACTGCCTAACAGAAAGTAACGTAACAGTGAGCTGTGGAGGGAGCACGTTTCTTCTACAAGAGAAGCTGCACAATGTTAACGCACACTCCTCCGCGCTGCACTCACACCCCTCTCTGTCGCTGCACGTGCTCCGCTCCTCTCTGTTTTTCAGCCCCCTCCTCTCACACTCACTTGGTCCCCAACACCCCCCACCCACACACACACCCTCCCAGTCCCTGCACGCGCTCCTCTCCTTTCTTCCGCCCCCTCTTCCTCTCACACACGCACGCGGTCCCCGACACTTGACACGACAAATGTGGAGAGATCGCACTGTCAGGCTTTAATGAACACAATTTATAAGAGGCGGGGCTTTGCACTCCCCCAACAACAGGTTAGATGACAGAGCCTGGTCCATTAAGCTCTGCCGTTCATGGAGCTTCAGTACATAGAACTCCAAAAGCCACACGGCCTAACGTAGGCCGCTATTATATATTAAAACCTTAAAACCGCCCAAATTATGCATTTTTGACTGCTAACACCCAAAACCGCCCAATCTGGCAACGCTGCTGCTAGCTTCTCTTGTAGAAAAATCATGCTCCCTCCACAGCTCACTGTGACATTACTTTCTGTTAGGCAGTTAGTCACTCAGCCCAGTGGAAATTTCAGAATAAAAGCACTTCCATTGCAGCTTTACTTCCGTTGTGAGTTAATGTTTTGTGTTGTGAGTTAATGTGTTGTGAGTTATTGTGTTGTGTTGTGAGTTATTGTGTTGTGTTGTGATTTAATGTTGTGTGTAAAGTTAATGTGTTGTGTGTAAAGTTAATGTGTTGTGTGTAAAGTTAATGTGTTGTGTTGTGACCCTTCTGTGCCACCGTACAAAACCAATATTTCAAAATCCTCAAACAAGACCAAAACACACACGGGAGGGATATTCTAAGGAAGTTTTGAAATTATCATAGGATGGCCACGTGACCTACAGCTTTACAGCCATTTTGTGGCTAAATGTGAGATTTTCCGATTATCATGTCTTCCCCCAATATGGGAAAAATAAACTTTTGTCACACACATGCTGCCAGCTTAAGTCTACAGCCACCATGGAGGTTTTGTTGACCTTTGTCATAAAAACTCAATGGCGTGAATAAACTGCGCATGGTGAGCTAGCAAATGTAGTGTTTTCCTTCAGATTATTCTGCAAATTGAATGCATAAATCCTTGGCTAAACCTGGTATAACACGGGATACGACTATATTAGGAAAGTGGCCGTGGTTAGCAAATAACGTTGGTTGCTAAGAACATCCAAAAGTTTACCTTTGCAGATTCTTCTGAAGCTTACATTGATCTGTTCCACATTCCCAGGTGAACAAAAGATAAAATGGCTGCTATGGAGATAAAACCAACAGAAAAGCCACCATTTTGAAAAAAGTGGTTTTCTTTTACATCCATCTATTCACATGCAGCTGTGAGTAGCTTACAGAGGCAGGGTGAGGAGGGGGGGGTCAGTTGGATTTTAAAATAGGCCATGGGTTCAATGATCCAGAGTCAAAGTCAAGTGGCGAGGACGGGAGCGGGTAGTGCCTGCAGGCCGTAGAAACGCCACTCGCGCTTTAATTCATATTTATTGCATGGTCATATATCAAAGGGAATTGACAATTGAGAATTTTACTATTATTTATTTATTTTGCTATAATCTGGTTCTTACGACAGAGTTTTAGGGCCACTCAAAAAAAAAGTTAAATTACGAGATTTTAAATTGAAAATTTACAAGAAAAAAAAACTCATAAATTTACGAGATTAAAGTGGAAGTGAGCATACAGCAGCAGGTGAACGCCACGCAGCAGAGCAGACCGACTAAACTGAGTTGAACAGGTGAGCTGAATGTCTATTGCTAACTTTCCAAATGTTTGGAAGCTCATTTGTTTGTTTTGCGATTTACTGATGTTTAATTTATTGTTGGGTGGTTTGCAGGATCTCTGCAGCCGATGAAGCCATCAGTGTCCCTGTAGCTGTCCACTTCAATCCTTTCTTCCTCCGTTAAAGACAAGATCTCTACGTTTGTGTGATGCTTCTGTCTGAGGAGGCGCCCTTTTTTTTGTGGCATTGTCAACATTCTAATCTAATATAACAGACTTTTTTCGTTCCTCTTTATTGTTTTATGTAGAAACGGGACGTTTCCTCTGGAGGAGGGGGCGTATGTAACACTGTTTACTTCCGCGTTGCTGTTCGGATGACAGGTTCATTACGTAAGGTGACAAATGAACTTTAGGTTGTGTGAATGAAAAGGAAATTAAAGGCTGCAGCGGTCCTCTACACCCAAATGTGTCTCTGAGTTCCTTATTTTACATATGAAACTCCGCTTTACTGACACCGAACCCCGGAAAGACGGCTCCACTGAAAAAAATCTGATTTACAATTCCATCCAGTTCCAGGTCTGACTCCTCCTCCATGAGTGCATACATACCAGCTCTTTTACCAGCTAATTCAGAATTGACAAAGCCTCTTGGATAAGAGGTGAAACGTATTCTAACTTTAAAAAGCAAGTCCAGATGACAGCCCCTAAACCTACTACTATGATGGAATCAACCTGGATGAATGAGAGTCTTCATAGACGTAATACATTATTATGTTTTTGTAAACTGTTTTTTGTTACTGTCAGAAAACATCATTAACCCTTGTGCTATCCTAGATACTTGGGTCATCTAGACCCTACAAGATGAACCTTTGTTCTTCAATGATTTGTGATCTTCACTGGTGTCCATGGATTACATGAAATCTTTCCACCTTCATCCACCTTTGTCATGGTAGGGAGAACATGTCACTGTAAGGGTGGGGTCATCTAAGATAGCACAAGGGTCAGCCATCACCCATCATGTCACAAAAGTGGAGCGCTTATTCAAAAGCTATCTTCAAAAGCTATATTTGCACTGTTGATAAAACTAATAAACTCATATAACAATCATATCTAAACATGTTAAAATATCAAGGAAGCAAATAACAAATATCCATGAACCAATTTCAAATAATCTTGTTCACAAATAGATACGTAGATAAAACAACATTTAAAAAAAAAAAGAAGTACTTTTTGTTTGTTTCACTGAGCTCTTCCCAGCTTCACTGAGGACTTCATGGAGCTTAAGTTATTTTATTTTTTTTTGCAGCCCATGTTAACTGACAAATGTGATAAAATATGGCTTTAAAAGAGCATATTGTGTCATCTTTTGATATTAAGAGATGAGTTGGAGATTTAACTGGACTATTTTAAACAAAGGGTTACAGTAAATCTGCCAAAAACACACAGAAAGCAGGTCTAAAACATATTGCTGAGGTTACAATGAGAAGTCTGACATTTATCACAGCAGTTATTTAGACTGAGATAGATTCCTGATGGTTGATCTTTAAAGAGGTGAATGAGAATGAAAAAGCATGGGAGAAGAGGAGAGTCTTGTACAAACGTACAGGCATAAATTATTCTCATCAGTTTTGGCGCATCATCAAAAACCCATCACCTGCTCACTCTTCCCTTGCAGATTCAACTGCAGCTCTAGTGTTTGTTCAAAACTGACATTTTCTTTGCAGTTCAGAGCAAAATTGGGATTGGAAGGAATCATATCTAAATACATCCTCGTAAAGGAGATTCATTTTCCAATACATGTCAGAAGACAATAATGACCATGTCTGCTTTTACCTTTTTTGTTTTCTTGAAAAAACAAGCTAATAACTTGTTGTGATGAGAGGACAACAATATAAAATGCTTTATCTCAGAAAATGTGTGATGACAATTATTGGATACAGTTGCTAATCTGATCTAAAAATAATGGCTGTGTTGAAAGTTTTTTTTGAGCAACAGTCTTAGTACAACAGATTTAGATCAAGCAATCTACAATAAATTAATTTTATGATGTTGTTCCCCTTTTGTCATTTCAGCTCACATCTCCAACAAACATGTTTTTCCCTGGTTTTTAAAAAAGTCAAATTTTTTATTTTATTTTTGTTTGTTATTTTAAGAAATCTTGATTTCAATTAACAAATAGACACATTGGCCGGCATTAATGCAAAAACCACATGTTTGCTTACTATGAGCTAAATGCACAATGTAAATATATAACATTTTTATGATACATTTCTTCCTGCTGAAAATGTAAAAAAAAATATGAAACAAAAAAAAGTGTCTGTTTTTATGATGTCAACACCCTCCTAATTTACCAGGATTTAAACCCATTTTCATCGGAACATACCTGCTGGCAAACAGTCAATAAGCCACTGCTTGGGAGGTCATCTCTAAGAAGAGATCTGGATTGAAAGATTTAATATTGAAACAGTAACATGACTAGTCAGTTGCCTTTTGCCTGCGGTTGGGTTCTGGGCCGTAGACATCTTGCATGCTTGGGATGACCTCAGACTATGTGAAGAGACGGCTGGGCCTAGACACTGGTGCTTAAGGCCAGACTTCTATGAGTTTACAGGCTGGGCTTTGGTTGTGATTGGCTGTGAAGAAAGTGAGCACATCAGCTATTTGCTCAGAGTGAGGACTAAATGAAGAGTGACGTGGAGTAATGAATCGGCATACCTGAAGATAAGGCATATGTTCCTTTTTAATTTTGCGCCAACGCTTTGCTGTGCTTTACAAGACATAGGAAACATTAACTTGGACAACATGCTGATCCAAAATTTAGTCACACCCACACTCAGGGCGGTGACACCTAAATGTCTCAATTTGAAAGCTGTTCAAGAAAAATGGTTTTGGAGAAAAACGAGCATTCTATATCGAATTACATAAATGCCAAAAATTGAAAGGGCGTAAAGACAACTAAGAGGGCGTATTTAGAAACTGAGTGAGTGAACCTTAAAACTGTGATGGCGCAATTCTAACCAAGCGACCCCGTATTTTACAACTGAACGGCTGAAATCCTAACTGAGCAGGGATCCTGCTCGGTCAGTTCTCTTTTGCGCCCTCACCTGGATTTACGCTCAGTGTTAAGGGGGCGTTTTTGTCACTTGGTGGCGGTATTCAGGGGTGTGTTTGTCACTTAGGGGCAGGAACCTTTCTGGTTGATCTGATTGGCTGAAATTTGCATGCCAAGCAGCGGGGCGGGACTTTCATTTTGGGGCTTTAATAGAAATCGAACAGCGGCTGTAACGTGGATTAAAAGCATTAAAATGATAACAAATGCAGTGAATTTCACATGAGAAAAACTTACAGCACAAAAAACCCGCTGGACTTTCTTACCTTAGTTTTGGGTCGTTCGTTAATGTTTTAATCCACGTTACATCCGCGTTTTTTTCCCATGATTGCCTCTAACAGGGGGGGGGACAAACAAGTTTGACACAAAGAGTTGACATTTCTAACTGTTATATTTAATGAGCCACACCACACACTGACCTGCCAGACAAACACACAATTAAAGCCATGTTATACAACCCCCTCCTCTCATTACAACAGCGCCGTTTCAGTTTAGTGTTTTTTCTGTATTTAACGTAAACACACATACCGGTGAAACGTGCACGCTGGTGTGTGTTTAAAAAGGGCAGCGAGCGCAAAACTGAGTTGGTTGTGATTTATTTTTTCAGTCATCAATCAGCATTTATAATCCAGGTCATCGGTCATCTGCTGGAAGTAGCAGCGCTCAGCCTCGAGTCGTTCTTCCAACACAGGCCTTTCCTTTTTCGCGGAAACTCAGCAGCTGCTGCGTCTTCTTGTCTTGTCGGAGTTGGTTTTCCAGCGTCCTCACTTCCCAACCATGGATTCATTATTTTAAATTCTCTGGCAGCTGAGGTTCGATAAGTTAGTAAGATCTCCACAGATTCAGACTTCCTGCTTCAAAAACTCTTCTGATCAACGTTCAAATGTGTCAGCAAGTATCTCAATCCTTTTGTATTAACACAGAGAGTGAACCACAAATGCATTTCTGAAGAAAAAAGATCGTTTTTTGGCCTTTTAATCAGAATTGTTCGCTTTAAGCTGTGAATGCAGACATACAGCAGCCAGCTGTCAAGGGACCGTCAACAAAGTGCGACCTCTGTGAACTGTGAAACACCACTGTGTAAAAATCAATAATCTTACAAAAAAATCATAAAACTATTATAAAGCATATTCTTGTTACAATAAATATTTTGTAGGAAAGTCCATCTTCATTTTATCTTGTTTCATATACTTTTTCAAATTTTAATAAATATGAATCATGACTAAAGTTATCAGTAACTTGACATGACCTTATGGTCATACTAAAATAAAGAATGTCAATAGTTCACTTTGTTTATTTTTAGAAATTTTTCATATTTACAAATGGATCAGATTTGGTCAAAAATCCTGATTAGCTCTGAAGGTGCCAGAATTTTTTTTTTGCATAATCTTTATTTTAGTAGGAAAATAAGGTCATGATTAGTCAGTACAGGAAGTTTTGTGTCAGTAACTACAGCATCTTCAAAGCCATTGAGCATTTTTGACCATATCTGATCAATATTTAAATATGAAAAATTCCTAACAATAAACAACGTGAATTATGACATAATCTTTATTGCAGTAGGACAATAAGGTGATGATTAGTCAGTACAGGTGGTTTGGTGACAGAAGCTTTAGTATCTTCAGAGCTATTGAGCATTTATGTTATGATTCATGTCTCTATTACATTTTTAAAACTATAGGCAATAAAATGGAGGTTTCTAACAAAATTTAGTATAATAAATAATAATGTAGCATGACTATGCTGACGAGTCTTCATTACCAGTTCATATAAATATAGACATTTATTCACTTTTTAAAAGTTCACTGATTTTTACAGAATGGTGTTTCACAGAGGTTGCATTTTGTTGACGGTTTCTTGGCAGCCGGCTCGCTGCTCTGTTTGCATTCACAGCTTAAAACGAACAAAAGGCAATAAAAACCAACTTTTTTCTTTAAAAATGCTTTTGTAGTTCACTATCTGTGTTAATACAAAATGAGTGAGATACTTGCTGACACATTTGAACTTTATCAGAAGAGTTAATGAAGCAGGAAGTCCGAATCTGTGAAGATCTAATTTAACCGAACTGCAGCTGCTCTATTCCCGTGTTCCTCCGCGTAGCTGATAGCTGCAGTTTAAACTATGCCTCATAATCGTGTCTCTTTGCATTTCCAGGGTTTCCAAACGAAATAGTTCTGCATTATTCACATATATGCTGCTGCTGTACTATGGGGGGGGGGGGTGTCTTCTATCACGTCCTCTCCTCTCTCCGTACTGTCATCATGCTGTTCTCTCCTAGATCCTCTTTACCGAAGTAACGCAATAACACATTAGGGCCGCTCTGTACATTTTGGAGAAAATGTAAGACTTTCACCTTATGGTTGTGAAAGTAGTGAATATAGAAAATATGATAAAAAGGCGGAGAGCGACATGCAGCTCAAGAGCCGCCTGTTAACCCCCCCCCCGCACTGAAAAATGAAGGTCCCGCCCCTCTGTCTCGCCGATAGGCCATGCAAATTTCAGCCAATCAGATCAACCAGAAAGGTTCCTGCCCCAAAAGTGACAAAAATGCCCCCTTAACACTGAGCGTAAATCCACATGAGCGCGCAAAAAGGAATTGACCGCGCAAGATCACTTCTCAGTTAGAATTGCGCCTGCGCGGTTTTAAGGTTCACTCACTCAGTTCCTAAATACGCCCGCTTAGTTGTCTTTACGCCCTTTCAGTTTATGGCAGAAACGTTATTCCATAATTCTACTTAAGGTTTATTCTTATTTTAAGAACGCTTTAGGTGAAAGCTGTAGTTAGCAAATTGTTTTGGTGGCAAGTTTCGAATCCAACAATTTCCTAGGTTGTCATAATGACAGGTTGCCTGCTGACCCAGAGAGTCTTGTTTCTAAATTTCAAAGAGCTATTTGACGTTTGATTTTTTTTCTTTTAAATGTTTTTTTTCTTCTAAAATATGTTTAAATTCTTATTTAAACTCTAGATAGCAACTTGCTTTTTGACAACATGCTTTTACAGTGCAAGTGATATTCTGCCACATGAGGCTATTATTGGCGATTTTCATTTCACACAAATAAAGCTGCAACAACTGAGCAACTTTGACAATTTTCAGCTGATATCATATTGAAAAGCTGTGTTGCTGACAAGTCTCAGCACAGCTGTTAAAGATGGCATGTGTGTCTGAGCGTGTCTGTTTAGCACGCAGCATTTCATGAGTGTGGGCATGGAAGCCAGCCAACAGAGTCAAAGTGTTAAAAGCCTTTGGCAGCTGGCGCTGGCAGGTAATCCAGTCAAGTGAAAAACAGACTGTTCCAGAAAATGTTTGGTTTGGAGTAAAATTGTAGACGTGAAGGAGTTCAAAGTACTGCCCATGAACCGCAAATGTCAACTTATGTTTGAGAATGACTTCATCCGTGTGATTTGGATATAAAAAATACATATTTTAAACGTGAACACCAGGCCGGTCCAATCCTGGCCCTTGAGATCCAGCACCCTGCCTTTTAGGGGTCTCCTGATTGTAATTAACTGAACCTATTATGGGTTTAAAAAACTAAACAGACCCTTTCCAAAAACTTAGAATATCACAGAAATGTGTGTTCAATTCCATTCAATACATTAAACTTTCATAGACTATATTAAATGATTTTTATTATTTTTTTTATTTTTACATAAAAAATCAGAAAGTTAGAATACTGTGTAGAAATCACTGTTACTTCTCAGTTTTTGCAAGACAATAAAGACTGAGAATGTGATCACACCAAATTACACAAAATAACGTACTTTCAAGATATGTAATCTTCAATACTTAAACAGTAAGGTCAGGGGTCAGGTCCTGCTGGAAAATGAAACCTGCATCTCCATCTAGAGCTTCAGCGGCAGGAATCATGACATCCTCTAGAACATTCTGCTAGACTGTTGCAGTGATTTTAGATTGAAGACAGCAGAGTTTACCATAATTTGGACAGTGCAGCCCAAATCATGAATGTGTTCCTCCTCCTCTTTCTGGGGGTCTGCAGGTTCTTGAGTCTTGTCCTTTTGATCATCCCCTGAAGTCCATGGTTGACTCATTAGCTGCTGCATCTTCTGCTGCCACATTTTGCCCTCCCATTAGACTTTCCCTTGATCTGCTGGGACACAGCACTCTGTGAACAGCCAGCCTCCTTAGCTAGGAACCTCTGGATTACCCAGACTATGGAGGAGATCAATGATGGTCTTCTGCTGGTTGTCAAGTCTGAAGTCTCCATATTGAACTGAACTGAACACATTTGATGACATTTATGGAATCTGTGCAGGTGCATTAAGTTT
This sequence comes from Oryzias latipes, assembly GCF_053564925.1. Taxonomy (NCBI): domain Eukaryota; kingdom Metazoa; phylum Chordata; class Actinopteri; order Beloniformes; family Adrianichthyidae; genus Oryzias; species Oryzias latipes. The sequence continues at coordinate 5,958,195 of NC_136237.1, read as the reverse complement.
AGTAGATGATTAGTTGGTGAAACTCAGTTTAAACATTCATGTTCTGCAAAACTTGGTCAGATCTCTCATTATAATTCTTTTTAAAATTCTGATTTTGTGGGTTTTAGGAGCTGGAACCCCGATTAATGTAAAAATAGATAATGGATAAATAAATACTTGAAATCAATTAAACAGTGGGCCTTGAATCAATACTCTATGAAAGTCTAATTTTTTGAATGGAAATGAACAGACTTTCCCATATTATCTTTAAAAATTTTGGAAAGTGTATCTGCTGGATAAAAACTTTGGAATCCCTCTTAATCTTCTCATTATTTTAGAAGGTTATTTGGATTCTTTGTTGGTGAAATGAAGTGTGTTTAAATGACTGGAATATTTCAATGTGTAAATAAAAGAATTTTGAGGAAAAAGGTTAACAAAGTTCAAAGTCACAAAGGTGTAATAGCGGGTTTAGAAAATGGATGGATGGGTTACATGGAACATGTTGAATGAATAATGCCTTGTGGATTTGGAAAATAGGATGTTATCTGGCCTCTCGGTCTGTGGAGTGATACTCTGAGAGTATAGGGTCCCCCACCGATGACCGTTCAGTAAGACTGGGATCTTGTTTTGTATTAGCAGCAACTTAATATGTTTCCAGTCAAGTGTGGAACAAGAATTGGCACCTTCAAGTTTAACTGTCAAGTATTTCTTTTGGTCGCCTCTTTTATATGTCACCTCTCCTTCCAAATCCCAATTTTCTCTACCTGACCATCCTTGCCGCAACAATTTCATAATTAAAGTTCCGTTTTAATTCTAAAAATTTCTCCTGGTCCCCTTCCCAACATTCCACATGTCCAATCCAAAAACTCTGGACTAGCAGGAGGGACTTTGTCCGTCTGCTGGCCTGGAAGTGCCTTGGACTAGCAACGAAGAGCTAGGTCTGGGCATCTTTACTAATGCTGCCACCAAAACCCAGCTCCAAATGTGCATAAGAGGGTTGGAAGTTTAAATTAAACAGTAGGCCTTGTTTTAGAAAAAAAAAGAAAAAAAAATGGTCACAAACGCAACAATTTTTTTTATTTGTTTTATTGTACACTGCTAAAAGGAATCAACATTAGAACTGACGAACAACTGAAAAAAGTCAAGAAATGCTTTGGTTGCTGCACCTGTACCTAAGAGTAATGAACGTGCCAGACACATCTGGCCTGCTGTTGATATTCCAAATAGCTTCATGTGGTGAAAAACCATTCACCAAATAATAATAGTTATTAAAAGAAAGAAAAGTAAACAAAACCTCTAATAACAAGCCCTCAGGAAAGCAAAACCATGCTGTGTATTCGAATCTGTGTGGCCATTTCCACTCAAAGGCCTGGTGAACCAAATTTCTTCCTGTGTTGGATGGCAACAACAAAACCACCTCCACCTCATAATGCAGACATAACAGTTGTGGTTCATAGAACATTAAGTACCTGATTTTCATGCTAAAATAATTGAGTGGAAGTGTGTAAACTGAAAGGCTGGAGCAGGTGTTTCTACAAAAACAGGCAATCATTACTGACATAGAATATATTATCATCCATAAAGGGAATGTGCAGCCCTATGTGCAGGCAGGAGACAGGTCATAGAGGGGTGCCAGCTCATTTGGTCCATGAAAGCTTGTTTGCATTAACACAAACACTCTTTAGCCAGGCCAATTTTGGTAATTACATCAAGACAAACCGTCTTTAGTTGGTTTCCAGGGTGGATGGCAGGTGAAATCTGATCAAAGAAAAATTAAGCTCACTGAAAGCCCTGTTCCCTCATGTTTTCTGAGTCATTTACATGTCCTACAAGTACGTAAAAATCATAAATCATTATCTAATATGATCTGCCACGGTAAAGACGTGTAGAAGACTCTTTTTAAAGTAGAACAATAGCAGATAACCTGCATACAGAACAAACACATTAGTCTAAGACTCTTGTCACATACCCCAAACTGCACAGTGACCTAAATTCAAGTTTTTACTGCAGAATAGGCAGGCGGCTGCACAGCGGCATTTGTAATCTGGAGGTGGCAGTTGTATTTTTCAATGTCGCGTGGTGCAGAGGTTTTACGAGAAAGTTAAAATGAAACGGCAACCGGACAATTTTTTTTACATCACTGGCCGCCAGGGAAGCCGCACAGTGGCAGTCTTTTTTTTTTTTTTTTTTTTTTTTTTTTTTTTTTTTTTTTTTTTTTCAACTTGTCCTGTCCAACAGCTAGGCAGACAGATGAGAGCTGAGGGCCTCTTGGGTTGGACATATTTTACTTTAACAAGAGGGGTTATTAATCTTCAGACAAACCAAAGGTATGTCTGAATAAACCCCTTTTGTAATTGAGGCCAAACTTTATTAATTTCAAACATGTCTGAAAATCTTTGGTGTTGGACCGGACGGAAAAGGAAAGAGGGGAACAAGAGAGAGGGACGTTAGAGAGAGGGGGGGTAGGGGGTGATAATAGGAGGGGAAAGGGGATAAGACCATGAAGCAGCATAAAGCAACAAGTTTACTGGTTGTTAATCATTATGGTAAGGTTCAAATGTAAAAAAAAAACAAAAAAAAAAAAGGGCGGAGCCTGTCCACACACACACTCAAATGTTATAAACACACTTGTTAGTTGCAAAAATGTCCACCTGTCGACATGTACACAAAACAGATAGTGTTCACACGCATACTTATGCCTTAAAACCAACTAGTGTGAAATATTTCAGTCATTCAGTCTGTTGAGCTGACACCTGTGCTCAGGTGAGTGTTTATGTTCTTCTAAAATGGATGGTGGAACGTGAAAAGAAGGAGGGAGAGTGCCCAGCCATCCCCACCCCAAGACCCCCACCGCACCAGCAGCGGCAGCCGGATTCCCCCCAACACCACACGGGAACCGGCAGGGAACAACCGCCGCCCGGGCGACCAAGCCCGCCACCCAGGCCTGCACAGTGGCAGTCTAGTGACAGGCAGGTGGCAGGAAGGCAGCAGCGACTGATTGGGGGGTCTCCAAGATCCCCCAAATCTCCTGAGGATCGGCTTGTCAGACTGTCACCCTCCAGCCACACGAGTAAGGATGTGTGTGCAATCCTGTTAAAACAACAGGATCCAAACCCATTTGTTGTTCTGACATAGAGTAAATGGCACTAAGATCGAGTTGACTAAGATTTCGATGACATTCCCAATACACAAATGTGCCATTTATAAAATATTAGCCGAATCCTAATTCATTCCCTTCCCCTCTGGCTCCTCTCTATTGCCCCATAGGGGCATTTGGATCTGTAGCGGTCTTCGAACTTGTTTTTGTAAGGAAGAGCCTTAGTGACTTAGAGGTAGGGCAGGGGTGGGCAAACTGCGGCCCGCGGGCTTGATCCGGCCCGCCCCCACGTTTGGTCCGGCCCGCTGAACAATATCAGAGACCCATATTTTTTTTTTAATCTGGCCACACGATCAAGACGTGACATTTTCTTCCCCCCTTCTGCAGTCTGTGCTCCAATCTGAAACCCTCTCAAAATCTCTGTCAAACAGAACAGAAGACGAACTTCCCTTTCTATGTCGCAGTTCATCTTTCCCGGTTTAACTCATTCTTTTAGAGCGATCATGCTGCCATTTTTAAACAGCGCACCCTGTTTTGTGTCCTGATTGGCTGGAGCCCCTGTCAATCAATCTCCTTGGTCCGTGCCGTGTCTCTTGTACAGAAACGCGGAGCTCTTCAGATCAGAAATCTGTGATCGATCAGATCTTTGTTTTCATTCTAAGATCCAGGACCTAATTTTAGGAAAGTTTGAGAATTTAAACAAGAGAAAAAGTTGAAAATGTGTAAAAGTGTATTTAGGCACTGAGGAGTTTTACTGCCATAAAACATCTGTAATCAGACTCCATGGATTTCACCGATGACGGTTATTTTTAGAACGTAACTCCTGCAATAAATGAGGGAACTTTGTACTGGTAAAAAGGTAATGCAGAAATATGCGTAGAAGACATTTGCATTTCACTATTAATGGATGACAAACGGACGCGCAGGACAGAGCGCAGCATGCGCAAAACGCTACAGCGCTCAAAGTCTTTATTAGGATTATGACGGGAGAGGTAAGGATTTATTGTTTTTTTGTGTGTGTTTTTTAAATGTATCAGTATATTTTTCCTGAATGTTTGTCTTTAAAAATCATAGTGTTATTTGGTCATTGCTTTATTTCATAAATAATGTTATTTATGTTATTATAAAAAAGATCATGAATGAATGAAACTTTATTCATATAGTATTTTACAACTCCTCGAAGATACCAAAGGGCTTCACAATAGAAAAGAGATCTAAAATACGGAACAAAAGTTTTAAACAAAAAAAATCTAGAACATTCTGTTTTAGAATATAATTTTCAATCCAATCCAAATGTTTTCATCCACATTCCATGTTATATCATTCTCACTCCACGCATCTGCTCGTGGTAAAAACATTTACCCTCTCCAGGATTTCAGCTCTGTGTTCATCCAAACAGGCCCTGATAAAACACTGAGTAGTTAGGAATGTTCCTTTGATTCTATTAAAGACACTTTGAAAAGAATAACGGTACAGCGATTTAGCCGCAGCTTCAGCTCTATTTTCAGAAAAGTCCCGCCCCTTCAACTGTCTCTGCCAATCATTGTTGGACCCCTAATGATACGTCATCTGTCTGACCAATCAGAAGTGGTTAAAGTCCTCACTTCCTCGTTCCGATTTAGCTCGCAAATTCTCTCAGTTCCAGCAAAAATATCAGCTAAAGCTCGTCTTTTGCGGTGGAGCTTTCCACAGAATCCGGTATCGGACCGTGAAAAAGTGATCAAAATAATAAAGCTCAGAGATGCAAGTCTGTCTGACATCACTACATCTCCCATGATGCATTGTGTTAAAGTGACAGCGTCTCTGCGCTACAATGAGTCTTCCCTGTTAAACCTCTTGAAACCTCAACGAACACACATCAAACAGTTTTTAGATCTTCTTGATGAAATCAGAGGTCAACAGTTTAGTTCTCCTTCAAGGTTTGCGTTTATTAACAGGCAAACATCCCAGAGTTTGGTCCAAGTCATCGTTCTAACTGAAACACTTTTCTAATAATGTCTGGATTCAAGGACAAATTCGCTTTCAGACTTTAGTCACTTTTGAAAAATGAAAAGTTAAGCTTAAATAGAAGTAATAACGACACTAAAGAAACAGGATTAAGGTGAATTGACCAGCAGAAACAATTAAACTAAATTCCAACAATTTAATGATCTAAAAAGAAATAAAACATTTTTGTTAAATTTTCAAAGACTTCATCTTTGATTAAGACAAAAGAAAAACTAATAAAACTTCATGTTTACTTTTTGTGTAGCTACAGAAAAATTAAAATATAATGTTAGTTTTTTTGTGTAAAATTGATCAAACATAATGTGATCATATTGTTCTAAAATCAGTTTCTTGTGCACCAACATTGAAAAAAAAAACGTAATCACTATTTAGAAATAATATATTTTGTTTTTTGTGAGGTTACATAATATTTCATGTTGATAAACTGAAGGGATAAAACAACTACCAGCGTGAAATTTCAAATAATTCAGTTGAAAATTATTAGGGAAAACTGACTTTACTTTTATTACATCTTTTAGAAAAAATAGCTGCAACTTCCAACTTTTTCTGCCACAATCATCACAAAAACGCACGTGAGATCATGGAGGGACTGTACATCAATACAGACTATAGGGTTTAATCTTTTTTCATCTTTGGATGCTGGTGTGCCGCGGGATTTTTGTCAAGGATAAAGTGTGCCTTGGCTCAAAAAAGGTTGAAAAACACTGGCATATACAAGAAAACAAACAAAACAAAACTGTAAGAAAAAGAAATTAACCAGAGCAGACAGTGAAAATACACCTTGGATGACAAAATGACTTAAGAATGCTTGTAAAAAGAAGAATAACTATTACAAAATATTCCAAAAGTTAACAACAAGGGAAGCCAAGAACAGGTATGAAACATACAAAAATGAAGCCGTCTCCTTGGCATTATAAATAAAAATGAAAAACCTCCCAAATCATTTTGTAAATGACAACTTAAAAATATATGAATCCAAGGAAAGAGTAGACAAGTTTAACATTTTTTTTGTAAGTCTGGGACCAAACCCGGTAAAAAATATTTCTGATGTATTGGATCGTGATGAAACCAAAATAAATACTAATAATACATTTTTGAAAAAGATGAAGTAGTAAATACAGTTAAAATGCATTTATAGAAGATCAGCAGACAGTGACAACTTGGACAGCATACTAGTAAAAATTATAAGGAAAATATAATAGACTATGTAATTCACCCAAAAAATCTACATATGTACCTTATTCTCAATAGGAATCTTTCCAGACAAAATTGACTTTTACAAACCCCAAATAAATTGAAAAAAAATAAAAAATAAAAATGGCTTGCATCCACAAAAAGGTGTAAAAGATTTATATGTAAAAAAAGAAAAGAAAACGTATGTTGTATGAATTGAAAATGTGCAGCAGGAGCCGAAGGAAGCTTCACCATTTTAAACGGCAAAGCAAAAACACTGACAGTCACTGTCAAAAGAAGAACAGATAGTCTAGTAAAACAGGAAAGTAAACTTTCTGAAGTGATACGTTTAAAACTATAGAGGGGAGAAGACAGTTTTCCTCCAAAAAAAAGGAAAAAGGAGATGGAAAAGTAGAGAAAAGTGCTGGTAGTGAAACAAAAAGAACATGCCCATGCGGAAGGAGGCATGTGGTGTTTTAGTTGTCAGTCACAGAAGGGAGAAGTTCTACAAAAACCAGGAAATTCTTCTGACTCTCTCCTTTGTGTGTTTGCTGTTCTCTGTGCAGCAGCTGCACACAGACATGTATGCATATCGTCACTCAGAGGAACCACTTTCTGCTCCCATGGTGAGAGTGAACAGAAGGCCACTGCTCACATATGGCCACTGGCTCTTTGCTGCTCTGCAGGCCGAGCCAGAGCCATCTGTAGATGGCACTGCAGCACCGCAGAAAAAACACCGAGCTGTCACATCAAACTCACACACCGTGGACTTGGTGCGTAGCCATGTGCACACACAATCATGCATGTGTGAGAAATCTCCAGTCCTTGCTGCAAAAAAAAAAAAAAAGATTCATCAGAACCCGCACGTGTGTATTTTCCAACAATCTTCTGGAATTGTACTTTCTTTGTTTCTCCCTTTTGTGCCATGACAGCAGGGGGTTGGTGCACACGTCCACATTTACAAGTTCATCTTCATGTACTGAGCCACTGATCGCTATCACAGCTGTAAAAATGACATCTTCTGTGTCTACAGTGTTACTGTCAGCGAAATGTCATACACACTCAGCTCCTCTTTCTTGCCTTCCTTGTTGATAAACTTTCACATGATGCTGAGATGAACAGAAGAAGAAAAGGAAAAAAAAAAACGAAATCAGGCAAAAAAGAACACGTGAACGAGAGGAGTAAAATTTGTCCCGCTCAAAGCATGAGACCGATGTTCAGCGGAGCTGCTGCTCCGTGGACCAGAGGAGAGGGGAAGGTTGCTGAAATAGATGAGTTGCTCAGGGCTGTACACACACTCTGAACAGATGCAACTGCAGCACTTCCTTAATGGTGTTCCTCACGCCATAACAGTGGGAATACATCTGGAGGGTTAGTGTGGGTTTGTGCGTGTCTGCTCTTACCAATTTCAAATTCTTTGAACTTCTCAGCTCAGTACGCTGTTGTGGGGTCTTTTCTGTGATGATCAAGTCAAAGATGCTTGGTCAGAACGTATCTGAGGTGGTCATACCACTGTGTAAGTGAATAGTTGCTCTTTTCTACAAAAAATGTGATATTGAACTTACCAAAATATGTTTGCATATAAGACAGAATGAATTACAGTAATATCTACTCAGAACTTCAATTCTGCCTCTGATTTTAGATGCCCTGCGATCACATTGGATTGGATTCACACATTTGTTTATTCATTTGTTGCACAATGAATTCAAATTTATCCTTTTTGCATTCCAGACAAGATCAATAACAGTTTTCTGTCATGGTGCCTCTGTCAGACTCCTCCCCCTCTCCCCTCTGCTTGGCCTAATTCACCGCAGCTGCCGCCACTCTACTTATCAGCCTGCCAGATCTTCATAAGGAGCTCCAGGACCAGTATTCAACGCGAGTTCGTTGCCTCTAATGGTGCTTAGTCTGGCTTCTGTTCGTCCCATGTTAAGTGATCCCTCGTTTTCGTCTCACGAACCTCTTGTCCTGTTCCAGGAATACCTACTCCCACGAGTGGACGGCTAAGCTGATTCGCCGAGCAGAAACCCTCCTGAAACTCACCTTCTCAGTGGAGCCTTTGGTCGAACATCAAGCCACGTCTCACGCCACGGTCCGGTTCCTCAAGCGGTACCTCCTGTCCTCGTCTGGTGTTCAGATCCCCGGACTCCCTCCAGCCATGTCGCCTCCCTGCCGTACCAAGATTACATCACCAGCTGAATCAATAAACCCACTTCTTGCCATAACTCACCTCCTGTCATCATTCCGGGTTCCAGCATCTGGGTCTGCCTAGCCAGTCATGACATTTTCTTTGATATGTATTAAGAATGACAATTTAGAATCACCATTGAAGCCTGCTTTTGGACTGTAGGAGGAAGTCAGAGTGAACCCAAACTAAAAGGATTCAAACCAGAGCCTTCTCGCTGTGAGGTGAGAGTAGTAACTACTACACCTTTGCAGGTCTATTCAAAAAATAAAAACAATAAATGTTTATTTATAGTATACACGGCAAGATTAATTGTGTGTAAACGGTTTCCCTTTTGTGTATGTGTGTGTGTGAGCCTGCGATGGAGTGGCAAACCATTCAGGGCGGACCTCACCTTTGCCCAACAAACGCTAGGATAGGCTCCAGCAACCTCATAACCCTGAAAGAAATTAAGTGCTGTGATTTTATTTTAGTTTAGCTTTCTACGTTACTTTGACATGTTTCACAGTTTTACATTTTATTTGAAATATCCAAACATCAAAGAGCTGAAGGGAGCTGTTTGTTTTTTTGTTTTGTTTTATTTAAATTAACCAGCAGCTAACTCAGGTAATTTAAAAAACAGAAACGTCAGGAGGCTTTGCATAAAGTACATTTTTGACCAAATTACTATTAGTATGTTTCTGCCTTGTGTGGGACTGTAGGTAGTTGTGTGTGGAAACTGCTTTTCATTAGATTTATTTCTTTTTTGAAGACACCTCACCTGTAGATTCCTAATCTGCGTCTCCTGCTTATGTCATTGGTTGCTCTTTTATCAAACATAGCTCTCATATTTAGCCTCCTGTATCCTTTAATATGACTGTCTTGATTCCTTTATATTTTTCTGCCAGAATCCCCACCTCCAACTTTAACCATATCTCTATAATAATTCTAATCCTTCCTTTTTTGCCGTCTCTTCTCTCCCTCACAGTCCTTCCATCTATTTATCATTCTCTTCCATTCCATTTTTTTGTCTAATCCATATTCATGTAATTTCTATATGGCAGCCGGGGGCTGCTGTTAGGGACTGTTACTTTCTGTTAAAGGTCTTGAAAGCTTGCCTGATTTACAGTAATAACTTGGGATACATCCAGAAATGCCATTATCGAAGAATGAGTGTGCACACACACACACACACAATAATTTCCTGCCTCGCACAGCTGCCTTCTGTCCTCTATCTTGCTTCCTATTTTCAGTGTACTTCTGAGGCTGAGCCACTTTAACATCCAGGCATACAATTCTGTGATTTGTAATGAAATCACTGGGGAGTCTGCATCGCCTGTCTGCTGATGTGCGTGCGTGCCTTTATGTGTTTTTCTGAGTGTATTGGTTTCTTTTACACTCGCATGTCTGAAGCTGTGAGGTAAATGGGAAATTCAGATATTAAAGAGCCATCAATTCATGAAGCAACAAGGGAAAATTGATTGAATTTGCTCAGAGTTACAATAACTACACAGGTTATGAAAAAAAAAAAATCAAAGCTTTCTCGATGCTCTAGGTGTCATGGCCTACGTTGTGCAGTAAGCCAGTGGGATTTGATTCAAGTGATGAAATTTGCTCTGATGGTTCAATTAGCTGGGTTTTCTTTGGGGGGAGGGGGGCGAATTCTGTGAAGGAAGCCTTCATTATCTGTCATGGTGTTAGTGTGAACATGTCAGTGAGGTATCAGAGATGTCAGTGATGCAAGTGCATACACAGATGTTACACATAAAGCCTCCACAGACGCACTGCAGACTGAACAGACAAGAGGCTGTTGCCGTGTTTCACATTAACACTGATCGCTGCATTTAAAAAAGAACCATCTTTTTTTGTGTGCTTCATCTTACTTGTGTTATTAGTTGATTGTTACCATATTTTTCTTCAATATACTCAAAGTAATATGAAATCACTCATTTGTTAGAAATTTTGTCAATTCTTATGTAATTTTTGAAGAAAATGATTTGCATCCAGTATAAAAAGCAAAATCTTTATTCTAACAATTTCCTTTGAGGGCATATTGACCTAAAACTGTCAGTCAATTTTTCTCTGACATCCACAAACCCCACTAGCTACTTGCCTGGTGGCTCCTACCAGCCAACAGTAAATTACTTCTGCTCAGATGGCTTCCAACAGTAAATGTTTTATGCTTTTCTCCATCACACCCAACCCCATGAACAGCTACCACACGGTGTGAATTTTTAATGACAACGCCTTAATTAAAATTTGGTTAAATATGCATAAATACAATGTCCTGACCTTTTTGAGCATCTCTACAGTTCTCCTTGAGACTGACTTTATTAATACATTTAATTGGTGACTTCAAAATAAAACAAGTTGCGAGACTTTTGCTGAGATTCTCTGCAGATAACTAAATGCACACGACCATGTATTTGGGCATCACACCCACACACATCTGCGCACAGGAGGGGATAATCGCACATGATGAGAAGCAATGCAAACAAAGATGAGCCAAATGAAACGAGTAAGGCGTTGTCATCTGCTCCCAGAACGGTCCAGACTCAATTAAAAGTTTCTTCGTTCTACTAATGACAAATGACATCAGCGACAGAAAGAGTGATTGAGAGACAGAGAAGGAGTCAAATATTGCCTGATTGCTTTTTGAATGAGGGGAGCTTTCAGGGCCAGTTTGGGGGAATTGCTCCTTTTATAACATGCAAGAGACCGTGCACAGTCTGGCTAAGGCATACACATTTGATCGTGCATGCGCTTGCCACTACATTGCAAACCTTGCTAACAAGAAGGGGGAGAGCAAGTAGAAATACAGCAATCTCATGAGCGGTAATGAGCCCCCCCACTGGCCTCACCCCTGTTTCTCCAAACCTTTCTTCCCTTCTTCACCTTCCTTGCTTCCATTATTTTACAATGAAAATGTAAAAGACGAGCAACTCTGAAATGAGCTTCAGTTTTCCCTGCGTTCCCTGCACTCTGTGGATTCTTTTAAAAGTCAACTGAACTTTTTATTTTTGCAATTTTAACTGAAATTGAGAATTTAACTGATTGAGATGATTATTTTACGTGGTATATGCTTTTTGTCTTTTATGTTTTATATATATAAAAAAATATGTATGTATATATATATATATATTTATGTATGTATTTGTATATGTATGTATGTATGTATGTATGTATGTATATGTATGTATGTATGTATGTATGTATGTATATGTGTGTATATTAACCTGTGAAGCACCTTGTGACTTCTGTCTGTGAAAGGTGCTATACAAATAACATTTACTTACTTACAGTGGAGATTTTTAGGGTAAAAACCATATTAAATCAATATTGTAAAATGACGCAACTCTTTTAGTTTGGTTCATGTTTGAGTGGCAGAAGAGAAAGGGTGAAAGGATAAATTGCTCACAGTCACACTTTAACATTTTAAGAGAAAGTGTATGTATGTATTTTGTTTGAATGCAAGCTGCAAGTGTGAGTCTGTGGTTAACAGACCAACAGGATGTTGCCAGATTTCTAACTTGAGCCTTAGTCACATGCACTTGTACAAGGATTGACCTGTCCGGGTGCTGCTGTTTTTGGGTTGTCTGGGCGCATGGAGGGTCGTAGAGAGTAGCGGCCACATCTTAAGGAGAGTGGATGTGTGTCTTGCAGTTCGCACCTCAAAGAATGTCATGAAAATAAAATGTAGGAATTCTGTGTTCGTAGTAAATGTCTTGTGAAGTATAAAGCTGAATCCAAATTCTTCACCTGGCTCTATGGCTTCTCCCTACCCCTCCAAATGTAGGGGCATTTGGAGGGGTAGGGTTGTCTAAAATATTTTTTAATAAGGCTAACCCAAGGAGAACTTGATGCCTCAGTCACATTGAGCATCCAGCCCGCTAGATTAAGAATGCCCAATGACAGACTGATAAATAGATCACTTAGGTTTGAAAAGGCATAAATGTACTTGTAATTCTTTTAAGCTGGTGCTTCATTCAGTCCCAGCTAGCTTGGCTCTAGTTAAAGATATGTTTAATCTCCGTTGATCCGTAGACGATAGTGAAAAATAATCAAACCAGAGTTTGCAGAGAAAGATCTTAGTTAAATGGAGATTTTAATTTTTTTTTTTTTCTTTGGTAAAATACAGAGAAATTACTATCAATTATGTTCACATGGAATATTTTTTTAAATTACTGTTGCAATAGTTGCAAGCAATAGATAAACAAAAGTAAGTCACTGGAACTGTTAGAAGAGTTGTAAAACTTTTAAAGACAACCCTTAGAAATTACTGTGAGTTCAGGTAAGTTAGAATGTGTAAAAAATATTTTTGCAAAATTGTCTCTTTAAAGGAAAAATACTACTTTTCTTTTATTGTGCTACCAATGTCAAATTTTACTGAAAAGTAAGACCAATCAAAAGGAGTCTCACAAAGAATAGATCAATAGAATCTATAAAAGGAGCTTAGGTTCCTGTTGTGTGGAAAACCAATGAAGGACACAACGTAAAAAGAACCATAAGTGCCTCTAAGGTAAAGTGAGATGAAAAAAGAGAAAACAAGGCAACTTGAATGCTTTGTAATGTTTTTGCTTTAGGGGGTTTTCTTCATGCACTAAACAAAGTTGAAATTACCTCCATTATACTTCAATCATTTGCTGGTCCTTTTAGACAAGCAAATGGCTTTTGATTTTTGATCAAAAGCCATTTGCTAAAATATGCAGCTTTATTTGTGGTACTTCAAATAACTCTTGGATGTTTGAATGTGCAGCAAAGATTATTAGTGACAATAGATTGGATTTTAGAGATGGAGACTAGAAGTTTTCAATGTTGCTAAATACTACTTACAATAAATTACTCTAACCCTGTCTTATGCAACCATAAACCTCCTCTCTGGTCTTCCTCTAGCCCTTTTGCCTAGCAGATCTAGACTCAGCATCCCTCTACTAATATATTCCCTGTCTCTCCTCTGGACATGTCCAAACCATCTCAGTCTGTTCTCTCTGACTCTGTCTCCAAACCCTCTTACATGTGCTCTCCCTCTGATGTACTCATTCCTGATCCTATCCATCCTGGTCAATCCCAAAGAAAACCTCAGCATCTTCATCTCTGCTACCTCCAGCGCTGGTTTAGAGACAAAGGCACTGAGAAAAAGACAGGAAGTAAACAATATGGTTGGTCTTAGCACAGTTTTCTACACATTTCCTTTCATTTGAGCTGAAACTCTATCCCACCTGACAATTTTCTCCACCCATTCCAATTTCTATATACTTGCTATATACTTCAAATCATCCATATTCTTTATCTCTTCTCCCTGTAATCTCACTCTTCCACTTCCGTCCCCTCATTCACACACATGTTCTCTGTTTTGATGCAGCTAACCTTCATTCTTCTCCTTTCCAGGGCAAACCTCCACCTCTAGAGCTTCTCCTCCACCTGCTCTCGCTACAAATCACAATATCATCTGCAAACATCTTAGTCCATGCTGATTCCTTTCTAACCTCATCTGGGTAAAACAATCTTATAATCTCTTGCTCCTAATCCCTGTGATATATTTAATCCTCCATAATTTCAGGTTACAATGATAAATTTGAACAGCTAATAGCTATGTTTAATTATTTGTGTCAATATTTTAAATTTATTTTCATGAAGAGCAATTTTAGCCTTTTGAAATGTTTTTTCCTCAGACTGGATACGCTTTTACTGTAGGTGGTAGCTGTTTTTTTTTTTAATAAGAGGTATTCACCTACATAAATTGTCAAATTTATATGGTTACTTCTCTTTTTGTTGTGTTTTTTATTGGGTTGGATACTGTAGTAACACGTACACATAGAGGACCTCCTTGGTGTCGGTCTGCCTTATTTCCGCATGAAAAGGTTGTAGGGGGCCTGGAGTTATCCTGGGTTCCAATCAGAAGCTCAGCATGTTGCAGAGAAAAAGCCCTCGGGTCGACTCCAACCATGTTGGAAAAAGAAGTATAAACAAAGAAAGGAAGAGGCAATTCTCTGTACCAGCAGTTACACAAAGCTCAACATAAACGGGAAAAATATCATAAGAATACCTGAAGTTAAGACTCAGGGTTGAGAAAGAATTATTATTAAAATAGGTTTAATTCAATGGTCTAAATTTTCTCTGACAAACATTTGAAGCACGTTGGTTATACGAATACTTCAGGGGCCTCAAAAGTATGGCGACACACACACCCAAGTCACTTCTGTTAATTCATGTCTGTATAGTGTTTGGCTGATGAAGCAGCAGGAACATACAGCAATTTTTAACAGGATCCAGATCCACAGGGCCGCCAATGGAATGGTCACCACAGTGTCTCTGTCATGACCTTGACACATTAGGAACCTTCTGATTGGCAGACCTTAATCCTCTGAAATATCTGCAAACGGTTAAAAGCTGTGTTTCGTGAGCTGTAGTAAGACCATTAAAAGCTAAAGTTTCAAACAGAATTCTAAAATTGACAGACAACCAGTGAAAAGAGCCAATTAGGGATGTGTCAGCTAACAGTCGTGTTTCTGCATTCTGGACTAGCTGCAGGCGGTTAAGTGGTTGTTGAGTGACTCCAGCCCTGCGACAGACTGGTGACCTGTCCAGGATGTCCCCGGCCTACGCCCACAAGTGGCTGGGGTAGGCTTCGGCAGACCCGAATCTCCAGTCCATGGCTTTGTCTGTAGATTCTCAGATGTTGGAGACAAGGACGCTGGCAACCAAACTCTAAAAGCCGTCAATGGCAATAATCTATATCGTCTTACTTGGTAGCCAGTGCAGTCTCCGTGATGTTTAGAAAGTTGCCGTCTGTCTCATGAAAAGGGAGGAAACACTGCTTCTCCGACTAAAATGTTTGAGACAATGGAAATAGTAAAGTGCACCATAAGGAGGAACAGATGCCAGACATGGTGGTTGTGTTTGTGATTGTTGTCCAGGAGCTGAAATCCACAGAATATTTAAAGAGGAGAATATGTTAAAATGAATCAGGGGATGATGTACTAGTAATGGTAACACTTCTGCAAGCAACAAAAACAAAACTGAGCACGGGAACGGAAACAAAAGGTGACGTTTAGTCTCATTAAAAAAGGAAAAACACGAAGCTCAAAAAATATGCAAAAATATGCATAAAAACATGCAATTCATAAAATAATAAATGACAAGCAACATTTTAAATAAGGCACTGGCAACTACATAAAATCTCCCCTGGGTTATCAAAAACAGAGGTGAAAAACAACAGAGGTACTTAGCTGGAAGAGGGACGGGTCACAACCACACAACCCTTCGTTCCAATGTTGCTTCCCCCTCTGACCGCTGTCAGGCTCCTGGCTCAGCTGCTCCTCTGCTGCAGGCCTGTGCTGGTCTGTCTGCAGGTCGTCCCCTTCTGATCCGTACAGCGCCACTTCCAGAGCTGCTTCACCCGGTGAGCGTTCCTCCAAGGGACTCCTCTGCTGTCGATCCGGCGCCTGCTCCTCCCACAACAATCCTCCGCTGTCGGTCCCGGCGCTTGGGGTCCAGGTCTTGGTGCAGGTCGAGTCTTGGTGTGGGTCTTGCTCTATTATCCATCTTTGAAAATCTGTTCAGTTGTTCTAGAAGTGTCCTTATTTTCATTGCAGTGTCTTCAGTTTTGATCAATTGTCTGCTAATGGTGACTGTTGTGTTGGGACTGAGTTTGAGTTTTGCCTTTTTGCATCTTGTGTGTTGTGAATTACAACTGTGTTTTAAAAGTGAGAATGTGTTCTGCAAAGAGTGGATTGGAGTTTTGCAAATTGTGTGTCAACTGCAAATTGTCATGAAGTTTTAGACCAAAGAGTGATGTTTTTGAGAAAAGAGTTAAAGCAGTTGATGAACTCATTTGGAGAATGTCACTCAGTGTTCTAGCAATTGGGAAAACTAATATTTTTTGTAGATTATTACATCATGAATGGTTGTAATTGGTGAGTATGAGGACATTGCTATTGCTAGGGGGCTGTATGGCAAGGTGCCAAGCATTTGATCATGGCTTTCCTGCTCAAATATTTCTATTATTATTTTTTACACAGCGCTCATGGCACATTGCTAGAAGTAAGATAATTAAACCTCTGTTGGTGCGCCTTGGAGAATTCTAAAAACAAAATGCCACAATGCTGAGAAGTGTCTACTTACGCACAAATCACTGACATTGTAGAACCAGCCACATGACAACTTGTCCTTTCAGCTTATCCCTTCAGGGCTCGGCACAGTGAATCCTTCAACTTCATTTCAGCTAATCAGCTAAGTGACAACCACTCTGCTGTCAAGGAATTTTGTAGTTTTCTTTTTGCTCAACCACTCATTATCTTTGTTACTACACAAAAACAACTCAGGTGAGAAGAAATGTTACATTTTTCCACACAATTGTTATGCTGCAACACAACAGCAGACTAAAATGTTACAGAGACAATGTACTGCCGACTAAATTGATGATTGTTAATTGGCCCATGTGGTGTCTTGTGGTTATTTCCTGCACTGATCAATGAAAGATTTAGTAGAATTTCAGGTGTTTCCTAAATAGTTGATAGGCGATGCTGCTGATACATTTTGAAAAACTAATTAAATGCAATAGTTCTTAACCACTTCTGGTGGCACCCTAACTTTAAGATGGCAGGCACAGATAAGAGAGCATAAGAGAAGCGTTTTCCACCCTTCCTGGTGACTTCTCCCAACAAAAAATACCTGCCCAAGATAACTATGTCGCATTTGTCCTCATCAAAAGAAGTGTTTTGTGACTTCAAGCATGGGAAAGAGTACTTCACAGTTACTTACAGTTAAGTCTGACAGGTCATCAAATCATCTTATGACAGAAGACAGCTCCACAAATGTTGCCACGTCATTGGTTATGAAGCTAAAATGGTTGAGTACAACTTTGGAATATGTGGAGATCAGGATATGGAGACCCTGCACAACAATGGAAAAACAATAATAGAACTAGAAGTTAAGTCATCAGAAAGACGGACTTTCACATAAGAACTAAAAATGATAATTGGTTGGGAAAAAAATGACAAAACCTACTAAAATGAAAGTGGAAAGGCTTTGAATAAAAATAAGTTCGACTATGAGTGAGACTTAAATTGAAATGAGCCATTACCTTGCAGTTGCAAGGACTGTAAAGCTCAGATCCGACTTAGCGGACATCACAGACTACGTCATACAACACACCTTTAATTTCCAGTTTCAGAATCTACTAATCTGACATCCTCTTCACAGCTTTGTTTTTTTTTCTTTTAGCAAACTCCACCCTCAGGATCACTCCTACTCTATTTCTTTTTCCATACACACTGCGAACAGCTTGAATCTGCTTAGCCTAACCCTACTCCATTTCCATTTAGTCTTCGGAACACACATAATATCAGCCTTTTTTTTTCTTCTTTATGTAAAACTACACATTTTTGTGATAAATTCTATAATTCTTAAAGAAAGTAAAAATGAATCACATTTAAGGAAAAGGTAGCTAAATCTGACAAAACTCACAGGTGATTTTCAACTTTTACATTCTGTGTCCTTAATATTGTTACATTTCAAAAATATCTGTGTTATTACAAACACTGACCATGAAAAAGCCTTAGGATATTAGATGTTACTGTTTATTCCAGTCTTTACTTGGATTCGGCAAAAATAAGTTGAATTGACCAATTTTAGTAATGCCTAAAGCTGACATCTGTAGTTTACAGAGGCTGCAGTGATGTGAGTTCATCTCCGATAGTTCATTAGAATTTAACTCTTTATGATACATTAATTTACCAGTCACTTTATCTGTAGAGCATCTTTTATCGACTCGGTGTAGAACACAAGGTGCTTGCTAAATCCATAAAACATCATACAACACAATAAATTCATAGTAACAACAACCAAAAGAACACACAATGGAAGGAAGCACTGTGGCTGACACTTTAAGGAGGCACTGTATACATTAAAATGATAGAAATAGTAATAATGTACAAATGATAAACCATGGAACACATCTACCGATAAACCCATCATAAAAAAATGGGTTGAGTCTTTTTGTGTCATATTGTAATGTTAGTTTTAAAGACACCTGCCCACAGTGGAAAGCTGGCTGAACTTTTTATGATGTACACAACAGATTGGTTGATCTTTGGGGACCCCAGGGTCTTTGAAAAACACAGTTCTTCAGATGTCAGTGGAAATTGGAAGAGGTTACTGAGGAGGACAATGTATTCCATGAATGAAGAAAAGAGTTAAAGAAAAAAAGAGTCTCAACAAAAGCTTGGCGGCTGATCAAACTTGTCTTTCTTTTTTGTTTCTTTTTTTGTCTGTCACTAAGAAGTGCTTTCCCTTTATTGGAATGGCTTTTGTAAGGCATATGTGTGTGAGGTCCCAAGATCCAATTCTACACAGTGTTGCAGAGCTTCCAACAAAAATGGCACAAAAAAAGGCTGGTGATGATCTTTGGCCCTTGAGTACTTACAGAAAAGTTGCTAGCTTGGAAATATTGGAAAACCAGCACTTCATAGAGTTTCAAAATTGTGCTTACACTCCAGAAGAAAAAAAAGAACTATTGAACCCTGTGAGTTGCGACACTCCAAATTTGTTCCATGATCTAATGCATTTTGTTGTTGTTTCTTTGCAGTGAACTACTCAACGAGAAAACCTCTAAAATTGTGTTTTTTACCTGAAGCCAATACTTGTAGCAAAAAGTGGTCAAAATCTGGTAAAGTTCTGTCGACGTTGGCTGAAAGAATAAGAAGCGAAGAAAAGAAGAAACTAGAAAGGGAAAAAAAGATTGGCCCTGTTATTCAAACGTGTGAGAATTTGACATTTTCATGGAAAAACTCATATATATATATATAAATTTCATATTTTAGAGTTAGTCTCTATAGGGATAGTTCACTTATTTAAATCAAATCAAACTTCATATAAAAGTATAATACACAGTGCTTTACATTAAAAAACAAAATAAATAATATAAAAAAAGCTTGAAAAGTAAAATAAACAAGCACAAAAAAAAAAAAAGAAAAATAGGGCCCCCCTCCCCGTACCTACACAAAACCCCCTACTTCTTTCACACCTCCCACCCCCCTAACTGATGGGGAAAGACAATAAGAAATAAGCTGAGCACGACAACAAGATGTTGGAAACCCTTATAATTGGGACCTCCCTCTCTGTGAACTGCTACATAACCAGCCAAATGCAGCATCACAGGCGGGGGCCGCTCCACCACAGCTAAGCAGTGATGAAGTTTTCCATCCAGAGCCGCAATGGCTGAACACCAGCAGCTGACCCAAAGGGAGAGGTCCCAACTGCGGAAGTACCAATATATTGATAAAAACACACAAAGTGTAAATGCATGCTTTTAAACTTTGTATCACTCTGACAAATTTGAACATCTGTATTAACATCAAGTACAAGACTTTTTATTTGCTACTTAGGCACACTGGGGAGTTACTGAGGAGGTGACAGCCTTTCAGTGAACCGAATGTGTCCAGTCTGAATACACCGTAACAAATGTTCAAATACCAACAGGTCTATGGATATGCTAAAATCTCGAACGTAGTACAAAGAGCCGGGGCTTTTCTGTTTTTCATTGCAGTAACATCAAGACCATTCATGGAGGATCTGCAAAGCTTGGGGACGTTAACCATTGTGTTATCTTAGATGACCCCACCCTTACATTGACATGTTCTCCCTACCATTACAAAGGTGGATGTGAAGAAACTGATTTTGCTAGATTGGACTGTAAATAATAAAAAGGTTAGGTTCGTACCCTTTTCAGTTTCTTGCACACAGAAATGAATGAATGAATAATAATCAGAGACAAAACTTATCTTTAGTGGAAGTTTACTCCGTACAAGAAGCACAAATTTGTACGAAGGGTTACAGACAGATGAACAGGCTGCTGCATTCAAAAGTCCGAACAACGGAGGCAGAGAGATGGGCTTGGTATAAGAACCCTGCATTTGCATATTCAGAAGATCATACACTGGACAATGGTGTGAAAATCACACCCACAGGTTGATGCTGGAAATGCGCTCCAAGGTTAAAATGGAGATACCTCAGAGGCATTCACGGATGCTCAGTACATCACACATGCACAGAAAAAAGGGAGGATGAGAAGGATCTGTGGGAAAATAGCTTGGCTGTGCTGTCTTCAAATGTAAAGAATTTTGAGATGATAATACATGCTTAATGAATTAAGTTTAAACTATTAGTGTAATAAAAGTTAAAGGCAGTTTCTAACTATTCTTCACAGTGGATAAAGGTGAAAAGATTTCATGTAATCCATGGACACCAGTCAAGATCACAAATCATTGAAGAAAAAAGGTTCGGCGCACTGTCTAGTGGATCTAGATGACCCAACTCCCAATGGTAAAGTGCCTAGGATAGCACAAGGGTTACGGAGAGGACGCATCATTTGTGAACTGGGCCTAAATGGAATAAATATGATTTTTTTAATTTCAGTTTTTACAGAAGATGCATGTGAATGACTTTCATCAACTTCAGGATTTGTAGCTGGTTTTAAATACTAATGGTGCCGAGTAACTGTACAGAGTAGACCTTAAAGCACTTTTGTGGAAAAGAGGGAGTGAGTGCAGATTCAGCAACAAATGTAAATGGAAGAAAACCTCAATTAGAGCTTTGACCTCACACAAAAATGTTCTGCCCTGTGGATAGTTGTTTGAACTTTTCCTAGTGTACATTTCTAACCCACAGTGGTCACCCTTGTTTTCTGAATGCTATATATCCAGCAATGTCAAGCTGTGGGTGTAGAATTTCTAAGACAACAGCTTCCTTTGGGGGTGTTGTCTCTGACCTCTACATGTGGAGGGCAGCTCTTCTTCCATTGGCCCAGCATGTGGAACATGAAGGAGCGGGGTCATAGGTTGTGGTTAAGCTCTCAGGTGGGCAGCTGGAATAAGGCTGTGATTGATGTGGGGATGCAGAGGGGTTGAGCTCTGCCTACTCCATTATGAGGTTAGAGTCAAAGTGTGATGCAATAAAACGGACAAACACATCTCTATCCATGATTTCTTTTTCCAAGGTGAACACGGGCTATCCACCAACTGTCAATTTGCACACCTGCTTACCTCGAGTGTCCATCAGTCTCTCTGTTGACGCTAATCAGGTCTGACAGATGAAACTACTTGCCTCTTCATCCTTCCATCTCAACTAACCACAGTGCTCACTTTCTTTCAGTTTATTTGCCACTCTTTCTCGTGTCCTTGTTGCTCCTCAAAGATCAGTGTCAACATCAGGGAAGAGATTGATGCATCCCTTTTTCAGTCTTTCTCGACACTGACGAGCAGCTTTCTCAACGATTCAACAAAAATAAAAATAGGGTTTGGTGATGCAGATATTTATGACTTTTTTTTTAATTCACAGTAAAAAGATTGGTGAGAAGCAGACCTGGTAATAATTCAAAATGAAATCTTAACTGTTCTGTTCCAAAATGCTCACAAGGGGAGCCTTCATACAACGTGCAAATCAATCAAATCAAATCAAATCAAAGTTTATTTGTATAGCCCCTTTCCAACACAAAGTACTCAAAGTGCTTTACATGATTAAATTTAAAAACAAAGGACAAAACAAACAAATGTAATTAAAAAACAGGCGCAATGCCCCCCCCCCCCCCCACACACACACACACACACATACATGTATTCACTCGCTGTGATAAAAGGACAAAAGGATGCAATCGAAAAAACCTGGCTTTGGACTGAGGTTGGGGAAATGATGTTTTGGGGACATGTCCACATCAGTGACACCCCACCCAGGTTCACAGAACCCACTACCACAGGACCCCCCAGATCCAGACAAAGAGCCGGACCTGAGAGATCCCATCGCACCCGCTCACTGGGAAGGGTCCATCACCGATGTGGAGGATCCCTTGGTGGAAAACTGGAATAACAGCTAAAATGTGAAAGGCAGTAAAATAAAAGATAAAATAAATATAAAAAGGATACATAAATAAACCTTAGTAGACATATAAAATGGTAAAAGTGACTAAAAACATTACAATGAATAAATAGATTGATTAAAAATACAATAAAAATAAATAAATAAATCAAATAAAAAATAGCTATGTACATTATATCAAATTCATAAAAATAAAACTATCCAATAAATTACAAAAAAAATAAAATCAAATAAATAACTTCAATTAAAAGTTAGATTAAAAAGGTAGGTCTTAAGCCTTCCTTTAAAAACATGAACAGTCTCTGCGGCCCTGAGGCTCTCTGGGAGGCTGTTCCACAGGTGAGGTCCATAAAAACTGAATGAGGCCTCAACGTATGTTTTAGTCCTAACTTTTGGAATGACCAAAAGGCCAGCACCATAGGACCCCAGGGTCCACGAGGGCTCATACTTTAAAATCATATCAGATAAATATGAAGGGCCAAGACAATAAAAACATTTATAAACCAATAAAAGAACTTTAAAATCGATCCTGAATTGCACAGGGAGCCAATGACGTGATTTTAAAATGGGTGTTATGTGTTCCCGCCCCCTGGTCCTCGTCAGCACATGTGCGGCTGAATTTTGCAGAAATTGAAGGTTTGATATCCTTCTCCTGGGGAGACCAGAAAGCAGGGCATTACAATAATCTAATCTGCTGGAAATAAAAGCATGCATTAGCACCTCTATAAGGTGCACACAAAAGCCTACAACCTTTCTTTCAAAAAGCAGTATGATCCAGTGCACCTTAAATATGGATTGAGTCTGGTTGTGTTTACTGATATTGAAGCGATTTTGAAGGGTACGTGGTATTCTCTCAAAATGTTTGGTTGGTGTTAATGTGAATAAGCTAACGTAGCTAACGTGTAGCGTGTCAGACTGTTATTTTACGTGTTTCTAACACCACTGGGATATGGTGTAGTCGCTAGGGGTGTGTATTGGTAAGAGTGTGGCGATACGATACGATGCGTATCCCGATGTTTTACCAGAACATATTTTCTTTTTTTTATTTTGAAAAAACTCTACCTGAAAAGTCAATATATCTTCCATTGTAATAAAATGGTCGAATTCAGTTTATTTATTGATCACTATGTTAAAAACTGCAACTGTATCTCATTTATAAGTTGCTTTTACCCAAACAAATGAATAGTGCTTTTATTTTGGTAACTTAAAATATCAAAGTCAAAGGAACCTTTATTGTAAAAATAATGTTTTCACATACATAGAAATTAAAATTCCGTTTCTTTCAAGCTCCAGTCTAAACAGGGAATCTAAATTCAAATTTTACAAAATAACTACAATAAGACGGAAAAAAATAAGGTGACTATGAAAGAGAAAATAAAGTGACTGTAAAAATAAAAAAAGTTACTATAGAAGCAGAAAAATAAAGTGACTGTAGTATTGCTCTTCATTTTTACAGCACCAGTGGACTGGTGGAAGGTGCAGTTCACTGCTGATGAGGTAGAGTGACGTGTGCGTGTCAGAGTTCAGCAGAGCCGGGGGGTAACGGGGCAACAAGAGGGGAGGGGGGGCAGGGCCGGGAGAGAGTTTAGTTTTCTGACAGCCTGGTGGAGAAAACTGTCTCTGAGTCTGCTGGTCCTGGCCTGAAGACTACGTGGTCTCTTCCCGGAGACCGAGTGAGACTTAAACGACGTTCAGGAGGAGATCATTGTCTCTGCACCAACCAGCCATGTGGCTCACCTCACTCCTGTAGTTTGTCTCATCGCCGCTCCTGATGAGACACTGTAGTGTCATCCGCAGACTTCATGTAAACGTTGGAGCTGTGTGTCGGTGTGCAGTCATGGGTCAGCAGGGTGAAGAGGAGGGGGCTCAGCATGCATCCCTGGGGACTCCCTGTGTTCATCATGATGGTGCTGGATGTGTTGCTGCCAACTTGCACTGCTTGTGGTCTCCCCCTCAGGAAGTCCAGCAGCCAGTTACACAGAGGAGCGTTGAGCCCCAGCTGAGCCAGTTTGTGAGTGAGCTGCTGGGGGATGATGGTGTTGATTGCTGAACTGAAGTATATGAACCGCATTCTGACGTACGAGTCTTTCTTCTCCAGGTGAGTGAGTGCAGAGTGAAGAGCAGTTGAGGCACTAATTCTTTCCAAAAACAATAAAGTGTGATTATTCAGCAGCATGATAGCATGAGGGAAAGTTGCTTTAATGTAGCAAAGATGCTTTGTTTACATATCAATCTGCTCTGCACCGCTGCAGCCACGCTTTCTCACACGCGGTAGTAAACTAGTAGCACTGATCGCCACGATGCCGGCCTTTTTTCCGGCGTGGTACACATCCCTCTGATGGATCAGGTCGCTAAACTACAATCTATTGCTGGGAGGTTCTGCAGAACTTTGGCCCGCTTTGCCGATAACATTTTAGCCGATGCTAAGTGCATTAGCCGCTGCGCAGCTGCAGCGCTTCACTCGTTTTTATCTGAGCCGTTAAAAAGCATTGCAGTCCTCGTTTTTATATGTTGCAGGCAGGAACATGGCACAGAGTTTCAGTTCGATTCCCATCCCAAGTAAAAATGAATTAGTTCATGTCTCATAACAACAAAACAAGCTGCCTCTGGCTGAGGTCTCCCTGTTGTTTTGTGTGGTGTAGAGCAGCTACAAGAGGCTCCGTGTGCTCTGCTGCCAACTAGCGGTCGGAGGGTGAAGTGGAAAACAAGAGTAAGACACTGAAGGACGCTCATAAATAATTAAATAAATATCGTCCTGACAGCATTTTGAATCGATACAAGTATCGGCAAATAAACTATCGCGATATATTGGCGAATCGCTTTTTTCTAAAACCCCTAGTAGTCACAGTAACTTATTTGAGCAGTCTCAATCTGTTTTTTCACAAGTTGCAAACAAGGTTGAGTGTTTTCTAAAAATGCTAATGTGGCTAATATGTAACAGTGTCGGACTGTGTTTGTTTTTAAATGTTCCTAACAGGGTTGGGAGTTACAGGTATTGTGACTACACTAACGTATAGTACGTTACAAACAAGTTCTTGAGTGACAGTGAACACAGTTTAACAAAGTCTGAATGACAGACTTATCTCTGACTCTTTTGTCTCAATGCGCCTTATAGTTTTGTGCCCCTTATACATGATATGTTTTTGAAAATACCATATACTCTTCCCTCCATTCAGGACCGTCACTCTAAAAAACTCCTGACCACTCAACAACACGGAACAAAACCGCAGATACTGTCACACCGGAACTACTGTTGCTTTTTTATTTAGTTATGTTAATTTACTCCTATATTTACCTTCTATTACTTTTCTTTTTTTTTTTTAGTTATCCTTTTTTGTGGCCCGTGAGAGAATAAAAGCTTTTAATTTCTTAAAATACATTTTTTTTTGTAGTCGGTTACATATTCTTTGTGTGTAGCTGCTGTTGTAATTATTCCATGTTTGCAGGTCTTATGTGTGTATGCAGACGCTGTTGTCATCAAATCATCAGTTGGATGCAAGGCTGTGTGCAGTCTTTTTTGTGTTACACGTGTGATACATGTTCTTTCTAGCTCAATTTTATGTTATTTTTCTTTATTCACTTGGACAGTTTGATCCTTCATTAATGGAGTTATGTGGGCTTTAATAAGCAGACAAAATTTAAATTGATTTATGCTAGAGTAACAAGCAAACATATGTTTTTTATGCAACTGTACTTGTCACTTTGTAATAAATAAATAGTTATTTAACAACAAGGAGTAGTTACATTTATTTTTCATTACATTTAATTACATGTATACGTTATATCTGGCCCTTTGAGGACAGCCACTATGCTGATATGGCCCTCAGTGAAAATTAATTTGACACCCCTGCTTTAGACACAGGTCTCTAATAGTGGCAGGACTTGTTTATTTAATTTGAATTTATTCAAATGTCTTAATTTGAATAATAATTAAGTTAATTTGAATAACCTAATTAATTTTATTTTATTTATTTAATTTAAATGTCATTTCTGATGTTCTTTTTTATGTCATTTTTGGATGTCTTTCTTGCTGCCGCAGTTAAGTGAATTTCCCCATGGTGGGATAAATAAAGTTTTCTAAACTAATCTAATCTACTCCAAAACCCTGCGCATACTCGTGCAGACGCCGGGTGCCTGTGGCTTGCCCTTGTAAGCCAGTTTGTTGATGGCCAAGAAATGCTCCTTTAATTTAGCGTTAAAATTTTGTGCGGTGGCAAACATCAAAGAACATTCTGGTGAGAAATCTGCATGACATTTTTGGGGTGGATCCTAAACGTATCCTAGAATAGTGCAAGCTGATGGGTGATATTGAGAAGACGACTGCCAAAAAAGGAGCAAACTATTTCATGGTAGAGATGCAAAGAATGTGAGCGACGAATTAGAAGATATGGTTTGACCGTGGATTATTGAGCAAAGGCGGAAAGGTGGGCGTGTCTCCGGGGAAATGATCCTCATGAGAGCAGAGAGGATTTTTACTACGGAGATTGATGCTTCAAAGAGAAGAAACTTTCTCTAATCAGAACATAATTCAATGTTCTCATCATTTTAGTAAATCCTGAAATGTTCATCTGGTGTTTTTTTTCTGCAACCCATTAGCCATTTCCATTCTCTCTGTGATGGCATACAGGCCGGTTTCCAATAGACAGCTGTCTTTAATAAATGCCAGGTTGGCTGCCAAAATTTTGAAATAAACGCCAGGGCTATTATTGGAAGATAAACGTAGACCATTCATTGTCTGTGTGTCTTATAATTCATTTTGGGCTATAGGGCGGGAAATGCGGTATTTGACATGAGCCGGAGATGTGTGCAGCAACAGAATTCCTGTTTTAACCTTTTGTCTATTTTTTGCATGTTTGAAGCTTGATGTGTATCTGTCAACTGGATTTGATAACTGCTCATTAGGAATTAAAGTCCTGGTGCCATCGCTCTAAGGGGTTAATAACCATGTGGACCCTGATCACAAAGGCCTTAATGGAATCAGAAACTGGTTCACTAAAGCTGATGCAACTCGAATAGAACACACATGACAGCACTAATGAAAACTCACACAGTGGATTTGCACGAAAAATTAAGTCATTTTCATTTATGGCCTCGTAGTTCACTCAGTCATTACCACTTGATTGAAAACCAAAGACTTGGTTATTATGGAGGCTAAAAGCAAAAGAATGAGAACCAATCTTTTTGTTTATATCTGTCCTTCCTTCCAATGCTCTTTCTAACCTTGCCCTAACTATTATGAGCAGTTAACTATACTCTAAGTCAAATAAACACTTTTTGAGCCAAAAAAAGAATAACTATGTTAGGTAAGTAAGTCAATTTGCACATGTCCACACAAGCAGAATACATCACATCTGTGGCAAAATCCTTTTTTTCTCTTTCATTTTCCGCTGTGTATTGAGAATGTTGATTGAAACAGTCACCCAAAAGTAATGTGATTACATCAACAAATCAATAAGGACATTTTTGGGCCCGCCTGTTTTGATAAAAGGATGCAGTTTGGTAGAATTGAGATTCTTTGCTTAAACCCTTAAATTTGTCAGTCGTAAACTCTTTTTTGCCGTCTTGTGCTTGTGCATTGTGTAAAATCGCTGAACAAGTCCTGTTTCATTAGGTTCTTGCTGGTACTGAAGTCAGGAAACAGTTTTTGTAAAATAAATCAAATGACGGTTTTTTATATAAAAAAAGTGCTGTTCATGTGTCGCAGCTTAAAGCGCTAAACAATTAAAAACAGACATTAAAATACATACAACTAAAACCAACCCCACTTCATTCATGAGCCCACACACAATGTATACAGATACATAACTACAAATATCAAACATGGCTTTGCTCTGCTGTGAGGAAACGATGTATAAGGAATGTCTTAGACCAGGAGCAGCTCAGCCACAAACATCGCCACAGGGCCCTCCCCTACCTGACAGCGACACGGTCCACTCCAAAGCTGTGAAGCTGCGGTGCTGGATGCCCCCCGCCCCAGCAAGTGTGAGCATCGCAGCAATAAACACCAATCAAGTCGACAAGCCATGGTATAAGATCCCTAACATAACACTGGGGCTAAAATCATATTGAAAATAATCCTAAAAATTAATAAATAATAAATAAGTAAATTAGTTTTTCATTATTTTTAGAAACAGAAATGAACAGAAACCAAAGTAAAGAAAATAGAAAGTTTATATTTGTGCAGACTATGGGGTTGGGGGGTATATGTGCATTTGCCAAATTATGTTTCTTTTTGGACGTCTTGTGGATCTTTTGATTACGTGAATACCCGTGTTAATAATATTAACATTTAATATTATTCTGAAAAAGTTTTTCTTTTTTTAAATAAGATTTGATTTGATTCAGTCTGGCATGTTCCAGTCTCAAATAGTGTCACTTTAGTTTTGTGACAATACAATGCAGACTTTTTCTCTCTCCGTATTTGCAAACAGAACAAGAGGAATCATCATTGTAAAACTGTATCACTAAGATAAGAAGAAAAAAAAATAAGCATGGCATCCTAATCAGCGTCTCCTTTCACAGCAGTTTAAGTGAAGTTTACCCCGTGTCCAGGCATTTACTTTTACATGGTCAGCAATAAGGTAGAATAAGTGATGGGAAGATTTGAGAGTCAAAGGGGGTGTCACGCCCCTTAAAAAGGCAACCCCAGTCATTCTGAGTATGTTTGTGTGGATGGGGGGGAGGGGGGTGAAAGTTGAAACCTTATGCTTGCCAAATGACATTTTTTCATCTCTGATCTCTGTAGTTTATGCAGACGGACAAGTTGAATCAGCCAAAAGCAGCTTTGGTCTGTTTATTTTTTTGAGTTTCTCCTTTTCTGCCTTTCTCAGCATTTTTATTTCTTTTCACATTTGACGGGTTTCCCGCATATATAAAATCTGTTATGGAAAAAAAAAAAATCAAAACATTTGGGAAGTTAACACAACTAAAGTATTTGCCAAGCATCTGTTCGCATGCACTTGGCTATCTTTTCTGGTTCGTCGTTCTGTAACCTTGAGATAAAAAAGTGAGTGACACTGGATGCAATTAATCACAATAAACTCACCCTAATGGACCACATCCCCACCATAATGTCCGTGTGCTAGCATACATACATTCTGCCATCCTGAGGGACATTTGGTAGTTGTGATGCTGTACTGCTGCATTTCTTGCAGTATTATGACACAATGATTATTCATGAAGCTGAATGTCTGACCACACCAAGACATTTTTTGTACATTAACCAATTTGTTGGATTTTCAGGAAACCATGGCGCTTCACAACCTACTTCTCAGTACTTTTCCACTGAAAAACAAAACTTTAAATGATCTTGCTGGCAGGAGCAGTGAGAGAGTGACACCAACCACTTTAGAGACATGTATTATAAAGGGTATTGGGGCCCATAAAGGGCTTCTCCTGCCCTGTCAGACATTGGCCTGAAGTCCACACAAGGAACCCTCCTGGGGATACATCCATATTGGCATCTTACTGGGCGGTGTCCATCATGGTGACGACCCAGGGCGCTTTCTACGATTTTGACTCAACTTTTTATCAAAGGACTGAATTCCAATCGAGTTTTTTGTTTTCTTCCTATTCATCAACAAACACGCAGAGGTTAGTAAGGGCTACCTTACATAACCGAGACGCGTTCTTATCGTAACTTTAGGCTGTCACAAGACTCCTCTTATGTGTTATTGTTTTACTTTAGAAAGGAGGAGGTTGGACTCCTCTGACTTGTCTGTTGCCTATAAAGACGAACTTGCACACACGTTTTAAACATACGAGTGATGCTAAGTATCGGTGCACCTTAATGACACATTTAATTGCAGCTGATGTCATTTGCATGTGTTAACATTGCTACGCACCAATGATTGGGCTTATTAATGATGTTGGACTGGTTTCAGTGAAGAGAATATTTGGTCTTGCTGTGAAATGAATGTGTTTGGGTAATTGCAGAGAGAGAGCACAACCACTGTGTATTAATTAAGCCAGACATGGTATGTTTAGTTTAATCTCTGCTTCTTCACTTCCTCTCTGCCTCTCCTTTTCCACCCACTCTGCAATTATTCTGGCATATTCAATCACTTTAACTTAACAGCACTCGCCTCTTTTTTTATTATGAAGTGGGATCTCTGTGCCATTACTTTGTAGGTTGCTTTTATGATTGATGCCATTTAAAATGCAGGCCTGTGTCTGAGGTAGTGGCGGCTGGTGGTGACACTCACTATGGGAAGGAAGCAATTTACAGTTTCTGTGTCTGCAACAAGTGAGATGCCACAAAAATTGAATTGCTTTTGTCATAAACTTTTGGTAATGTCAGTGAAAACTGGGTGGGTCTGCAGACGAAGCTAAGCACGTCAATGTGCAAGTGGCACATGAAGTAATTCTGTTGAGTGGATATTTCCCCAGGAGTGTTTTTGCAAAGTGAGAAAACAAAACAGAGATTGTCAGGAGAAACATTCAGTGTGCTGAGACCCTAGAGTTTGACTGAGGCTAAACAAAAGCTACTCAGGTAACATTAGCAAGAAACATTGCAGGACTCCTTGCATAGAGAATGATTCATGCAGAAAAGTGTGATTATATTAGAAGAAAAACTTCCAAACAGCATCTAATGGCTAATTTCAATGTTTTTTTTTTTTTTTTCTACTTGTCCTGTCCAACAGCTGGTCAGGCAGATGAGCGCTGAGGGCCTTTTGTGTTGGACATATTTTACTTTAACAAGAGGGGTTATTAATCTTCATACAAACCAGAGGTATGTCTGAATAAACCCCTTTTGTAATTGAGGCCAAACTTTATTAATTTCAACCATGTTTGAAAATCTTGGGTGTTGGACGGACGGAAAAGGAAAGAAGGGAAGAAAAGAGAGGGACGTTAGATGGGGGGGGGGTAGGAGGGTGATAATAGGAGGGGAGGGGGGATAAGACCATGAAGCTGCATAAAGCAACAAGTTTACTGGTTGTTTATCATTACGATAAGGTTCAAATGTAGTACAAAAAGGGCGGGGCCTGTCCACACACACACTCAAATGTTATCAACACACCTGCTAGCTGCAAAAATATCCACATGTCGACATGTACACAAAACAGATAGTGTTCACTCACGCATACTTATGCCTTTAAACCAACTACTGTGAAATATTTCAGTCATTCAATCATGCAAACTGTTAGTGCAAAGGTGAGCCAACACCTGTGGTCAGGTGAGTGTTTATGTTCTTCTAAAATGGATGGTGGAACGTGAAAAGAAGGAGGGAGAGTGCCCAGCCATCCCCACCCCAAGACCCCCGCCGCAGCAGCAGCGGCAGCTGGAATCCCCCCAACGCCACACGGGAACAGGCAGGGAACAACCGCCCCCCGGGCGACCAAGCCCGCCACCCAGGCCAGGGCCAGCAGGACCGCCGTGAGGCCCCCAGAGCCAGAGAGCAGAGAGGCACGGAGGGAAAGAGAGCGCCGCCCCAGCCCAACCAGGAGAGCGGCCCCCCCACCGCGCCGGGAGAGCCCAACGCAGGGCCCCACCAGAGAAGGACGCCCACAGCCCCAGACGAGCACCCCACCACCACCCAGGAGCTCCGGGCATCCCCCTGCCCCAACCCCAGGTACGAGCCAGGACCCCCCAAGGGAGACCCGCTCCGCACTCCAGGCAGCCACCCACCCGGCCCACGGTTGGTCCAGGGAGGAGCAAGGCAAGGGCCCGCCGCCCCCGCCCAGGAGGGGGGAACCCCGGGGGAAAAATGTGTGTGTGTGTATGTGTGTTTGAGAGAGTGTGTGTGTGCATGTGTGTGTGTTTATGTTGGAATGTATATATTGAGGGGGGAGGGGTGTGTGTACTAAGGGGGGTGCAGTTAAAATTGGCGGGTAGGGCACTAAGGGGACATCTCCTGATTATTCACAGGGATGTCCCCTCATCCTCCCCACCAAAAGGCCCTAAATGTCTAAGGTGCGGGTAAAATTGGCGGGTAGGGTACTAGGAGGACATCTGCTGCTTGCTGGCAGTGATGTCCAAGCACCCCCCCTACCAAGGGCCCTACATGTCTAAGGTGCAAATAAAACCGAAAGAGGGGGGGCCCACTCCATACGGCAACCATAGGAGGGGGGCCACTGCCAAGTAGCCCCCCCCTCAAGGCGCATCGCAGGCTAAAACCCCCACCCCCTCACCCTAATATGAGGTTATATGAGGAAGGGGGTAAGTTGGGGACAGCTGGTAGACTGTCCCCCGGTGGTGGCTAATTTCAATCTTGATTTCTTTTTAGACTAAGGTGCAATCAAATCACAATGGATAATTGAGGCAAAGTGGGATTAAGACTACTACTGCTTTACAGCGATTTAATGAAGTGCCAGATCGCACCAATACTACAGTGTGGGTCTTTGGGTTTATTCAGACTTGACAAATTTGGTTTTGGTTCAAATGAACCGCACATCATTTCCCCCGATAATTTGAAACAAGTTTTAAGTCTAAATACACCCAAGCGGACCCTGGTCCGGGACCAGAAACTCCTCCCCGATCCACCTTTGGAGGTGGTCTCGGTTTGTTCCCAATCGGATTGAGCTTAGCTTCACTCTGATATTCTTCAGCCTGAATACAATTTTTTCCTGGAGTGGAGCAACTGAACCAAAATGGCCACCGTAGCTAATTAATCAACCAATTATTAGTATAGCACTCAGAAAAGCAGAGCCAACCAAAGTGCTGAACATAAAATCAAATAAAATCAATAAAGAATATGATACAATAAAGAAACAATAACAATAAAAGCAGTTAAACAATAAAATCAATAAAACAATGAAAACAAGAAAATAATAAAATTGACAAGCTGGCGCACTAGATCCGCTCACTGCAGTTAAAAGCCTGAGTAAAAAGATGAGTTTTAAAATCACTGACGGTTCTGGCAGACCTCACAGAAAAGGGGAGAGCATTTCTGAGTTTAGGAGCTGCACCTGAAAAGGCTCTGTCTCCCTAAGTCCCAAGGTGAGTCCGGGGAACCATTAAAGTATTTGATCTTCAGATATTAAGTCTCGACGTGGACGATAAACTGGTAAAATCTTCCAAAGATACGAGGTGCCAGACCATTGACAGATTTAAAAACCAGAAGTAAAATCTTAAAAATGATTCTTAAAGACACAGGGCAGCCAGTGAAGCGAGCGTAATGTTGGAGTTATGCTCTACTGAGCCCGTGTCCTGACATTAAGATATAAAAACATATCTTGTTCCCATAGATTAATATCTTGTTCCCACAGATTATTATGTCGTTCGCACGAAATACTATTCCGTTCCCACAAGATACTATTCCGTTCCCTCGAAATGATTAACT
This sequence comes from Oryzias latipes, assembly GCF_053564925.1. Taxonomy (NCBI): domain Eukaryota; kingdom Metazoa; phylum Chordata; class Actinopteri; order Beloniformes; family Adrianichthyidae; genus Oryzias; species Oryzias latipes. The sequence continues at coordinate 5,924,622 of NC_136237.1, read as the reverse complement.
CGTGCGAACACAATAATTATGTCGTTCGAACGCAATAAATAATCCGTTCGAACGCAGTAATTATTCACGTCATAAGTCATTCACGCGGATAGGCTCTCTGTACGCCGGCAAAAGCCGCTTTCAGCGGTAACTTCCGTGTCTCTGTGACCCATATTCGTTCAAAAAAGGAACATGAAAAACAAAAATGATCACTTTATTACTGTCTCAATGAATATAAGAAAAATATCAAAAGATTTATGATAACTAGGCTGCTTTGTCATACGATAGCTCCTGCTAGGCTACTTCTAGCTCCGCTGCAGAGCTCTTTGATGTATGCCGCCATTTGGGCAACTGGCTGGTCGGTTGACAGACAGCTGATATTGTAGTTTAGGGTCGAATAGGAATAATAATATTCAGGACTTGTCTTTTATTAACTTTAGCAGTCATTTGCTTTACATTCGAAGGCTATAAGGATACATGTGTCTCATTACATTGCATGCTTTGCTGCGAATCATTGGTCTTGTTGTTAGACCTTGGTCACAGGGACACGGTGATTGGCCAATGATTGGCAGCAAAGCATGCTGGGAAACGTAACGTACTGCTATTGTTGTTATGCTACGAGCTAAAGGTAAGTGCTTTAGGCAAAGCAGCCAGCTTAATACGATATTTTTCAGATTTTCATCGAGACAATAACAGATCGACCATTCTTGCTTTTATTTTTACCCCTATTGAATGCTCACAGAGACACGGAAGTAGCGGCAGGAAGCGGCTTTTGCAGCAAGATGACCGGAGGGCGTACCAGATGATGTGAACGTGAATACGATGGATGCTTCTGTGCTTTTTAAAATAAATAAATCTGTTCTCTAAACATCCTCCGTGTCTTCAATGCAATGTAATGAGACACACACAGACAGAAATGTGAATGTATCTGCTGTAAATCTATGACGTAAATTAACAACAGGATATGATCGGCTAGTCAGTTAGCATGTATCCTTATAGCCTTCGAATGTAAAGCAACTGACTGCTAAAGTTAATAAAAGACAAGTCCTGAATATTATTATTCCTATTCGACCCTAAACTACAATATCAGCTGTCTGACAACAGTCTAGACCAGCCAGTTGCCCAAATGCCGGCATACATCAAAGAACTCTGCGGCGGAGCTAGAAGTAGCCTAGCAGGAGCTATCGTATGACAAAGCAGCCTAGTTATCATAAATCTTTTGATATTTTCTTATATTCATTGAAATAGTAATAAAGTGATCATTTTTGTTTTTCATGTTCCTTTTTTGAACGAATATGGGTCACAGAGACACGGAAGTTACCGCTGAAAGCGGCTTTTGCCGGCGTACAGAGATCATATCCGCGTGAATGACTTATGACGTGAATAATTACTGCGTTCGAACAGATTAATTATTGCGTTCGAATGACATAATTATTGCGTTCGCACGAGTTAATCATTTCGAGGGAACGGAATAGTATTTTGAGGGAACGCAATAGTATCTTGTGGGAAAGGAATAGTATTTCGTGCGAACGACATAATAACCTGTGGGAACAAGATATTAATCTGTGGGAACAAGATATATTTTTATATCTTAATGTCAGGACACGGGCTCCGTAATGCTCACACCGTCTGATCCCCGTTAATAAGCGGGCTGCTGAATTTTGAACCAGCTGGAGACGGCGGAGCAGAGACTTGTCAATGCCACTGTACAAAAAGTAGTAGTCCAGTCTGGAGAGGATCAAAGCATGGATCACTTGTTCCAGAGCTTCAGAAGGAAGATCTGGCTTAACTTTACTGATTAGCCTGAAGTGAAACAAACTAGGCTGGCCTACAGCACTGACCTGTTTGTCTAATTTAAAATGCCTTTCAAGGTTTACCCCAAGATTCCAGATGAAAGGAGCATCTGAAGGGTCCAGGGGGCCAACGGCACTACAGCAACCTGTCAGCAGGTCAGTCTTTCCAAAACAAATAACTCTGTCTTGTTTTCATTCAGACAGAGGAAGTTAAGTTCCATCCAAGATTTGATGTCTGTTAAGCATTCTGTAGAAAGCCACGACCCTCAACACCTCCAGATTTTAAGGAAGATAGATCTGGATGTCATCAGCTTAGCAGAGGTACAACACATTTTATTTCCTAAAAATGGACCCCATTGTCAGCAGGTAAAGCGAGATATAAAAGAGGACTTAAAACAGAGTCCTAAGGTTGAGCTTCTGAAGAATAAAAAAGGCCAAGTTGGACAGAAAAACTCCTGCCACAGATAAGATCTGAACCAACTAAGTGCTGTGTTCTTCACACTGACACAGTGCTCCAGTCGGGATAATAAAACACTGATCCACTGTGTCGAAAGCAGCAGGGAGATCTAAAAGAATTAAAACAGTGGAGGCCCCGAAATCTACAGCAAAAAGCAAATCATTGCACATCCTGAGAACCAGACTGAAACTTCTCTAAAATATCATGACTTTCTATGGTCTTTTAGTTGAAAATAAACCACCATCTCTAAAATTTTAGAAAGAAAAGATAACTTGGAAGTTGGTTAAAGTTTGAAAGAACAGTAGGGTCCAAGTCATGTTTTTTCCAAAGGGGTTGCACTACAGCATGTTTGAAAGCAGCTAGCACACATCACCAAGACAAGAGAAGAGTTAATGAGACCAACAATCCAAGGGGTTATGGTATCGAAGACCTCCTTCAGGAGTCTGGGGGAACACAGTCACCTGGGCAGGAGGAAGGCCTCAGGTGCTGAAATATCTCAGGAATCTGAGAGAAGGTGACAAGCTCAAAATGTTCTAAAACAACAGGTGTGTAGTTAAAGCAGAGGGGTCAGGGATACAAGGAGAGGGTAAAAACCTGACAGCACTGACTTTGTGAACAGTTTTTACCATTTTTTATTGACAGAGGAAAAAAAGAGGGAGTCAGACAGCAGCCTGACACTCAGTCAAGGAGTTTTTAAAAATCTATAATGAAATGTTAAGCATGTCTTTTTTTCCATTTACACTCCGCGCGAAGGCAGGACTGTCCAAGCGCACGAGTGTGGTCAATGACCCAAGGCTCCGGGGCCGGTTTACAGAATTTAGCCTTAACAGGACCAATGACAATGGAGGGCTAGAAAGTTTTTTTTTTCTTTTCTGCTCCTTTCCTCATTTGTTTTGATTTTCTTTTTCCTCCATCGACCATCTAACCATGATACTTTCTCCTCACCTTTTCCTTCATACCCAGTGTCATTATTCCTTAAGTAAAGGAAAAGGTTGTTGTTGTTGGAGACATTCACTTTCTTCTGATAATATGTATCTGCTACCTATTTAACACGCATCTAATGACAGTAGAGAAAACTGTTTTAGAATCATGTATTTGTTTAAATTATATTATTGTGTTGTTTTCTGGTTGTTATATTAAATGTAATGAAGGTTCTAGTCAAATGTTAAGCCTTAAGGCTGATTTACAGTGGTCCGTCCGTGGTGTGTCTCCATTGCGTTGCCATGACACAAAAACAGAGACCGTTCATAGTCAATCGGAACACTGCCTCTGTCATGTCTGCGTCTAAAGTCTGGCCCTCCACAATTCAAGGTAAGTTTCATGCAGGAGTTCTATTTCCAGTCCGTCAATGCTTGAACTTTGCAGTAAAAAGATCCAAACAAAGAACCAAAATCCATGTTTTCGCACAGTACCGGTACCAACTCCAGAGTTACAGTTCCCATTCCCATGTGAGGGTGGCTAGGGTTGACAGGGATCTTGTTTTTATAGCATTAAGATTGGGTTAGTGATTGTTTAACCCTTGTGCTATCTTAGATGACCCACCCTTACTTTGACGTGTTCTCCCTACCATGACAAAGGTGGATAAAGGTGGAAAGATTTCATGTAATCCATGGACACCAGTGAAGATCACAAATCATTGAAGAAAAAAGGTTCAGCGCACTGTCTAGTGGGTCTAGATGACCCAACTCCCAATGTTAAAGTGCCTAGGATAGCACAAGGGTTAAGGGAAACATTTCAGTGTTTCCTCTAAACCTAACTTTCACTCTCCATCAAACAGCCACATTTTGAAGGGAGCCTGAGAGGTTTCTACAGCTGTCAAACCTGCGGCACAATGTCAACTACTTCATGAATCGGTCATGTGGTGCCGCCGTCATCATTTTCAGCTCCGCCCCTAAATGAAGTGAGCCTCTATATGTGGAAAGTCCCCCTCCCCTCCTCAGCACCAACAAACACTATGAAGCCTCGATGACGCATCACTAAATAAAACCGGGGCTTTAGAGCCTTAAAACGTCTATAATTATTTAAAAATATAAAGATGAATAATTTGCACATATTGTCTATCAGGGGTTAATTTTTAAAATGTATCTCCTGCAATAAACGAGGGACCACTGTGGATAATGATTGTGCTTTTATAAGTGCATGAAACTTCCATTATTAAAGGCCACAAAATACACTTACCACAACTGTGCGTTCCGTTTTCAATGACGTCCCTTAAGGTGGCCGTGAGAGCTTTAGGGAACTGCAAGACACACCTGTGCCTCTCGTGAGATGTGGGACGCTCTTTTAGGCTTTTATAGGCTACTGATTATTTTTTATATTTTTTATCTTCTCTGTACTTCAAAACACTTTTTGGTTGTTCTCTCAACTTGTCAGTCCAGATCTTTTTTCTTTTTCTTTATAGAGGTTAATTAAGGGTTTACAACCAATAGTTTTACTGCTTTCTTCTTCACATTTTGGCTTACATTACTTTATATTAAAACAGTGGCTAAATGAGACAACATATTGAATATAATGTGCAATTTGTCCTTTTGGAGCAGCACAAATAATCTCTGTTAGATTGAGGAGTGACATAGAATTGGCAGCAATTACACCCTGGAAGAGTCCCTCAGTTGAGGTTAATAACTACTGTGTGTCTGCATGTAGCTTCGTCATGATATAAAGGTTAGATATATTAGTGCTGGCGGCTGTTGGCTGGGATACAGTGAGTCAGGGCTGTTAGGCCAAGCTGAATGGTCAGGAGAAAGTGTTCATGCTGTAGACCCAGTGTGTGTAAATGTTCTTTATGCAAAAATAGGACCTCGCTGCTGGTTGCTGTCTGTCAGCAACAGGTTGTTTTGCAGGCTTTACAACAAAGACAAAAGGTGATTTAAAATAATGGAAAGGTGGACAGCAGTTTTATTGTATTCTTTTTTCAAAAGAATAAAGAAGCTAGTTTATATGATTAAAAAAAACATGAAACAAAAAGGAATTTCTAATATAAAAACAAGTTGCATCAGCCAACATTTGAAAACATTTTGTGAAGTCTTTCTAATTGCTTCTTTTGTTCTTCATCAGATCAAAGACAAAACATGTCAAATGAAGAATCTGGATATTCCTCTACTATTTCCGAGTGTTTGTCAGAAGTTAACGACATAAAGAAGCAAATGCTTTCATAAAATATCTATAAAACAACTCTAAAACAGACCATCCATCTTCTTCCGTTCCCTCGGGACGCGGGTCTCCAGCGCGTCCTGGGTCTTCCCCGGGGCCTCTGCCTAGTGCAGGGGTGTCAAATTCAAATTCACAGTGGGCCAAAATTAAACAGTGAAGTAAAGTCACGGGCCAAACTCAATTTATTGAAAAATTATCTGTAACTGATATGTAATGTTTAACCTCTTCATAAAATGTCTTCTTATGTTATATTCTTTCGATACAGGCTTTAGCTCCGCAGACAAGACAAACAGGTCTGTCCTACATTTTCGTGAACAGATAACCTGCCTCCCACCTATCTTGAAAGCTTCTGTTGTCCATCTTTTGTTTCACCCAATTATGCCCAAAACACCTCCACATGGAGGCATCCAGGAGGCATCTGGACCAGATATCTGAGCCACCTCAACTGGCTCCTCTGGATGTGGAGGAGACGCAGCCCTACTCCAAGCTCTCTCCGGGTGACCGAGCTCCTCCCCCTCACCCTACAGAGGAAGCTCATTTCAGCCGCTTGTATTCGGGACCTATTTCTATCGGTCATCACCCAGAGCGCATGACTATAGGCGAGAATTGGAGAGTATTGGAAGGAAGATGATGCCCGGCTCAGCTCTTTCTTCTTCCACCAGTCGATCTCACGGTTTGATCTTCCCTCACTCGTGAACAAGACCCCAAGATACTTTGGGTAGTAACTCTCCACCCAGAGAGAGAAAAGTACCCTTTAAAATAGATGATAAATGAAAATGTGCAAATATTTGATTGCAACAAAGAAAGGAAACATTACTTCTCCATTTCCATTGTCATAAGTTAAACTGTTTGATTGTGGTGGGAATTTGTATGATTTTAGGCATTCCCAGTACATTAGGAAGATAAAACACATGAAATTAATACATTCAGAAAATAACAATGGTAAAATTCAAGGAAGGTATATTTCCCAAAACTTAGACTCAAATGAAAAAAAGTCTGAAACGTTGCAATCTCACCACAATGAGGTTTTCAAAGTGTCACAAGTCACATACATACATTCAGACTTCTCTAGATAGATAGAGGTGTTGCTCTGAGAATTAAAAATACACCTATTTTGGGGATTGGGGAGCACGTGATGCTGTAGTATCGCGAGAGCCGACGAGAGGAGTGTGGTGAGTTTACTTGGCGGCGCGTAAGTTGTGAACAAACATTTTTGATTTATTTAATTACACCGCCATATTTAAATAATCCAGAAAGTTTAAAAAATAAAAATCTGAAAAAGTTTGTCAAGCATTTGCCAGCCTGGAAGACCTGGAGGACCTGGAGGATCTGGAGAATTACATCGACGAGTGTTTCAATACCTGCCTCATGAAGAAATCCAACACCGCCACTCCGTCCACCAAACGCAACCGTCCCGAAGACTCCCCGGGGGCTGCCTCCTCCCCAGGCAGCAACATGAGTGATATCCTGGATTCAATTGATAAAAGGCTCTCCAGCCTTGATTGCCGTTTAAATCTGCTGGAGATCCTCCATAAGGAATTCCAAGGTCTGCGAGAGTCTCTGGAGTTCAGCCAACAGCAGGTGCAGGAGCTCGCAGCGGAGAACCAGGCCCTCAGAGAGACCGTCAAGACCTTGGGCCACGACACCGCCCGTCTCTCTGAGGAAAACCGATCCATCAAAGAAACCCTCCTGGATCTTCAGGCGAGGAGCATGAGGGACAATCTAGTGTTCGCAGGGATTCCAGAAGAGGCAGGAGAAGTCCCGGAGAACATTGTTAAGTCCTTCATAGAGATCCACCTGAAACTCCCCAAGGAAGAAGTCCAGAAGATCTCCTTCCACAGGGTTCACCGGCTCGGAGGAAAAAGGCCCGACAATCAGCGTCCCCGTCCTATTGTTGCTAAATTTGAACATTATAAACAAAAGATGCAGGTAAAAAGCAGAGGGCGAGAGCTGAAAGACACACATTATAGCGTGAATGATCAGTTTCCAGGCGAGATCCTCCGCCGGCGGAAAATCCTCTTCCCGCTGAGGAGGAAGCACCTGTCTGCTGGAGCCCGTGCGGTGGTTGCCGTTGATAAACTTTTTGTGAATGGCAAGCTGTTCCGGGACCCAGAGGTAACACCCTGGCTGTGCTGAAGGCTTTCAGAGGCGCACTGACATCTGCGCTGCCCAGAAGAAACCCGCAAACTTATTTAACTAGGAAATAATCGGATCATCAATAATCCACACCTCTCAGGAAAAGTGTTTTTTCTTTCTCTCACATTCATGTTTCTGTTGTTGTTTCATTGTTTTTGTTTTTTGTTCTCTTTCCCTCTCTCTTTTCTCTTGTCCCCCCCCTTCCCATGTCCTCATATGTGAATCAGGTAAAGTCAACGCAACCACGGTGAGTATTTATTTATGCACGGAACGGGCGCGCGCGCATACTAGCGCGCATAAGAGCATGCACACGCGATCCCGCACACACACGTTGATAAACTGCAAAAACCTCACTTAGGCTCACACAGGACGCACGTAACATGCAGCTCATAGCCAAGACACGTTCACCCACAACGCACAGCGCTTGTCAGTGTAGCAGGAACGCACAGCGTGCACGCGCACACGGACGGGCACACGCACTATTTAGCCTTGCACTCTCCCGGTTAGAACAGCTATGAACAGTCTTAACATCGTTAGCTGGAATGTGCGTGGACTTGGTTCTGGGCCAAAGAGATTGAAAGTGTTAAATCACCTGAATGATCTTAAAGCAGATATAGCTTTGCTGCAGGAGACCCATTTATCATTATCAGCTGGTCATCTCCTGTGCTGTTCCCAGTATCCAGCTATGTATTCTGCCAGTTTCAACTCCAAACAAAGAGGGGTTGCAGTTTTGATTAATAAAAATGTTACATTTACTCATAAGGATACAGTTACTGACCCAGAAGGCAGATTTGTAATCATTAATATATCCATTCAGAACAAGGACTTTTGTATAGCGAGTGTATACGGTCCTAATTTTGACGACTCTTCCTTCTTTCACAGATTCTTCACCTCACTCTCAGTTCACTCTGACTCCACAATCATTATAGGAGGAGACGTCAACCTTGTTTTGGACCCTGAACTTGACAGACTCAGCACAGCAGCAAACCAGCGTACATGGCAGTCTGCAAGTATTCTAAAGCAGTACATGAATGATCTGGGTCTCTGCGACGCTTGGCGCTCATGTCATCCAAGCACTAAGGGGTTCACCTTTTTTTCTCCAGTTCATCATTCACACTCTCGTTTAGATTATTTATTAGTCAGTAACTCCCTTTTGAAAGAAATTAAAAGTTCCAACATTCATCCAATTATTATCAGTGACCATGCACCAGTTTCTGTTACTATTTCAAGGGAAGTACCCAGACCCTCGGGTTCAACCTGGAGGTTTAATACGTCTCTGTTAAAAGACCAGGAATTTATTGAATTCTTTAAAAAAGAGTGGGCAACCTTCTTAGAATTCAACGATACTTCTGAAATATCACCAAGTATTCTTTGGGAAGCAGCAAAAGCAGTCATGAGAGGGAAAATCATCTCTTATTCAACGCATAAAAAACGCAAGGAGAAAGCAGATTTATTAGAATTAGGAAATAAAATAAAAACTCTGGAGACTGCTTATAATGCTTCGGCACAGGAACACATACTGGGGGACCTGAAAAATTTAAAGCTGCAGTTAAATGACATCATCAATAAACAAACACAATTCCAGATACAAAGGCTTCGACTGGAAAGATATGAAAACTCAAATAAATCTGGCAAATTTCTAGCTAATCAGCTTAAAATTAATAAAGAAAAATCAACAATCACTTCGATTATGGACCAAACAGGGAATGTCACCCATGACCCGGTAAAAATTAATAATGCGTTTAAAGACTTTTATCAAAACTTATACACTCCACAGATCAATCCATCAGAACAAAGCATCAACTCATTTCTCAACAATATAAACCTGCCCAAGTTAAACGAAGATCAAATCACAAATTTAGACTCTCCGCTCTCGTTGTCTGAGCTTCATGAAGCTCTGTTACTTATGCCTAATGGTAAAGCACCAGGGCCTGACGGCTTTCCTGCAGAGTTTTATAAGGAATTCTGGGAACAACTGGCACCAACGTTTTATAAAACGGTAAAATTTATCAATGAAAGCCAATCTCTACCACCTAACATGAACTCTGCCAACATTATCCTTCTTCTAAAACCAGACAAAGACCCCACGAGTCCTTCAAGCTATCGCCCCATTTCTTTAATAAATGCAGATGTAAAAATTATCTGCAAAGCACTAGCACAGAGAATAGAAAAAGTCACTCCTCACATAATTGACTTTGATCAAACTGGATTCATCAAAGGCAGACACTCGGATGACAATGTCCGCAGACTCATTAACATAATAGACTTTGCCACCATCAAAAACCAGGAAATGACTATACTATCACTGGATGCTGAAAAAGCCTTTGATAGAGTAAATTGGAAGTTCCTCATTGCTGCCCTCCATAAGTTTGGGTTTGGAGAATCATTCATCAATTGGATCAAAATATTATATCACAACCCCAATGCATCAGTTAGAACTAATAAACAGACTTCCAACAGGTTTTTTCTTGGAAGAGGAACTAGACAGGGTTGCCCACTCTCCCCCTCTCTTTTTGCAATATTTATCGAGCCTCTAGCTGCAGCAATAAGACAGAATGAGAGTATTAAAGGAATTAAAACCAAACACAGCCATCATAAAATTAGTCTCTATGCAGATGACATATTACTGTTTTTAAGTAATATACATTCTGTAAATGAAACGGCAACAATCATTAATGAATTCTCTTCTATATCAGACTATTCCATTAATTGGAATAAATCTGTTTTATTACCACTGAACAGTAATGCGGAGCAAGGACTCACAATACCAGTTAAATCAGGCAATATAAAATATCTAGGTTTTTATTTTTCCCCCAAAATATCAGAACTGGTGCAGCTAAACTACACCCCATTACTGAAAAACATACAGGACGATCTAACACGCTGGACCAACCTGCCTTTGTCCCTTATGGGCAAGGTAGCCACGGTTAAAATGAAAATCTTACCCAAAGTTAATTATCTCTTCTCAATGATTCCCACACAACCGCCATTAAAATGGTTCAAAACATTAGACTCATCCATATCAAGCTTTCTATGGAACAATAAACCTGCAAGAATTAGTCTAAAAACTTTAAAATCTGCAAAAAGCTGTGGAGGATTAGAATTACCTAACTTCCACAATTACTTTCTTGCAAATAGATTACAATACATCTTAAAATGGTTAAAAAATAATCCAGAAACCAACTCATGGTTAGACTTGGAACAGGCGTTATGTGGAAAGATCAACCTGTCAGATCTTCCATTTATTGGTCAAATAGTTAAAAAACAGGATTGTTTCAAAAGTATTAATATAAATGCCACTTTAACAGCCTGGTGGGAATTTCTCAAAATATCAAAATCATCAATTCAACCGTGCAAAATGACACCCATCTGGAACAACCCAGACATCCTCATAAACAAAAAAATTATCCACTTCCCAGCTTGGCAAGCAGGGGGCATAAAACAACTAGAGCACATAATTATTGATAGAAGATTCATAACTCCCCAGGAACTTCAAGACAAACATGTAATATATAACTTCTTGGAATATCAGCAACTTAAATCAATTATTACTAAAAAGTTTAAATACAGAGACAACGATTTAAAGCTACCAGATGTAGTTACCACTCTGATCAATTTCTCAATGAATAAAACTCTCTCCAAAATATACAAACTTTTATGTAATTTAGATAACAATATTTCACTTCCGACAAAAAAATGGGATGCGGATTTGAGCATCAGCACAGATGAAAGTTTTTGGTCAGAACTTTGTCTAAACACCTTTAAAATTACAAAAAGTCCAAATCCGCAGCTAATCCATTTCAAAACTCTTCACAGAATTTACTACACTGGACAGAGGATGTTCAAGATGGGTCTCAGTAACTCAGACATTTGTCAGCACTGTGACAGTAATCTACCCGACAATTACATGCATGCACTATGGTTCTGCACGCCTGTCCAGGCTCTCTGGCAGCAGGTATGTGCCGATCTATCAGTCTGGCTTAAGGTTTCAATCACAGCTTCACCGTCACTTTGTGTGCTTGGTGACATGAGTGCCATCGATGTAGAAGGAGGATTAGGCTCTATCATTTTCATAACTCTTTGCATTGCTAAAAAAACTATTTTAATAAATTGGAAAAGCAAAAAAAAATATAAATATAAGTCAACACAGAAATCTGCTGCTTGATCATATCAGCTTGGAAAAAATGTCAGCCCAAAGTTCAAGTAACTTTGAAAGAATTCGGTCTCTCTGGTCTCCCATAGCTAACTCCGTGACTTAGGGGGTGGGGGGGGCATGGTCGTCGCTGCTCCTTGCCCTTCTGCCGTGGGCCGGGGTGGGGGTCGGGGCCTCCGGTGCCTGGCCGGGGGTGGTGGGGGCTCCGTTGGTCGGGGGGTCGGGTCCGGCGCCTGGGTGGGGCGGCCTGGGGCGCTGCGTGGTCCTCTGGGCTTGGGTGTGGGGGTGCGTGGTGGGGGGGTGGGGTGGTGGTCTGGCTTGGCTTGGGGGGGTGGTCCCTTTGCCTGTGCTGGGGGGGGTTGGCGGGGGGCGCTGCCCGGGGGGGGGGGGCCCAGCGGCGCTGGATGGGCTTCCCGTCTACACCTGGGGCTGGGATCGGCCCTTCCCTGGCTCTGGGGCGGGACGGGACAACCCTCTTGGGGCCCCAGGTCGCTCTGGGTGTCATCCGCTTCGGCTGCGGGGTCTGGGGGTGGGGTGGGGGTCTTGTCGGCCCTGTCCTGTGGGGGGGCATTCTGGGGGAGGGGGGGGGGCACTATTGGTACGGGGCAGGGGGGGTTGACGGGTCGGGGTCTCCGCTGAGGCCATCGGCGGTTTCCCCGGCCGGTTGGCTGCCTCGGTCCCGTCGAGGCCTGACCAGAGCTCTTCTAGGGCCGGCGTTTGGGGGTGGGGGCCTGGGCTTGCTCCGGGGGGGGGGGGCGGCGCTTTCTGGCTCCCCTCTCTCTGTGTGGGGATGGTGGTGCTGGGCCTGGGGTGTCTGCGCCTCCGGGGGTGGGGCCCCGGGGCTGGGTGGGCCTGGCCCCCTTGCTGGGGGGGGGGGCGGGGGACGGCTGTTTGACCACCGGGGGACAGTCTATCATCTGTCCCCAACTTACCCCCTTCCTCATATAACCTCATAATAGGGTGAGGGGGTGGGGGGCTTAGCCTGCGATGAGCCTTGGGGGGGGGGTTTACTAGGCAGTGGCCCCCCTCCTGTGGTTGCCGTATGGAGTGGGCCCCCCCTCTTTCGGTTTTATTTGCACCTTAGACATGTAGGGCCCTTGGTAGGGGGGGTGCTTGGACATCACTGCCAGCAAGCAGCGGATGTCCTCCTAGCACCCTACCCGCCAATTTTAACCGCACCTTAGACATTTAGGGCCCCTTGGTGGGGAGGGTGAGGGGACGTCACTGTGAGTAATCAGGAGATGTCCCCTTAGTGCCCTACCCGCCAATTTTAACCGCACCCCCCTTAGTACACACACCCCTCCCCCCTCAATATATACATCCCAACATAAACACACACACATGCACACACACACTCTCTCAAACACACATACACGCACACACATTTTGCAAGGAAGGTGGGACCTAGGACCATCTGTCCCCTGCCTATTCCCTGGTGGGGGGTACGGGCCCCTTTGCAACGGCGGCTGTGTCAACGGGGTGCCGGCTTCCTGGGCCCGGCGGTGCTCTCTCCGCGCGGTGGGGGGGTTCACATTACATCTGAGCCGGGGGTGTTCGTGTCCCTGGGGGGTGGGTTCTGGTCCTTGCTCCTGAGTGCTGGGCCCCGCCAATTTTCCAACTGTGGCCGAGCCTGGTCGGGCCATATTTACAACACCCCTTGTGGGCCCTCTTTTTTCCCCGGGGTTCCCCCCTCCTGGGCGGGGGCGGCGGGCCCCTGCCTCGCTCCTCCCTGGACCAACCGTCGGCCGGGCGGATGGCTGCCTGGAGTGCGGAGTGGGTCTCCCTTGGGGGGTCCTGGCTCGTACCTGGGGTTGGGGCGGGGGGATGCCCGGAACTCCTGGGTGATGGTGGGGTGCTCGTCTGGGGCTGTGGGCGTCCTTCTCCGGTGGGGCCCTGCGTTGGGTTCTCCCGGCGCGGCGGGGGGGCTGCTCTCCTGGTTGGGCTGGGGCGGCGCCCTCTTTCCCTCCTTGCTTTATGCTGCTTCATGGTCTTATCCCCCTTCCCCTCCTATTATCACCCCCTACCCCCCCTCTCTCTAACGTCCCTCTCTCTTCTTCCCCTCTTTCCTTTTCCGTCCGGTCCAACACCAAAGATTTTCAGACATGTTTGAAATTAATAAAGTTTGGCCTCAATTACAAAAGGGGTTTATTCAGACATACCTTTGGTTTGTCTGAAGATTAATAACCCCTCTTGTTAAAGTAAAATATGTCCAACACAAGAGGCCCTCAGCTCTCATCTGACTGCCCAGCTGTTGGACAGGACAAGTAAAAAAAAAAAAAAAAAAAATACACCTATTTATATAAACGTCAGAGACCTCCCATGCAAAAAACAAACTGTTAATTCATCTTAGGTGAGTCAGTTCTCCTTAATCAAAATCTTACACCTTATTTTTAAAGGTTTGAATTACATTGGGATAAATATAGAACTAGATGCCAGGCTGCACGGTGGCGCAGTGGTTGGCGCTCTTGGCTCACAGCAAGAACCCTGTGCATATGTGGGTTTTCTCTGGGGTCTCTGGCTTTCTCCTACTGTCCAAAAACTTGCTTCATAGGTTTATTTGTTACTTTAAATTGTCCCTAGGTGTGTGTGACGGGGTCCCGCCGAGAAAGGATGCAGAGGAGCCAAGGTGAGGAGGTTCTGTGTTAATTTCATAAACAGTTGCTACACGCAGGGCCACACAGCACATGGCACACTCCGTCACACTCCCCCTTTCACCACCTGTGGTGCTCAGTTTTAAACCCGAAGCCACGCCCAGTGGGCGTTGCTCTCCATTTCCTCCAGGTGGCACCACAGGCAGTAATCATAAAACACAAAATATATGAATACACAAACAATAAAACACGGTGCGGCCCCCCCTCATCATCTGACGGTGCCACACCGTCACAGTGTGAATATGAGTGTGCATGGTTGTGTGATTGTGGCCCTGCGACAGACTGGCGACCTGTCCAGGGTGTCGGCAAGTGGCTGGTATAGCCTCCGGCAGCCCCGTGACCCCGAAAGGGATGAAAATGGATTAGAAGATGAATGAATGAATAAATAAATGACTAGAACACAAGGTTGCAATAACTAGCTGAAAACACACACACAAACAAAAGAAATACAATAGCAATGCAGTCACACACTTTGCTTTTCCTTTTAGCCCCTACGCATGAAGTACAATTAGATGTATCAATAAAAGTGATCAGTGACAGCTTTGTATGGAAAGGATTTATTTAGTAGCAGAGCTGTCTACCTGTCACCAATATTAAATGAAAACTATTAATAACTAAAGAGGAGTTTAAAGCCAGACTGCCTGCATGACTCTATTCCTGTCCAGTTCTTCTTTTCATTCTGTCTCAGAGACAAACTCCAGAGCATGTATGTTAACAGAAAACATTTACCAGTGGAAAGATAGACAATGATACTGCAGAGGCTGAATGGTTGTGACAGAGGAAATCTTCCTTCTTACATTCCTTTTAAGTTGTCATAGACTTTATCAGTTACAATGAAATGGTTTAAATAAATAAAAAATGTTGCTTTTATTAATTGCCCTTTTGTTATCTTTACCCCATTTTCAAATAAGTCATCTTGTTTTTGAAAAATTATAGCTGTTATACATTCATTCAAAATGACAGTTTTCATTGTTACATTTAAAAAGTGAAGCAGCAGAATGTTTTTACATTGCTTTTAATTTAGCTCAGCTGTAGTTGAGTTATGTTTTGTAGTTTTACACCGTTTAATGCAGTCATACTCATCCACTTTGCTAAGTTCTGTTTGCCACAAAATCTAGCAAACAAATCAGAAGTGATTTATAACTTTGAGGAAGAAAATAAAAAAACATTTGGGTCAGATTAGGGAACGTAACGTTACCCTTTAACTACCCCACCAAGAAAAAAGCTATCAAAAAATTATTTTTTGCATTTCTTATTGCTTTAGGTAAGTAATGACCACAATCTGTTTAGTTTTTTTTAACCAACCTTTTATTTATTTTAAATAATGTCCTCTACCAAACGGTTGAGATGTCCTGTAATGGTAAAAGTACAAAATGTCATACACATACAACAAATATTTGAAAAAAATCATATAAACCAATTAATTTAGACATTATTAACACTCAATATTAAGGGCATTGGTCTCCATTCTTTTTATCATGCCTCAAACTGTGAACCTTTTTTAAAACAATGCAAATTTTGACATGTATTTCCTGGAAGTTGTTTGACAGTGCGATTTTGGATATTCACTCACTTTTGATGGTATTTCATAAAGTTTTCTTGGTTTGAAACGAGACACAGAAAAACATATTTCTGACATCTTGACCTTGACACATCCTTTGGACAGAGGTTTCATCGTCCCTGCTTGTCAGAGTGAAGAGGCCGGTGTACCATGTTGTCGTAGCACACGTCTGGTTGTGGTTTTGGTCGTGAGGGTCTTGGTGTGTGGCCTTTCCACATCTGTGGTAGAGAGCTCAATGATGGTCAGCCAACTTTGGTTGCTGGCTTGTTGATCTTCTTTAAACTGTGTGTAACAGCCAGCAGAACCTTTTGAGTGACACTGGTTTTTGCTTCAGTAGTTCCCTCTAGTAGACCAGCCAGGAATTAGTGATACACAAGTCGATGATGCATCCAAACAGGGGACTGTACCATCACCTTGATTTAGCTGGGGTCTTGTACAGGTGCACCAGCGCATCAGAGAGATCTATTAGGCAGGGATCAGTGATGGGCATGGGATGAACTCTTTGCTCAACCGTCTGACTGTTGAGAGAGGCATGATCCCAAAGGCATTGCTCAGCAAGTTGAATCATTTCTTATCAAATTTTGTAAAATTGGTCTGGACTCTCGTTGAACTTATCACAAAAATCTATATATCTGCGTAACAACTGGAATCTTTTTCTTGGCATGATGTCAGCAATTATATTGACTCTTGGTGCCAGTTGTCCACCTGCGATGGGAATGTGAAAACACCCATAAATAGAAGAATTGCTAAGAAATCCTCAATTTCTTCAGAATTTTCATCTTTATAGGATCTCCCAACTTCTGAGATTTGTATGATTAGAAATATGCTTAATCATTTTAAAGCATTTTGAAGTATTGGAAGGGTGTTTGTACATCCTCAGGAGGCTCAAATCTTGAATCCCTCAATGTCCTCATGCTTGCCTGACTGCTGTGTTCCCAGACAGCGGTGAAGTAAGGCGCCTTTTACCCTAACTTTAGATTTACACTCATTTGTCTGCAGTGCATTTCCATTGTGTTGCTTGGGGAGTCCATCTCATGATGGTCAGTTACTGTTCATGGTCTCCGTTGCTTCTAAAAAGTAAATCCGAGGAAAGCTAAAACAAAGCAGAAGTTGTGCCTCTGATGCACCTGAGTACTAACAAATAATTAAAACAAAATCAATATTAGAACCAAGACAGACCGAAGCACAGGCACAAAAATTAACTCTGATCACCTGAGCAGTGAGGAGGAAGTCATCCGCACCTTAAATTCGCTTGAGCGTCGAGGGGGGCTCCGGATGCCAGAGTTCTCTTTCTCAGCTTTGAACAAAACTTATTGAAAAACCCCAAACCAGGCCCACAGCGAGACAGCATCAACCCTCTTACCAGGAAGCTCAGGGGGGTTAGCCACCCCAAGTGCCCATGTGTTGGTCCAAACCATTTTCATACCCCTGCCAATTAGTCAAGGGATGTGCAGTATCATCCTGCTACAATTGTGTTGCAGAGACATGGCTGTCAGATACAGACTTAATGGAGGCAATGCAAACATTCTGATTGGTTATTGAATGTTCTATTTTTGTGTTAGCGCAATGCAAGAGAGACACATCAGAGATGGACCAGTGTAAATCCGGGGTTAGGGTTTATTTGGATCAATTTTATAATTTTTATAAGAACTGCAAACCTGTTGTGAACAACTGTTTTACTTGACTGTAACAGGTAAAACACTGTGAACACCCGTGCTCTTTTTCTGCCCTTCTCAATTGTTGCTTGCTTTTGTTATTGTTTTACACTCATATTTTTCTTATTATGATTATTTATGCACCTAGAGGTTTTTATTTTCTTTCTAAGGTTTCTAAATAAATTCACAACAGGAAACCTTCAGTAAAAAACGAGTTTGTCATCATGTTATAACTAAAACGTAACACAACCCCAATACAAAACACATTAATGGTAGAGAAGCAGAGACGAGCAGTGTTTTAGCTTCCAGCTTAGACAGAGCTAGAGTTCCTTATTAAAGAGGAAGATGATGCAGAATGGGCTCTAATGTATATTCTATGAAGATACAATTGATCCTCTAGAGAACTGTGAGGAAGGATTTCCACCTACACCATTCTCCAGCAACTTTGAACAGTTTTGTCCCATAGCTCCTCAATGTTGCATTCAATTCCATAACGATTGATTAAGTCCCTTCTTCAATCTGAAAGCAGCAGTGCAAATATGTTACCATAATGTGCATTGTCGGTTTTGATAAGAATACAGAGCCACTAATCTCAGCATGCAGGGGTGTCAAATTCTAGGAAAACAAGTAGGAGGCCTTGAGGGCCGGCCTCTTACTGGTTTCCCAGAAATCCTGCCTTATCTGCTACTGATAACATCGATCAGGTATGTTTAGCCAATAGGGAGCTTCAATGGCCCTTTGTTCTGAAAACAAGTTGGACACCGGCCCTTCAGGCCTGGATTTGGGCATCCCTGATCTAAATGACCATGGAATGTGAGATAACATAATTCTTCAGAATAAACTATAAGACAAATTCAAACTGATTCGTGGGTTCTAAGTGAATCAGAATTCAAACTTAATTCAAGTTTTCAGGATCATTGTAATAATGCAACGTTCCAAAATACAACAAAAACTTTTGCTAGGTGCTTTGATGAATTTTTTTTTTTTTTGTGCTTTGATGAATTGGCATCAAATCAGAAGATATCTCAGAATCTTGCTGCAGTAGCTTACTTACCACTTTATAAGGCTTTAAGAGATTGATTTGTTTTGTGCACAAACGGATTGATAAGTTGTGGACATTTTTACAATGGGGCCGCCTGGGCAGTGGACTGCATAACTGTTCTGTCTGGCGCTGACAGGGAAAAGCGGTCCTGTCACCAAAAAAACAGAGCAGGTCAAAGTTGAAAAAAAGGCTCACCATAAGTGTCCAGAGACAAAAGTAAAACAACGAAAAGGACGATGATATAGTGAACTCAGATTTGATACATTCAACATGAGAAGGTTTTTTATGAGATGGAGGGGCACTGCAGGGGGAAAAAAATAGCTGTTGGAGATCCATGTGTGGTGCAGCGTTTAAGCTACACCCATCCATCTCCCGCCCCATCTCCTCCTCACCTTTTTAAGACTGTCCCAAATGAAATAGGATGTTGTGTGTATATGTACGTGCATGAGTGTTTATTTGGCCGCACGTGCACAAGCATATGTGTAACGGGATGGTAATAAATAAGGATGTGCTGTGCGTGGAGCTGGTCGTTAATCACTGGCAGTGTTGGCAGCTAACAGATAAGCGGATTGATCCAAGGCCACCGAGGGAACGCTGCCTGGCACTGGCCCATTCATCACACCCATACACCCCCCAAACACACACACACACATGCATGTACTGTACACAAAGACTCTGCCAAGGCTAGCTAAAGCTTGAGAATCATCTTTGACTAGTCCCATTGACATCTGCAAGAGTTACTGGAGTATAAAGTGGGCTATGACAAAATGAGAGACTGAGGGTCTCTCACATCTGCAGTGGCTCCATGACTGCTCACCTGCAAAGCACAACATGGCACTTTTTGAAGTTTTTAACAAGCACTGACAAAGGTATACTAAAACACACACACAAACACCCAAAGACAAAGACAAAGACAAAATAGGTCTTTTCTTTGGTCATCCAGAACTACAGATTCCTCAGAGATTTTGGAGCTTGAAGAAGGATGGAGAAATGACAGATGGATGACTGGATAACAGGTGAGATGACAGGATGACAAAACACAGTTGAGGACATGCTCCAGTACCATGTGACAGCTTGGCAAGCCCACCTGGGAGGTAGCAAGTCAAGGGAAATGCAGCTCAAACAAGTGAGATGAGAGCTGGAGAAAATGCAGGAGGTCAAACATCTGTGGTTTTCCTTTGTGTGGATTCTTTCAAATGGCCAGTGCTGGAAAAAGAACAGACTGAGTAATCAGGAATGTGCCAAGCTGTGTTCATACAGAACACAATTTGTGCAGCAGAGGCGTCCAGGTTCAATGTTAAATAAAGGTACAGATGCAAACAAAGGTCCTGCAATGTGAATCGAGCATCGGGCGCAGCACATCAGTCCAGCAACAGCACGATTGCTGTTCGCGTCAACCAATCAGGGACTCAACTTTGGTCATGTGACATGTTCAGTGATGCAATCAGCGGGTGGAGTCTAAAACTAACATGGAAGAAGCTGATCGTTGCCGTCCTGCCCTTTATGATATGTCTCTTATTTTCATCGGAACAATAATACAAAATTCCTCCAATGTATTCTTATCTTCTTCCTCCTCGGATTAATGTGAGACAAGAAGTTGTCAAACTGGATCACAGAGACACGAAGAACCGGTAACATTGGCCGTCATTCAGACGCAGCTCCTGTTGCGGCGGGTGAAGCTCACCGTACCGGGAGCGTCTCTGACTGAGCCCATGAACCCTGACATGGAGATGTGTTCACCAATGTTTTTGCACATAAATCTGATCTCTAAACATCATCCGTGTCTTCCGATGTCTGGGGCAACAGGCTTGTGAACACATTTTTGGACAGACGTGGAGCAGCAAATCCATTGCACGTCCAAATAGAGGGGGGTCGACACGACCTTTGACGTTCCATTTGAACGCAGCATTAAACAGACAAAACTGCTGGGTTATTGTTTTTTTTTTTTCAGGGAAGAAGGACATTTGATAAACTGAATCAAAGGTAGATATCTGTGATCTCTATGCCAAACTGATGTAAACATATGGAATGGATGGCCTTCTTCATGGAATATCATTAACATATATACCAGCATAATGGTGCAAACATTTTATTTCTAAATATGCTGCATTTATTAGGGCCCGAGCACGGAGTGCAAGGACCCTATTGTAATTCGAATGTTTATTATTATTATTATTATTAGGGCCCGAGCACGGAGTGCAAGGACCCTATTGTAATTCGAATGTTTATTATTATTATTATTATTATTCTACCGGAAGAGTCGCCTTTTTGAGGCCTTTAACATACCCCAAAACTCACCAAATTTGGCACACACATCAGGAGTCGCGAAAAATTTCGTATTTTATAGGAGATTGGCATGGGCGCAGAAAAACGGCTCGATAGCGCCACCTACAGTGACTTTTGTCCCGACGCCCCACATACGCTTTAACGTACAAGCTTGATTTTTGCAGGGCATGTTCTTCAGATGGAGACCTACAAAAAAGTCTGAAAGGACCCACCTGTCACTCGCACAGGAAGTCTGATATATTGAGGTCAATATGTCATTTTTGCTTCATTTTGGACATTTGCAGGCCTCACTCTAGAGCGAACTCCTCCTAGAGATTTGTGAACAATGACTCCAAACTTTGGTTTTGAAAACTAAACACATGTCCGATCTTAAATTGCGAAGCTTTTAAGTTTTTACGGATGTTTGTGACCGTGGCGGCGCGTCGAAAATGGAGGTCATTTTGAAAACACGCCATGAAAAGAAAAATGGCCATTACTCAGCCATGCAAAATCCAATATGATCCAAAGTTGATATGCATGATTGTAGTCTGACTTTGAACACATCTGCAGTGGAAGAATCTGGAATAGGTGTAGCGCCACCTGCTGGTAAAAGGAAATTACATGTTTTACTTGGAGCATCACTGCTCCAAGTAGGATGAGCCGACACACCTCAAAATGATGTCCACCTGTTGAAGAGCCATTGATGTTTACTCTGATAAAAAGCCAGAACTTTCAATGCGGGGGTGTGGTCGTGACAGAGCGGCGAAGTTGGGCATCTCGCCATGCACACAAAAGTTGCTCTCACATGCACATTCCTTGTCCAATCTCACTGAAATTCAATAGAGGTGATGAGGCTTCCATTTTGAACCCATGGATATGACAATCTTGGACGAGCTCCATAGCGCCACCTAGATATTGACAAATACATTTTATGTCACATTCTGACCTATCTTTTCTCTGTGCTTTGTCCGACATTCATAAAATTACAACAGGAGATACTCACAAGGGTCTTCTCTCATCGTCTAAAGTTTCATGGGTGTACACCTGACGGTGCCTGCGCAAGCCACCACCAAACAGGAAGTGGTTGATTGCGTTGCAGTCAGATAATTAAAAATTCATAAAAAATCAGCCGTTTGTATCACGAGGCTGAGATTTCAGAATGAGAGGCCTCTTACATATCTCCAACTTAGATACACAGCACTTGCATGGGTGAACAAAAAACGGCTCAATAGCGCCACCTACAATGTTTGTTTTTGAGAGCCCCGCCATGTTCTTTAACATACAAGCTTGATATTTACAGGACATGTTCATCAGATGGAAACCTACAAAAAAGTCTCTTGGGACCAAGCTGTCAGTCGCACAGGAAGTCTGCTATATTGATGTCAATATGTCAGTTTTGCTCTATTTTGGTCCTTTGCAGGCCTCGTTCTAGAACGAACTCCTCCTAGAGATTTTTGAACAATGACTCCAAACTTTGGTTTTGAAAACTAAACACATGTCCGATCTTAAATTGCGAAGCTTTTAAGTTTTTACGGTTGTTTGTGACCGTGGCGGCGCGTCAAAATTTGAGGTCGTTTCGAAATCACGCCATGAAAAGAAAAATGGCCATTACTCAGCCATAAATAATCTAATCTGATCCAAATTTGTTGTGCATGATTGTAGTGTGACTTTGAACACATCTGCAGTGGAAAAATCCGAAACAGGTGTAGCGCCACCTGTTGGCAACAGGAAATGACATGTTTTACTTGGAGCATCACTGCTCCAAGTAGGATGAGCCGACACACCTCAAAATGATGTCCACCTGTTGAAAAGCCATTGATGTTTACTCTGATAAAAAGCCATAACTTTCAACGCGGGGGTGTGGTCGTGACAGAGCGGCGAAGTTGGGTATCTCGCCATGCACAAATGTTGCTCTCACGTTCACATTCCTTGTCTGATCTCACTGAAATTAAATAGATTTGATGAAACTTCCATTCTGAAACCATGGATATGACAATTTTGGACGAGCTATATATGTTCATAAATGATCATGAAGCATGATCATATAATCAAGCTTCATAGGAAATCAGCCGTTTGTCTCAGGAAGCTGAGATTTCAGAATTAGATGCGTCTTACAAAGCTCCACGTTTGAAAAGCAGCACTATACTTACGAGAAACATTTAACCACCTTAATCACCCTATTGTGCTGAAAGCAAATTTTGGGACATTTTGACTCAAGCAAATATTTTTATCATAACTTCTGTTTAGTTTATCAGCACCAAAATAAAAAATATTTACATTTATAAAATGAACTGGTCAACTCTAGGATTTTATTTTATTCAATCTTACATCCTCAAGCTTTTCATCACTCTCCCCTGCTGCAGGAGTGGTGTTAGCCCCGCCCCCCCCCCCCCCCCCCCGGCTGTGTGCTCACATGTAAATTAGCCAGGAGTGGCAGACAGAAAGTAGAACAGTTAGAAAGCCTAGTTCAACACTAAAATACAGCAATTTCCTTTGTTTTGTTTGTCTTTTATACATCCTTAGCACTAATCATTGCTTTTTTATTCATCCAAAATACAATTAACTTTATATTTTATCTTTTTTTTTTTTTACAAACAAAATATATGAATGTGCTCCAAAACAAAACCCAGCCTCAGTACACTCCTACAGATGTAACATCAGACAGTAAATGTCTCTTTTATGCTTTTTTTAATCAATGCTGCAACTTCTTTTCATTTCCTTTCAATACATCCAAAGAAATTAAACTACAACGACAACAAACACAACATATAGCAAATGTCTCTAAGAAGATTGTGTATATACATTATGTACCACCTTTAAACACCAAATAAATAACAAATCTTTCTAATACAATCACAAAAAATGGAACACAAAATGTAAAACCCAAATTAGAAATTGCAATTTTAAAAAGATACATTTTTCAGCAGCTTTTCAAAATCAATCACATATTTTACTCTTCTGTGGATGAAACAAAGAAGTCCAGAGCAATGTAGCCACTTCTCCAAAGTCTCTGTCACCTTCAGTTTTACACAAAGTCTGTGAAAATCCACCATACATTGGTCACATGTATTCAGAGACCTGCTAAAAGTCCACAATTGTAAAAGCTCTTATATAGACAACTGTTTGTTTGCTTGGAGCTCTAAATATAAAAAAATGCTTTTCTATCACCTAGACACAGATGGAGAACCATATCAACTGGATTAGTAACAGGGAAACATGTTTAGGTTTAAACTTACATCAATAGACAACATGAAGCTGTCCATCACATTTTTGACCTAAACATGTAAACACATCCTTGGCTCTGCGGTTAGGAAATGGTAATTGGGAATCTCTTCATACCAGGAGCCAGCCTGAACATTGGAACATCACCACAGTGCCCATCCAGACTGGGACAGCAACGGGGTCCACTTCAGAGCTGTGAGCTGCTGTGTTTAACTCCAGCTGTCCCAGCAAGGGAGACAACTGCAGCAACATCCACTGACCAAGCTGGCAAGCCCTGGCAGAAAAGATCCCCACAAGAAAAACACTGGCTCAGGCAGGCTGGTCAATAAAAAAAATATAGTTTTGCCAATGTCTTGCAGCTCGCAGATCAAGTGGTTTAGTTTTCCAGTAATGTCAGTCAAGAATACAAGTTCAGATTCACAATGTTCATATTCACCATATTCAGCAGATATCTCCACCAATAGCACCTTAAAAATCCTGTTCTGTTTTGCTTTGCAGCTGAGGTTTTTTATGATTTTCACAATAGGAGTCATTATATGTCCAGAGCCAATCACTTCTGCACATAAGGCCTACTGGTGAAAGAAGCAGCAGTAATGCAGACATTTTGGAAAGTCTGGGTCAGCTTTACAGTGAGTGATGAAACCTGTTTGTCGGTCAATCATAGCAGGAGCCCCGTCTGCAGGTATGGCTACCAGCTTTTCTAATGGTACCTTTTTCTGCACAAAAACTCCTTCACCGTGTTATACATTTCAACTCCTCTTGTAGTTGTCTGTTAGGGCAGATGTGTCAGGAGTTCTTCTCTTGTGGAAACCAAAAGCTATGCTGTACTGTTGCCGTCCACAGACTCATCACACTGGACGTTAACCACCTGCACTTTGCAAGATCCCGGTCCAGCTAATTGGCCAAGTTATCAGACATAGCTGACACTCATCTAGACATTGTAGTGAAAATTGAATGAGTTCTATTGTTCTCATCCTTAGGGACAGTGATAGCAATTATCATCATTGCTTGTTTCTTAATCTGATAAAAACCTTATCTACTTGATGAGAAAATGAGCAGGTCTAAACGAGGCTTAGATTTAAGAATTTTTTTCATGCTATATGCATAAGTCTTTGTCCTTTAAGGCAACAGATTATAGTACCCCCCCCCCCCCCCCCCCCCCCACAGGCTGCTGTCATATTAACATTAGCTTGGAGCTCCAGAATGGACAAGAAAAAACGACGAGAATGGCTCGAGCAGGGCGTTGCTCACGGGGCGGTCGCTTGTGCCAGGCGGTGGCACGTGCTCGGGCCCGCTAAATGCTACTTGTAGCTTTAATTATTATTATTATTATTATTCTACCGGAAGAGTCGCCTTTTTGAGGCCTTTAACATACCCCAAAACTCACCAAATTTGGCACACACATCAGGAGTCGCGAAAAATTTCGTATTTTATAGGAGATTGGCATGGGCGCAGAAAAACGGCTCGATAGCGCCACCTACAGTGACTTTTGTCCCGACGCCCCGCATACGCTTTAACGTACAAGCTTGATTTTTACAGGGCATGTTCTTCAGATGGAGACCTAAAAAAAAGTCTGAAAGGACCCACCTGTCACTCGCACAGGAAGTCTGATATATTGAGGTCAATATGTCATTTTTGCTTCATTTTGGACATTTGCAGGCCTCACTCTAGAGCGAACTCCTCCTAGAGATTTGTGAATAATGACTCCAAACTTTGGTTTTGTAAACTAAACACATGTCCGATGTTAAATTGCGAAGCTTTTAAGTTTTTACGGATGTTTGTGACCGTGGCGGCGCGTCGAAAATGGAGGTCATTTTGAAAACACGCCATGAAAAGAAAAATGGCCATTACTCAGCCATGCAAAATCCAATATGATCCAAAGTTGATATGCATGATTGTAGTCTGACTTTGAATACATCAGAAGTGGAAGAATCTGGAAAAGGTGTAGCGCCACCTGCTGGTAAAAGGAAATGACATGTTTTACTTGGAGCATCACTGCTCCAAGTAGGATGAGCCGACACACCTCAAAATGATGTCCACCTGTTGAAAAGCCATTGATGTTTACTCTGATAAAAAGCCATAACTTTCAATGCGGGGGTGTGGTCGTGACAGAGCGGCGAAGTTGGGCGTCTCGCCATGCACACAAAAGTTGCTCTCACGTGCACATTCCTTGTCCAATCTCACTGAAATTCAATAGAGGTGATGAGGCTTCCATTCTGAACCAATGGATATGACAATCTTGGACGAGCTCCACAGCGCCACCTAGATATTGACAAATACATTTTATGTCACATTCTGACCTATCTTTTCTCTGTGCTTTGTCCGACATTCATAAAATTACAACAGGAGATACTCATAAGGGTCTTCTCTCATCTTCTAAAGTTTCATGGGTGTACACCTGACGGTGCCTGCGCAAGCCACCACCAAACAGGAAGTGGTTGATTGCGTTGCAGTCAGATAATTAAAAATTCATAAAAAATCAGCCGTTTGTATCACGAGGCTGAGATTTCAGAATGAGAGGCCTCTTACATATCTCCAACTTAGATACACAGCACTTGCATGGGTGAACAAAAAACGGCTCAATAGCGCCACCTACCATGTTTGTTTTTGAGAGCCCCGCCATGTTCTTTAACATACAAGCTTGATTTTTACAGGACATGTTCATCAGATGGAGACCTACAAAAAAGTCTCTTGGGACCAAGCTGTCAGTCGCACAGGAAGTCTGCTATATTGATGTCAATATGTCAGTTTTGCTCTATTTTGGTCCTTTGCAGGCCTCGTTCTAGAACGAACTCCTCCTAGAGATTTTTGAACATTGACTCCAAACTTTGGTTTTGTAAACTAAACACATGTCCGATCTTAAATTGCGAAGCTTTTAAGTTTTTACGGTTGTTTGTGACCGTGGCGGCGCGTCAAAATTTGAGGTCGTTTCGAAATCACGCCATGAAAAGAAAAATGGCCATTACTCAGCCATAAATAATCTAATCTGATCCAAATTTGTTGTGCATGATTGTAGTCTGACTTTGAACACATCTGCAGTGGAAAAATCCGAAACAGGTGTAGCGCCACCTGTTGGCAACAGGAAATGACATGTTTTACTTGGAGCATCACTGCTCCAAGTAGGATGAGCAAACACACCTCAAAATGACGTCCACCTGTTGAAAAACCATTGAAGTTTACTCTGATGAAAAACAAATCTTTCAACGCGGGGGTGTGGTCGTGACAGAGCGGCGAAGTTGGGTATCTCGCCATGCACAAATGTTGCTCTCACGTTCACATTCCTTGTCTGATCTCACTGAAATTAAATAGATTTGATGAAACTTCCATTCTGAACCCATGGATATGACAATTTTGGACGAGCTATATATGTTCATAAATGATCATGAAGCATGATCATATAATCAAGCTTCATAGGAAATCAGCCGTTTGTCTCAGGAAGCTGAGATTTCAGAATTAGATGCGTCTTACAAAGCTCCACGTTTGAAAAGCAGCACTATACGTACGAGAAACATTTAACCACCTTAATCACCCTATTGTGCTGAAAGCAAATTTTTGGACATTTTGACTCAAGCAAATATTTTTATCATAACATCTGTTTAGTTTATCAGCACCAAAATAAAAAATATTTACATTTATAAAATGAACTGGTCAACTCTAGGATTTTATTTATTCAATCTTACATCCTCAAGCTTTTCATCAGTCTCCTCTGCTGCAGGAGTGGAGTTAGCCCCCCCCCAGCTGTGTGCTCACATGTAAATTAGCCAGGAGTGGCAGACAGAAAGTAGAACAGTTAGAAACCCTAGTTCAACACTAAAATACAGCAATTTCCTTTGTTTTGTTTGTCTTTTATACATCCTTAGCACTAATCATTGCTTTTTTATTCATCCAAAATACAATTAACTTTATATTTTATCTTTTTTTTTTTTTTTTTTTTAAATATATGAATGTGCTCCAAAACAAAACCCAGCCTCAGTACACTCCTACAGATGTAACATCAGACAGTACATGTCTCTTTTATGCTTTTTTAATCAATGCTGCAACTTCTTTTCATTTCCTTTCAATACATCCAAAGAAATTAAACTACAACGACAACAAACACAACATATAGCAAATGTCTCTAAGTACATTATGTACCACCTTTAAACACCAAATAAATAACAAATCTTTCTAATACAATCACAAAAAATGGAACACAAAATGTAAAACCCAAATTAGAAATTGCAATTTTAAAAAGATACATTTTTCAGCAGCTTTTCAAAATCAATCACATATTTTACTCTTCTGTGGATGAAACAAAGAAGTCCAGAGCAATGTAGCCACTTTTTTATTCATTCAAAATGCAATTAAATCAATATTTTATCTTTTTTCTTTTCCTTTTTCTGTTTTTTTATCTCTTATATCCTTTTTTATAATCAATGTTTCAACTTCTTTTCCTTTCTATTGTCATGGTTTCAGTTTGTTGTCTTTTTTTCGCTTTAGTTCTTGTTCTGTCTTGTTTGGTTCTGTTTCCTGTTTTATTTTGAAAGGTTTCCTGTCTTGTCATGTTTCTTGAGTTTTACTTCCTTTGGTCCCCATCTGCCCTAATCGTGTTCACCTGTGTCTTGTCTGCCCTGTCTGTATATAAGTCTTGTCTCTGCCTTCCTCCTGTGCTGGTCCATTAACTTCTGCTCATGTTGATCACGTCTTCTTGTCTGGCGTCCATGTCCCTTGCCATGCCACAGTAAGTTTTTGTTTTTAGTTTTGTCATCCTGCTCTGCAGCGCTTTTTGTTAGTTAAATAAACCCACTTGCCCTGAACCCGTTTGCCTCCCGTCTCTGCGCCTGGGTCCTACCTGCTCTCGAGCCTCCCCCCCACACGACATCTATACATCCAATGAAATTAAACTACAAATCAACAAACACAACTGATAACAAATGTCTCTAAAATTTGATTTGTATATTTGCAGAACCTTAAAAACACCAAACAAATAACAAATGCTTCCCAAATAAAGCACAAAAAATGGAACACAAAATGTAAAACCCAAGTTAGAAATTGCAATTTGAAAAAGATACTTTTTTCAGCAGCTTTTCAAAATCATTCACCAATTATACTCTTCTGTGGATAAAACAAAGAACTCCAGAACAATGAAGCCATTTCTCTAAGTCTCTCACCTTCAGTTTTAAACAAGGTCTGTGAAAATCCACCATACATTGGTCACATGAACTCAGAGACCTGCTAAAAGTGCACAATTGTAAAAGCTCTTTTATATAGACAACTGTTTGTTTGCTTAGAGCTCTAAATATAAAAAAAAATGCTTTTCTATCACCTAGACACAGATGGAGAACCATATCAACTGGATTAATAACAGGGTGGCATGTTTAGACAACATGAAGCTGTCCATCACATTTTTGACCTAAACATGTAAACACATCCTTGGCTCTGCGGTTAGGAAATGGTATTTGGGAATCTCTTTATACCAGGAGCCAGCCTGGCCATTGGAACATCGCCACAGTGCCCATCCAGACTGGGACAGCAACGGGGTCCACTTCAGAGCCGTGAGCTGCTGTGTTTAACTCCAGCTGTCCCAGCAAGGGAGACAACTGCAGCAACATCCACTGACCAAGCTGACAAGCCCTGGCAGAAAAGATCCCCACAAGAAAAACACTGGCTCAGGCAGGCTGGTCAAAAAAAAAATAGTTTTGCCATTGTCTTGCAGCTCGCAGATCAAGTGGTTTAGTTTTCCAGTAATGTCAGTCAAGAATGCAAGTTCAGATTCACAATGTTCATATTCACCATATTCAACAGACATCTCCTCCAATAGCACCTTAAAAATCCTGTGCTGTTTTGCTTTGCAGCTGAGGTTGTTTACGATTTTCAGAATAAGAGTCATTATATGTCCAGAGCCAATCACTTCTGCACATAAGGCCTGCTGGTGAATGACGCAGCAGTAATGCAGACATTTTGGAAAGTCTGGGTCAGCTTTACAGTGAGTGATGAAACCTGTTTGTCTATTGATCATAGCAGGAGTCCCATCTGCAGTCACTGCTACCAGCTTTTCTAATTGTACCTTTTTCTGCACAAAAACTCCTTCACCGTGTTATACATTTCAACTCCTCTTGTAGTTGTCTGTTAGGGCAGATGTGTCAGGAGTTCTTCTCTTGTGGAAACCAAAAGCTATGCTGTACTGTTGCCGTCCACAGACTCATCACACTGGACGTTAACCACCTGCACTTTGCAAGATCCCGGTCCAGCTAATTGGCCAAGTTATCAGACATAGCTGACACTCATCTAGACATTGTAGTGGAAATTGAATGAGTTCTATTGTTCTCATCCTTAGGGACAGTGATAGCAATTATCATCATTGCTTGAATTTTTTTCATGCTATATGCAAAAGTCTTTGTCCCTTAAGGCAACAGATTACAGCCCCCCCCCCCCCCCCCCCCCCCCCAGGCTGCTGTCGTATTAACAATAGCTTGGAGCTCCAGAATGGACAAGAAAAAACGAAGAGAATGGCTCGAGCAGGGCGTTGCTCACGGGGCGGTCGCTCGTGCCGTGCGGTCGCACGTGCTCGGGCCCGCTAAATGCTACTTGTAGCTTTAATTCTTCTTGTTCCACAGATGACGAATCCACAATTGAAAAAAAAGAAGAAAAAAATCAACCAGAAATTCAGAGCAAATAAATTATAGTAACATAAGGATAAAGGCAGGCATCAGTGGAAATAAAAGTACAAACAATAAAATGGAGGTCATTGTCTGGACCCACTTTGGGATTACATTTCACTGATATTTGGTGAAAAACTTCTAAAAAAGTATTTACTCACTCTAAATAATGGCAAAACTGTTCATATTGTGTATGTGTTCACACAAGGAGAACTCCAACTAACATACATTTTAAAGGGCCTTTTTTGTGGCTCCTTCTCACTTGTAAATCTTTTATTATGTCTGAATAATCTTTTGTGTTGTCCCCAGTCATGTTGTGCAAACATAAAATTAATTGTACACTTGGGAGAACTAAGTGATGGTCCATGATTTTTACTTTTCTGGGTTTTCTTATTGTTGCAGAATGCCCTTATTGTGCCGCACTAGTCACTTTGTTTAAAGTGTTTTAACCTTAAATTAGTCTTTTTGCTTGGAAAATATCTGCACTAAAATGACCCAGCTTCGAGTAGGTTGTAGCCACAAGAATAATCTAAAACCACAGCTTTAAAAACCCCAGTTTTCCTTTTTTTTTTTTATTTTCAATAAAGTAGAACCTACCATTTTATGTGATGTGAAAAGAGAAAAATCCACGCCATCATTTCCTGTGGTCACAACTTTCAAAGTGACACATCAAGAACAACAAAAACAAACTACTAAGGTACTCTTGGAGAACACCTAATTGTTGCTCCCAGTTTTGTCTTTCACTCCTGTAGATAGTTAATAGCCTGACTTGAAAAAAACACTATCCGTGTTCTGTGAGTACATTTTCTTAGGGTTGCTTCCCAAAAGCTGTTGAATCAGCATTTATAGACTGGAGGATGAATACAGTTTTCCTGTGGGGATGACTTACGGCTTTATAATGAAGGTAACAAACTCATTCGGTTAAAAATAAATAGATTTTTTAAAAACTCACACCATGTTTGCTGTGTGGGATTTAATGAATATGTGGATTTTCTCCGGGTAGCCTACTCCAGATTTCTTCTGCAGTTCATAGGCTATGCTTCATAGGTTAACTGTTTATACTAAATTGTCTTTCAGAAGTGAATGTTTGATTGTCTCTCTCTTTGTCACTGAACCCAGTGACACTGAACAAGAAAAAAGTGTGTGCTTTGTTACTTAGAGCTTTTTGGAGTTTGTTGTAGAGTTAGAGAGAATCAAGACATAACAAAAAGTTCAATGTTCTTTGTCATAATAAAAATAATAAAAACATCCACGGGAAACACACACCTTGATGAAGATCATTTTTACTAACGTATTTGTTTGTGATTGACTTTGAAAACAGTCATTTGTACATGCTTTAGCACTTTCTGGGAGTGTAGAATTTGAATAGTTTCAACAAATAACATCTACCTCATCTCAGTTATGCGGGGTTTCTGATTTTTCACTCCACACTTCACTCATCAATTAGTCCGCACTCTGAGCCAATAGCTAGAATAGCTGACTTTCTTCACAGCCAATCACAATCAAGTTCCTGCCTTTAAATTCATAGAAGGGCCACCTCTGCTCTGTTTTTCTCCTCATTCTTTAATTGGCGTGGTCTGGCCTTAACCAACATCAGCGTCTGACCTCTGGGGTCTCTTTATTTGGACCGAGGTTATCCCAAGCATGCCTTCCACAACAGACTATTTCATACACAAATTCCTGTTTCATCATTCAATCTTTTAATCAAACTTTCAAAATCTCTCCTTATAGGCGTATCAGTTTCCTAAATAGTGTTTTTTCTTTCTTTCTAAATTGTCAGCTAAGATAAAAGCTGCAAAGTTGGTTGAAAGGCAGAACTTGGAAGAGAGAAGGAGAAATTCTGGAAAAAGATGGATGAGGTGGTCCAGGGTATTCCTTAAGGGAAAGACGAGTGATTGAGGAAGACTTTAATTGACATGTGAGTACGGAGAACAGAAGTGGCATGGAAGAAATGGGTACATTTTGTGCAGAAGAACATCCCTAAAAAAAATATATATATTTGGCTGTGGTGAACACACTTTCCCCCAAAAAAGGAGGAACATAGAGTGACACAAAACACGAACATCTTGTGTTGACATGTAATCTGAAAGAGCAGAGACTGCAAAGTCATGGCTCGGGGGAGTGCCACCAGACAGGATAGGATGATGATACGGTGGTGAGGAGGAGAAAATGGAGCAGAAAAGAAGCCCAAGTGGTCAAGGAAGAGTATCGTGTGGTTTGTTGGAAGGACAATAATGTGTTTGGAAGAAAAAGTTAGCAGAGTAAAAATAGGGCAGAAAAGACAGGAGGACAGCGAGATGCAGAAATTGGTGAAGGTTGAGGAAGCAAAAGCCAAACAAAGGTCATATGAGGACTTGTGTAACATTTTGGACACAAAGGTACATTGGTACAAGCTGGCAAAGGCAGAGGAAAGAAGACTGCAGAATGTGCAGCAGAGTTAGGGTAATCAAGGACACAGAAAGAAAATTGCTATAGAACTTAACCCTTGTGCTATCTTAGATGACCCCACCCTTCCATTGACGTGTTCTCCCTACCATGACAAAGGTGGATAAAGGTGGAAAGATTTCATGTAATCCATGGACACCAGTGAGGTTCACAAATCATTGAAGAAAAAAGGTTCAGAGCACTGTCTAGTGGGTCTAGATGACCCAACTCCCTATGTTAAAGTGCCTAGGATAGCACAACGGATAAATGAGAAGGGTGGTCGGGGTATGTGGCTGTTGTGGAGCAGCCACTAACTAAGATCAGTTAGGACAGGGGTCCCCAAATCCAGGCCTCGAGGGCCGGTGTCCTGCTGGTTTTCCAGAAACCCTGCCGGATTTGCTGCTGATTACCTGGATCAGGTGAGGAGCTTCAATGGCAGGTTGGATGGAAAACATGTAGGACACCGGCCCTCAAGGCCTGGATTTGGGGTCCCCTGAGTTAGGATAAAGTTAGGAAGGTGTTCAAGAGGAGCTAGTCTTAACAACAGATTGTACCTGTGGAGGTATAAACCTGCTAAGGAGAGGTGGCAGTAGAGTTTCTATTTGGGCTATTTAACAAGATCTTGGAGAGTGAGAGGATATGGAAAGGTATGGAAAAACATGCTCTGGTGTGTGATTTTTAAGAAGAGAGGTGACATGCAGAGTTGGGCAAACTACAGAAGACCGCTGGTAAGTCACACAATGTTATTTTTAGAAAGAGTGGAAGCTGGACTGAGGTCAGAAGTGAACATTTGTAAAAAAACATCATGATTTAATGCAAGAGAACTACAGATGCATCATTTACTTTAGGGATGCTTCTAGAGAAGTACAGAGAAGGTCAGAAAAAGTTGCATTTGTGGATCTGGAAGAAAAACCTATGAAAAATGGCAAGCAATATTGGAGCTATCCAGCCGTACAGTATTATGCCAGATTCCAGCTCAGACAAGGACAACGACCACGGATCCATTTGTCCACACGTGGATGCATCAGAATGGAGTGGAGCAGGGGGCTTATGGTCTGCCAATCGTAGTTTGTACAAAAAAAATGCAAGCTTTTTTTTAATCTGCAACTGATTCAAATAAAAAAAATCACTCAAAACACAATTTAAACTTTAATTTTCATCATATATGTCCTCCATGAGAAAAACCTTTTGTTAAAAACATAAAAAACGCAACTTTCAATGGAGAATGTCTTTAAAGAATTTTTGCATTTCTTTAGACATTTTACTCTTGATTAGACATTAGAAAAGTGTACCGACAGCATTTTAGACAAATGGCTTCAGCACTCTCTAATAGTTTCTTAAAGAAACTTCAAATCCTTCAAATCAGCAAACCCTCTCAGAAATGTAAGCAAAATATCTTCAACAAACAACTTCAGCACCTTTAACAAGCAAATTCAGCATAAAGCATTTACACTTGCATTATTGCAATGTATATATATAATAAATATGTATATATTTATATTCACCTCCATATCCTTTTCTTTTTCTTTGCAACTTATGGTTTTCAGTCACGAGGCATGTTAGTATTCCATAAAAACAAACCAGCCGAGTGAGAAGTTTTGTTACATATTGGTAAAAAAAATGTTGAATTTTTGGTGGTTTAGTTTGATGTTTTCAGTCCCCCTCTAAAATATGAAAGACAATGATATGGAGAAAACACTTTGTTTCCTGCCACTCGGCAACAGTCTGTTCAAAAGTCTACACAGCAGGATTTCAGTAATATTTTCATCTTCCTGGCAGAGAAGCCTTCACTTTACACCACCAACTACAACAGTGCAGGAAGTGAATTGTAGTTGTAATGAGGACAGGTCAACATTGCAGCAATCTTTGAGGTGAAAAAGAAGCACACAAAGGAGTGTCAGCTGCTGATGCTGTAAATGGTGGAACAACCTACTACTTTAAGGGATGCTGGGCACAACAGTAACAGTAAATAGCTATTTGTTTTAAACACAAATATTTGGTGAGTAAAACAAAGAAAATCCTTATTTTTTAAATGACAGGAAAGCCATCCCTGTAGATAAAGTGACCCCACCGACAGCTTGATTATGCTTTAGTGTATGTTGCTTTGGAAAACTGCAGTGATAAAATTTTCAAATGGATATTTAAATATGTAAAGGTTTTCCAGTTACTGCTCTCATAGCCACAGAATTTTCTAGTTAGAATTTTGTCTAAATCCTTGTATATCCGAATCATGTTGACATCCAGCCAGACAATCTTCCTTACGATATATCAATAGGAACCATTCTCTTGTTAAATCTGTCAAACTGCCTCGTGAACAAAAGAGGTTTTGACTATGAGCCTAAGGTGTCATTGTTGGTTTGTAATAATTGTGGGTTGACAAGTGGATTTAAACTGAAATAAATGTTTAAATTGGTACAGAAGTTTTATATGTTTGTGTATCAAACAAATCCATTCTCCTTCCTTTCTTTTCCCACACTGTCACATCATTTTGTCAATGGTTTTAATGTTGATTGCAAAACTTGTTTCCAGTCTATTGCCAAAAGTCTTTTTTTTTTATCTCTCTCCTGTCCATTATATTGCCCAGTGATAGTCAAGTCTTCTTTCATGGAATGAAGTTGATTTTATTGGCAACCATTTTTTCCCATTTTATTGGTTACTATCACAAATCAAGAAGAAAACAATTAGAATATGTAGGCAATATCAAAATTCCATCCAATTCTGCTGCTCTGAGTTGTTAACCCTACAAATGGCCGATAATGTAGGCAAACCAGGAGGCTGAGATGTAAGTAATGAGAAAAAGAAATGAGGCAAGTTTTTGTTGAGAGAAATACACACAAAAAAACACAAACACACCTCACAGACACGTCAGGCATGATTTGAAACCGTGACCTAGTGTCTCTTTGGCTTTCACAGCAAGCAAAAGGCGAGAGGCGGTAATGAAAAGATGAAAGGTAAAATATGATGCACTCAAAGTAATGCATAAAATATCTCACATATAGGATCCAAACACTTGTGGCAAATGTCTCTCCGATCTGGTTATATTGCATTTTGGCTATGTGCCATTTTCTCTAGCTAAATTGTGTGTGTGTGTGTACTGTAAAAATAAAAATTCTCATGTTTAGATATTTTGTCTACTTTTAGCTTGTCTCTACATGCAGTTCCCTACATTTCAGTCTGAAAGCTGGTTGTATTTTTTTTCAATTTCTGTGCATTTTAGTTGCAGTTTTTATATTGAATATACAAAGAATATTTTGGGACATTATGCTTCACTCTTTATATTTTTAAATATAAAACTTTTTGTTGCTCACTCAGAGCAGTACTTGAGAAAGCTGTGGGTAATTGATTGAATGAGAGTCAGGTGTGCGGCATCCAGGAAGTGAGCGCTGGGGGTCGCTGGGATTTATAGTATGACTAGATTTCTGGGGACGGCTCCTGCCGGTGACCAGAGGAGACCGAGCTCTTACTTCTGACAGAAACACCCATATAGCAGAAAAATGGCGACTGAATTGGCTTCATTTTGCAGTAAGGTCTTTCTATGGGTGACACTGCACTCACTTAGTACAGTTCTCTTATGCCTTCAATGGATGCAACCTATGTTTTTCTATTTCTTGTCCACTTTTCCAGTGAGGCTTCAGGTACTGTCAGCTTCAATTCAAGGAATAAAGTTTTTTTTATTTTTATTTTTTTTGCCATTTTAATTGAACAGAGCAGTTTAGGAAATTTGCTGCAGTGCTAGTGTGCCACATAAAACACTTAAGAATTAACGCCCTTTTCTTTTACACAGCAAAAACATGTCCCCCCCACATTGTTTAACCCTTCTTTATAATATGATTATGTAGTTCATTGTGAATTTAACTTAGATTCTTTTCCCCCCGCAAAGGTGATTAGTTTCATGATTATATCCTTAGATAAGTTGTTCTCGTCTTTTTTTTCCTATGGGTTAAACCCACATTTGTACATTCAGATCTGTGTTTATTTAATGATACGTTTAATTGCAATCTTGCTCTGTATTTATATGTACTATATTCGTGTATGTGTGTGCGTGCATGTGTGTTGGTATATGTGTGTGTGCGGTTGCTTCACTCTTGAAAGACTAGGAGGCACAGCAAGTGGTCCAGCTGCATTTTAGGCAGGAATGAATACTGCAATTTACTGTCTGGATCAGTGGTATTGTTGGTTGGCATCTGTGTTTGTGTGCCACCCCCGTGAGAGGAAACAAAGACTCAAACTGGATGCTGCTCTCTCTTCATTAACACTGTTGGTGATAGCTGAATAACAGTCAGTTTCTAAACTGTGGAATTGGAACTTCATGTGGCTTTGCTTGATATGAAACCAACAGGGCACAGGCAATTATGTTTAAAATTCAAATGCGCTTCTTTATTAACCTTTCATACTAGCAATGGTATCATGGGATGTGTTTCTCTAAAAAACATTTCGGTGCTTGCTATTTCGATGTTAAAAAGGAATTGTTGATACCCAAGAGGCAGATGTGCTGGACTAGAATTAAGCCTAATTATACTGCCAAGTGGTATTTCAATTAAGTAGAAGTTGTGATAACAGCACTAGTAAAACTGGGGCAATTATAGTAAATGCAAATGGTAATCACGCTTTTATAAAAAAAAAAAAAAAAATCTTTTGCCTTCCACTATGCCCACCACCTGTAGGAAGTACCACTAGGGGCTGGTGTCATATGATTCGGGTGGTGGTTAAGGGCAGGGGTCTCAAAGGCCCAATCCATGGAACTGCATACTAACCATAGGGATATAGAATGTCACCTCCTTGAGTGTATGTAGCATTAGAAAGGAGATGGACTCTCTCTCAGTGTGGTGTGATGCGTATTAATGTCTAGCTCAGGGTTCACCAACCTTTTTGAGACCGAGGGCTATTTCATGGGCACCAAGTGTTATGAAGGGCGCCACTAAAAACTTCCTAGCCCCCCCCCCAAAAAAAAAAAACAACACAATTTGAGGACTTCCTTTTGTGTGCCCTATTTTTATTTGCTCATTTTACACACAAAAACATGCATGAATTTTCTAGACTCGTATTACAGGGGGGGGGGGGGGGGTCAAACTCAGTTGCAGAGGGAGCCTAATTTCAAAACAGACTTTAGGTTGCAGCCGAACAAGATAAATATTTATTGAACACACTAAAGCTAAACTTTTAAACCTTTAAAACTTTAACTTAATTTTAACTTTTTAAACATAGATATAAATAAAATCAGACAGGAATATTAATCCTCACATTAATCGATTACTCAACCACCTCAACCTATTCTCAAAATCTTTACATTACATGAATCATAAGAATGTCCAGAAATTGTGTAATTTTTTTGATCTATTTAAACTTTTGTAATAGACCCTTACTTTTAGTGATTATTTTTTAAGTTATATTTGTTTACATATTTGGGTTTTCTTTGTCTACCTTTATCTCAGAATTGATATTGTTGTCATTGACAGACATGCGGTGGTTGTTTGTTGAATATTTGCTTCAATAAAAAAAAAATATATATTTTTTTTGGGTGCATTCCCTGCGGGCGCCACAAGGGGTGCTCGCGGGCGCACTGGCGCCCGCGGGCACAGGGTTGGTGACCCCTGGTCTAGCTCATATCAATGGAACCATTTATTAGTTTTGGCAGTTTTTTTTTTTTTTAGAGAATATAGGATTCTTCAGACCTGGTGTCCACATGCGAGGACATGATATTTTGTGTTTTATTACCACAGTAGTTCATTCTGCTTAACTGGGACCCTGTCAAAGAGAAATAATAAAGGATTGGGTCTTAAGGGGTTAAATCCCCTCCTGCTGCAGGGTCTTACTGTGTCTCTGTCTGTCAGCAGGAGAGCAACACTCATTTAAAAGAAACAAAAACCTGATACACACTTGTTGTCAGTTTAAAAACATTTTATAAAGGTTTTTGATCCTGGAAGTCTAAATCTGTGAGTATTTCGCTAGCTTACCTTAGCTTAGCTGAACTGTTTTTGTGCGCCTCCTGCTCAAACTTGTGCTGCCGATCTGTTGATGATATGCATAAATCTGTAGGGTATTTATTAAGCTTGAAATAAAAGCTCTGATCAATTTAAGAATAAATTGAACGTCCATTCCCTGACTGGACCGATTTCGATCGAGTCAGCAACCACGTGAATGGGCCTGATTTTCGATCATGCGATCTAGTGATTGTGTGTACATGTTTGAGTTTCAGCCTCTGCAGAGGTCCAGCCCTCCATTTTTACTGACCCCACTTCCTGCAGAGGCGATTGAGGCTTCCACTCCACCAATCAGGTCTGCTGACCAAGACCCAGCACAACCTCGGTAGAGGAGTAGGAGGAACAGAGAGGGAGAACAAAGAAGTTATTGTAAAAGTTAGGAAATTCTAACCCACTAAGTTTTTAAGATGATTCTTGGTTTATTTTTCCATATGGATATGGATGTATCTAATGATTTAAACCATGTTGCAGGTGATTGTATAGGTATCATAGCAAAGAGGATTTTGGGTAATATTTTAATTTTTACTGAAGCTGTTCTTCCTGCGACTGTTATGGGTAGGTTAACCGATCGCATTAGATCCCCCTGAATCATTTTAAGCAATGGCACATAAGTTAATTGCACTAAGTCCGATAGACTGTAGGAGTAAGTGACACCCAAGTGTTTTTATTTTTTATTTTTCTGATTTTAGTAGTATATTTAAAATTGGCTCTACGTAACAATTGATTGATAATAGCACTGATTTATTCCAGTTAATGGAGTACTCAGGGATGGATGAAAATGTGTCACTAACACAGTGTTTTTCAACCTTTTTTGAGCCACGGCACACTTTAACGTTGACAAAAATCCCGCGGCACACCAGCATCCAAAAAAATAGATAAATAAAAAAAAAGAAAAAGCTCAGTCTGTATTGATCTACAGCCGCTTTGCAATCTCACATGCATTTTTGTGATAATTGTTGCAGAAAACGCTGGAAGCTGCAGCTGTTTTTTCTAAAAGATGTATTAAAAATTAAGTCAAAAGATTCAAAAACTGTTTGATGTGTGTTCGTTGTTTTAAGACGTTGAGAGGAGAGACTCATTGTGCGCTAAGACAGTCACTTTACTGCATCATGGGAGATGTAGTGCCCGTAATCCGCCGACCGCAGAAAGACCAGCGTCTTTGAGCTTCATGGTTTTGTTCACTTGTTCCACAGTCTGATACCAGATTCTGTGGAAAGCTACACCACTAAAGACGAGCTTTAGCTGGTATTTTTGTTAGAACAGAGAGACTTTTTTGCGCTAAATCGAAACAAGGAAGTGAATACTTTAACCACTTCTGATCAGTCAGACTGATGACATGTGATTAAGCCTTCAAGAATGATTGGTGGAGACAGTTAAAGGGGCGGGACTTTTCCTTACACAGTTATAGCTGCAGCTAAATCGCGGTATCCCGTTATTCTTATCAAAATGTCTTTAATAGAATCATATAAACACAAAGAAAAAATAATTTTATGATATTTCATATTCTTAACTTCTCAGTGTTTTATCAGGGCCTGTTTGGATGAACAAAGAGCTGATTTCCTGGAGATGGTAATTGCTTTTAGATCAGTTAATGAGGGTAATTTCTCACGGCACACTTGACCATCTCCCACGGCACACTAGTGTGCCGCGGCACACTGGTTGAAAAACACTGCACTAACACATCATCTGCATAAAGAACACTGTAGTAACACTATAGTTTTGAGCTACAGGTCAAACAGCAGTATAAACCATCCAACCTTCTTGGAGTCCCTCAGAGAACTACTACAATGTGCTCTTGTTCTACTAGGAAAATTCAATCTTGCTGAGACTAATGACACTGAAAAGGGTCTGATAGAAATGTACAGCCTTTCTAATCTGAACCAGATAATGCTTTGCTATTGGAGTCACTGTTTGTATAATAATAAATAATAATAAAAAAAAAACTTTTGTGCACATAGCATCAGGCAAGTGGTCAATGAATACCGTTGTAGTTGTGTCATCCGGACTCTGGCTCAGATAAAGAATGAGCAAAGCAACAAGGGAGCAAAGTGGAGCAGCAGTGACACAAGTCCCATGCAAGAGCAAAGTCAACCAAAGCAGCAGAGTATGAGGGGCCGTATAAGACATTATTTATTCTGAACCATTCACATTCATACATTCTTGCTCTCACAGTCATATATACTCTCTTTCGCATACATATATTCTCTTGCACATCCATATATTCTCTCTCTCGCATGCATATATATTACTTTACACATACATACATTCTCACCCTTATTGTCACTCTTAAAAAAGAATGTATGTATGTGAAAGACAAGTATATATTTAC
This sequence comes from Oryzias latipes, assembly GCF_053564925.1. Classification (NCBI taxonomy): domain Eukaryota; kingdom Metazoa; phylum Chordata; class Actinopteri; order Beloniformes; family Adrianichthyidae; genus Oryzias; species Oryzias latipes. The sequence continues at coordinate 5,883,186 of NC_136237.1, read as the reverse complement.
GTGTGAGGAAGAGTTTATATGTGTGTGTGAGAGGAGTATGCATGAAACGGAAGTGACTTTGCATGAAAAGGAAGGCACTTTGAATGAAAAGGAAGGCACTTTGCATGAAACGGAAGGCAGATGATTTCTCGTGCTCTGATTGGACGAGAGGCCGCCACCTCCCATTTTGAACAGACGCTAACATGAACCAATAAGAAGGCCATTGGAACCTTAAGAAATATTTTATCTTCACCTCAAGTGGTCACAAATCCGTCTGTATCTCTAGAGACACAAAGGAATGTCTCAAATACCAATAATGGTAATAGAAGTGCCACCGAAACAGAAAATCCGTATCCACCTTATTCCTAGCCCCCATGAGCCTTTGCGTGAATTATGGGCGACACTTCCTGTAGACGCTGGAACACGCATTTACATTAAAACAAATTCCTCCTGTTTTCGATCCATAACTACATATAAATGTGGGAAAACCAGCTGTCATTTCTTAAAAAAGGCAACGGTGAGGTGGAGATGAAATATTTGTTAAGGTTCCGATGGCTGCAGGACCCCCGTGGCTACTTCTTGCCGGTTCGTTTTTTTTTTTTTTAAATAAACTTTATTAACAATATCTTGCACATACAAAATACCAAACACAAAACTCCACTGTGTGCAAAATACAATCTTCACGTTCGCCATGAGAATGAACAAAAAAAACATAATGATAACCATGTAAAACAGGTTATGCAAAAAGAAAACAAAAATAATAAGGCAAAGGAATCTCTTAAAGTTTCAGGACTGACCATGTTTCAACTGTTCTGACAGCTTTTTTGTTAGTGGAAGATTTAATACTGTTCACATACAAAACCATTTCTTTCTGAAAAACATAAAACACGTTTTTTTTGTTGGCATATTTACATTTGTGTATAAAGTATTTAGCCATAATTATAAGTAAATTAACTACATATATTTTTTCTGCATTAAGTCTTCCTTGTGTAAAATATCCAAAAATAATATGCTCGTAAAATAATCTATAATCTTCACATAGATGAGTTCTTATAAAATGTATCACATCTTTCCAAAATAGTTGAGTGAAATAGCAAAACCAAATAAGATGAGGCACAGTTTCTGGTGAGGAATGACAGAATGAACAGTTTATGTCCAGATCTTTTTTAAACTTAGTAAAGAAATGTTTCACTGGATAAAATTTGTGAAGAATTTTGAAAGAAATTTCTCTGATTTTATTGGTGATGAAATACTTTTGTGGCAGGGTCCAAACCTTTTCCCACTGAATTCTACATCCAAAGCTGTTCCAGTATGAGATAACATACGGTTTTGTGGCAATCTCATTTTGAAACAGAGAACGGATACTTTGATTATTCCTGCTAGCTGAAAAACATACCTTTCCACACCACAAGTCTGTTAATTTGGGATTTCTTGCTTGTTCATGTTAGCGTCTGCACTGTAATCCCTAGCGAGTTGACTGAACTTAAAAATTATTTTGTAACAGATTACGCAACAGTTTAGTTATATTATTAAAACTTTTAAGTTAACATTTATTAAAATTCATATTGTCAGTTGGCTTATTTTATAAATAAAGTTTGATTTGATTTGATTTGATTTACATTTGTATTATTTCATATAAAAAATATTAAGATTCCTCAACTTATAAAAGAGAGACTAACTATATTTTTATATTACTCAACTCATAAAATATGTAAAATTCACTCAAATGCTTTATAAATTCTTTAACTCATTAAATGTGTAGCATTGAAAATATTTAAAATTCTTCAGCTTAAAATGTATTCTAAACAGAGATATTGATACTGCCCCACTACATTTTAAAGGCTAACATTGATAAAAACCAACAAACGTGAAGGCCACACAATAGTGATTGCTTAATACACTTTTTTTAATTGCTCTTTAAAAAAAAGCACAAATATCAAGAGGATGAAGAAACAGTAAGTGCAATAAAACTGCATTATAAGAGTGCCACACAACATATTGACAAAAAGAGTTGGTTTTGTATTGTACGGCAGAAAAAGCAAATGATCACAACAAAACACATTAGTTACATAACACTTAAACCAACAAATAGTCCATTCTGGAAGACTCACTCAACGAAACATTCTTCAGCGTCAATAAATGTCCTTTCAGTGGTTTGCTGTCCTCAAGGCTCAAGACAGCATTCTGAATAAATATGAAGGCAAGTTCTAGTTTTTTGGGGTGCTGTAGGTCCAGAGCATAGATGTCCCCGAAGAGTTAGAAGAGATTAGTCAGCCAGATCTGTGGGACCACTGACGGCAGCATCAGGAGCATCACCACGACAACTGAGAAGATACCCACAGAAGTGTCTGTGAGGTCTGGTATTCTGGAAAATACAAAACAAAAAACACAGATGAGTTCAGACCCTCAAAGATATTCATCACACTAATGTCCAAAACTGACATTCCTGCCATCTGTCAATGGGAATCTTTTCATGTTAACATTCTGTTAGCTTTTAATCTACTGGCTGTGATGTTTTAAGGACCAACTCCAATTAAAATTGTGTTTTTAAAAAGTTCTTTAGCATTTTTCTGAAAAGTGAGGACATTTATAAAATAATTTAAGACTAAAGCTTCATTTTTCTTTATTCAAATAATGATGGATCAGGACCAGAAAAAGGTAAATGAAAATGTTCCCACTCCTTCCAATCAGGAGTCCCTGATGTTCGCCTTTCATCTTCCGTCTCATTTTTAAAACCATTTAAAAATATCACTCAGTTTACAAACTACAAACAATTGCCCTATTTATTATGTCACTCAATAAAATCTCAATCAATATTAAAGGATTAGTGAAAAACATTGACAGGGAGTCATGTACACTTACTGTACAGGTCTTGAAGAAGTTGGAGGCATCTTCATGCAGATAAACAGGAAGTGCAAGGAGGACAAGTGCCCGTCTCATGTTCACGTCACGCTGGTCCTAAATAATAAAAAGAAATATCCATTACCATTGAAGCAAATGCAGAGCAAACACTTCCAATATTTATTTAAGGAACTTTAAGAAATAATAAAATGATACCTTTTCTAGATGTCTATTTCTAGTGAGAGTACAATACAGTGTTCATGGCATGATCCACTTCAGGTCAAAGACCCAAAGTCATTTTTAAGGCAAGTTACACCTTGGCTTCTTACAGCTGTTTACAAATGATTTGTTATCCGTTTTTGAATTATGCACATTAGAAATTCACCTGGAGGTCATAAATCCTAACCAAGCTAGCCAGTTCCTGTCTGTTTTGGTGGACTTAGTCTCAGAAAAGGGCAAGTTTACACAAACATGTAAAAACTGCACAATTTCCTCTGACTGCATCTACTCTACATAAACCATTTTAGATCTTGACAGATGAGTTTTCATGGTTTCAAATGATGGAATGGTGCTAATGCAACATCATTTTATTATTGTAATATACTGTCATAAAGACATGACAATATTCCAAAGTGTCTCCACATACATTGCAGTGGAAACACTTTGGAATATTTGCTATGTAGTACTGCAGTATTATATGTAGTACTGCATAGTGCCAAAGTAACAGAACACAACTTGCACCTCCATTCCATTGTGCCACCTTCAGCCTGCAATCTAAATATGTTTAGTTAAATTGTAAATAATTTCAACTCTATTTAGACCTTTGGCTAGTTAAAATGTGCATAAATGTTTCCATGCTGCCGTATAAATCTAATAATGGTAATAGTTCAGGATGAATGCATTAAATAAGTATAAAACTCACCCACTGACACCTCTTTTCTGGTGAAATGGTGACTTTCTGGTGAACTTTCTGAAGTTCAGTATCTGAAAAAGTCCAAAAGAGATTTTTCAATGTTAAAAAATGTTTCAATTATATTCTGATCAAAAAACATTTATTGCACTACACAACCCATTGCATTTTTTGTTTTTTTAAAATAGCTCTAGACAAATAACTGAGACAAGTTACCTGGCTGGCCTTGGCGTCTACCTGGAGGTGAAACACTGGACACTCTGTAGTTCGGTACCTGAACACAACACGAGCACGTTGATTAATTTATTTTTACAAAAACCTTTTTTATAATGGAGATCAGTGATTTATAAAAGCTTAAAGCTGCATTCAAAACCCAATGCTTCCATGTAGCAACCAGGCTTAAAACTGTTGGCGGTAGCTCCTCCCACACAACCGTTAGAGGCTTTGAGTGACATTTTTGGACATGTGTCCAGCAGCAAACTTTAGCCACAAACAGAGGCCTCCAACGCGTATTCCACACGCGGATCACGTTTAGTGTGATTGCAGCATAACAGATCATTTCTACCTCTGAAAAAAAAAAAACCTCATCACTGTCGTAACTTACGGGCAGAAATGCATTTTGGGTTTGGCTCGCCATACGTCTGCTATGACAAACTAATCATGTATACATTGCCACATTAAGCTCTAAAACAATCGTAACACACATATGTTTAAACAACAGTAAACCACATTTACGGTAGTATAAGAGCATTTTTAAAGCATTCATTCAAAATAAACCATGAACGATACTTACCAAATTAAATCAGGGCTGAAGACAAGACGGCACCATCAGCGATGAGGCGGATGGAAAAAAAACCCGAGGTTGGGGCGTCTTGAAGCGGGACGAAATTGCAACGCTTTGCAGAAAAATAAAATGCTCGACTTTCAATTTCAAACGTCGCATACTCGCATTCGGCAAATCCAACATGGCCACCTGAGCTAACGTAGAGAAAACGAAAGACCCTCCCACCAGTACGTGATGACGTTATGACGCTACTTCAGGGATCTTAAAATTTTTGAGTGCTAGATACAAATAAGCTTTAAAATATTTAGCACTGTTAAGTTAAATTTGAAAAAATCTTGATAGAGCTTAATACTTTATAGTTGAATCAACTACAAAATGACATTTAAGTTGTGTAACCTTAATAGTTATGAGTCAGTACAAGTGATAGGGTTTAGAGTGTGTTCAAAATGGGAGGTGGCGGGCTCTCGTCCAATCAGAGCACGAGAAATCATCTGCCTTCCGTTTCATGCAAAGTGCCTTCCTTTTCATTCAAAGTGCCTTCCTTTTCATGCAAAGTCACTTTCGTTTCATGCATACTCCTCTCTCACACACACATATAAACTCTTCCTCACACGTACATATATACTTGTCTTTCACATACATACATTCTTTTTTAAGAGTGACAATGAGAGTGAGAATGTATGTATGTGTAAAGTAATATATATGCATGCGAGAGAGAGAGAATATATGGATGTGCAAGTGAGAATATATGAATGCGTAAGAGAATATATATGCATGCGAGAGAGAGAATATATGGATGTGCAAGTGAGAATATATGTATGCGAAAGAGAGTATATATGACTGTGAGAGCAAGAATGTATGAATGTGAGAGAGAGAATATATGGATGCGTAAGAGAATATATGTATGCGAAAGAGAGTATATATGACTGTGAGAGCAAGAATGTATGAATGTGAGAGAGAGAATATATGGATGCGTAAGAGAATATATGTATGCGAAAGAGAGTATATATGACTGTGAGAGCAAGAATGTATGAATGTGAATGGTTCAGAATAAATAATGTCTTATACGGCCCCTCATAGCAGAGGGTTCCACTTTAAAGTCCATATAGAGGCAGACTACAAAAAACAGGTGGTTTAAAAAAAATGGATGGTTTTCCAGACGCTCAAAGCGCTTACAATGTATCCATTCACTCCTCATTGATACTTGGTGATGGTAACTACTGTTGTAGCCACAGCTGGGGCAGACTGACAGAGGCATGACTGCCAGTTCGCGCCTACCATCACCAGGACATTCATGCACACCGACACACCAGCGGAGCTGGACTGGAGGCAAGTTGGGATCGAACCGCTGACCCTTCGATCATTGGACGACCCGCTCAACCGCCTGAGCCACTGCCGGCCTTTGAAGTTCAATAATTGACATGTGCAGCCAGAGAAAGCTCAGAGTGAAGAGACACACACACCATACATACCGCAGCACGCGCTAAAGGAGTTGTAACGATGCACTCAAAACATGAGGTGGAAAACCATTAATATGTTTAAATTTGTGGAAGTCTACATATTTCCTTAATACATCAAAGCAAGTTGTACATCGTTTGTTTCATGATGATTACATTTCTTTTATAACAATTAAAGAGAGCAGATATTAGCAACTACAACACTGACAGATGGCAAGACCTCAGCTTCAGCAACATTAGCTTGTTTTTACAGTGAAAATACCGGAGAGACTATGAGACTGAATCAGGAATATTTCATAATTGGAGCATCTCTTTAAATTTTCAACAGAATATTTTTTGTGTGGATATCTTTAATGCTTCTACCAGATCTTGCAGTTCAGCAGGGACATGTGCACAGATTCAATTTGAATGTATACACAATTCTTTTATTTACTCTTTCAAATATTTATTTTATTACGTTATAAATGACATTAAGATTAACTTTGAAATTCAATAATTGATGTTTAAAAGGTCATTGCTTGGCTATATTTGAACACACACATCATAGCAGAACTTTGTTACACTATCATGCCACTGCAGCCTCATGCAGGTGCTATTTCATTTGCCTTACCCTTTCAAGTAGCATTTGTTTTTCCTCCAATTTCTGCCTGAGACTATGCGGGGAAAGAGCAGAGACAGGAAAAAAATGAAGATCGGGTCATTTTAGGGAGTGTAGCAAAACTTAACAAGACTGCATGAAAATGAGTTTTGAGACTAGTGCAGGGGTTTTCTAAAATTTTTTAAAAAAAAGTAATTATAGTAATACCTAAGCAAGCATAGCATGATAAATGCATCTGAAACATTCGGTTAAAGATGATGAAAGTAGACCTAAAATTCAGACAGGTTAATAGGAGAAAAATCTCTTACAAAGAATAATTGGAAAGTCTAATTATATGTCAAAATTACTTTCTGATTTAACATTGGGATACATGTAACCATGTGGCATTATTACAACAAATGGCAGTTTTGCTCACTTACATTTGATGTAAAGAGACTGAATCTTACAAAAATAGCACAAGTTTGACATCAGCTTTGTTCCGCACAGGTTTACCCTCCAGTTTCCTCACATTTAATGGACAAAAAGTGGAAGATTGATGTGAAAGGCAGTAATGGAGAAGGTCAGATGACCGACACAGAGAGAGGAGTAAGTGGGTACAGTTGGCAAGCACGAAAAAACAAAGTGAAAGATCAAACATCAAGGGAGAGAATAACCTCAGATAGGAGCTTCCACTCAGTCTCTCACACAGTAATTGTAACAGATAGTTCTTGGGAGCCCTCAAATTATTTACTCTGTGAATCTCTGTGTTTACCAAGGAAAGATTGGATAGGGACCCTCTCAGGACTGTTGTTTCTGCAAAGTTATACCAAAAATTCTTTGCTATTTTAGGCAGAATACTTTTGAGTGCTGTGTACATTGTGTTTTTGATTAAGAATTTTAATGATTCCTTTTTTTAATCTGGACCTTGTATTTATTGATAATCATTTAAAATTCTTGGCTGGCTTAACACTTTTCTTTGGAGAATGATTCCAATGTTTTCTCGGTCCAATACTTTCTTGCATTCGGTCCTTTTCACAAAAAATTTAAACACTCGGCAAAGTTTCCTTATTTATATGGACACTGCCAATTGTTCAAATTATTGTGAAAAGCAGATATGTTTTGGCATCTCCTAAAGGGGAAAAACAACATTAGCCACCGTTTAGTGATCTGCATTGAGATAGGAAACCTGAATCTCTTGTAGAGTTAGATAAGCTGATTCTTCTCTAAGAGTTCTGGTACATCAGCTGTCCGTCCTGGCGGGGGATCCCTTCTGCATGTGGACACAACTGAGGTTTCTTCCTTTTTTCTGGAATGCGTTATTTTAGGAGTTTGTCCTTACCACGGAGGAGGGTCTTAAGGGTGGGGATGCCCAGTTTAGTTAGTCTGTTTAGTTTGTTCAGTTTAGAATTTTTTCCTATTGAATGCTATGTGTTCATGATCCCTTTGATTTTATGTTTACTTAACAATTACCGGACAGTGGACGCAAAAACATTTTTATATTTTTGACACAAATGGAACCTCATATTTTTGTGTCCACTGTCTATGTCTGTTTATGTACGGTTTCCAAACGAGGCAGAAGACAAGAAGAGAAATTATTAGAGTTCGGGTTGGGTTTTTATTTTCCACCTGTTTTGCCTGGAAGAAGAAAAAAACGGGACAATTTTCCTTTACCGAAAGGGACTCGGGTGAGTGTTAAAAAATATATTTATATTTGCATTCAATTGATACGTAACAATGTTTATTTGTAAATTTCTTGAAATGGCAGACTCAGGCAGTAAACTTATGTTGTTTTATGTCACATTTCAAGTTCGTAGTTCAAGTTTGTAAACGTTTTGGCGCGTTATTGTTGGCTTCGCCCGGACATTCCATCCGCCATTGCTGGCTGCGTAACTTGAAATAATTCTGTTAAAAAATATATATATATATATATATATATATATATATATATATATATATTTATTTTACAGATTGTCAGGTCTTTTGTTTTGCTTATGAAAGTGTATTTTATGTTGGAATGATAGACAAGTAAGATTATATGGAGTCCTATACTGTTGATAATTAAATAAATAAATATGACCTCATGCAAATACACAACTTTCACTGACAGACAGACTCATTCTGCTGAAAAAGCTTTTCATGAAATAAATAAGTCATTCTGAAAAACAGCAACGTAACAAACATACTTTGAAAAATATTGATTTTGAAATCCGAGTTTCGGAAAAAAACATAGAATTATAATGATATTCAACATGATTAAAATTAATCTTTTAAAATGCTGTTTTAAAATAATGAACAGATATTTAAAGCAAAATGAAATATATTGAATAATATAATGGCTAATTCAAAATCTGTGAGCAGGTTTTTCCCAATTTCATGATCTCTTTATATATTTATGAGAGATTTATTGGTTGATTGTGTATTTGAACAAGGTCATGTTTATTTATTCACTTATGAACAGTTTAGGACTCCATAAGATTAGGCCGAAGAAAGAAAGAGAACGGATTCATTTTCGAGATCCAAGTGCGGAATGAAACAAGATGGCGAGCCATCCCTCAACCCTGAACCAGTGTTAAGGTCACCCTAAGGACCAAGCGCCCCCCTGCTGGACATTGGACAAGCCCTTTCTAATTAATATTAGCGATTTATGACGACTTATTATGAATCCACTGTGTTCTGAAGATAAAAAAATGGGTGGTTTATTTAAAAATACATTTAAATACATTTTTTGGCAAAAATTGTTCAGACGCAATGCATTGTGGTCTAAATTTGTCAATCTAGTGAGCGTCAATGCACTTCTGGGAAAGTTCTATGGCATTGATTTTGGAATTGTAGATTTGGACAGCACCACAAAATGGCTAATGCACTATATAGTGAATAGGGTGGTAATTTGGACGCAACCTGGGTTTCTAAAGTACTTTCTGTTTGTTTTGTTTTTCAGTTTCCAGCAACGTTCTCTCTCTGCTTTTCCTTCCGCCCGTCGTGATGTCCTGTCCACCGGTTTTTGAGCTCCTGGACCTCTGGCCTGCTCTGAAAATAGAGTCAGAGGTAATATGGATCAGCTCTCCACTTAAAATGAAAAATTATGATTCTTACTCATTTGGCATCCATGTGCTGCTTTATAAATGTGTGAGATTTTTTTTTCAATTTTAATTGAAGTCTATAGTTGCGTTTTTCTCCTCCTGCTGTTATTTTTATTCAGATGTATGCAGAGTTTCAGCACAAGTCAGACCCTGCTCAACGCTTTTTATGCTGAACTTGACCATCATCTTCCTCGACTTATTACCATATTCAGACAAAAGGCATCAAAAACTGGGTGGGGGGACTGCAGGTGCTCTGGTAAAGCAGGTAAATCAATTATTTGAAATCTCAAGTTTATCCAGTAGTGATGACTGTTTTACTGTTTTGTTTTAGTTTTTTTTTCTTCTTCTTTTGACATTTAGCTTGATTTTCTACCCCTAATATTACATTTTGTCCACTTTATATTTGCCATTTGTCTGATTGCATTGCAGATGTGAACAAATTGTCAAAAGCTTTGATAAGTAAATTGACTTCTGCATCTGTAGCTCTTTGTTTTTTTTATGTAAATAGGAAATCCAGGACATTCACACCAAGCACACTACTGTTCTTCATGCTTTGCCTGTTTATCTGCATGAGGATGTCTCTGGTGTTTTCAAAACATGCAGAGTGAGTTTGTATAAGTAACCAAAAGATACTACTGTTTATTATGTAAATGGTCCATCAAAATGCCAACGTCATTTTCTTTAGTCTATCTATACAGTTTTCATAAATGGTCTTTTTTCTTTGGTGTCGCTACATAGGAACTGAATTGGCATATTGTTTCCTGTGATAAGATCTTCAGTAAGACAAACTTGAACAGTATTAGTTCATCAGCTTAATATGTCTATTTCACTGCATTTAAATTCTCTGGCAAGTTGATCGATTTGTGGGTAGAACAGGTGGTTTTGTTTTTATCACTATAGAGGTAATGGATTTTAACAGGGCTCTCTTAAATAAAGATACACTATATTTTCTTTTGATTTGATTATGATTGGCATATTTGTTTTTCTTTTTTAAAATTAATTCAGGATGAGTCTGATGAGCCAGAGCTTGATGGTGTCGCAGTGGAGCTTCTTACTGTCATCGATGACCATCCCACAAGTCCAGTGCACTACGAGCCCGTAAAAATCTCTGTTGTGATGAAGTGGTCCGTTTCCCCAGATTCGTTGATGCCTTCGTGGTCATGTTTGGACTCATCTATATAATGCATCTCAAATATCCCAAAGTACTGACCAGAACATTTGAATTTACTCAAACGATTTTACTTGGTCTAGAAGGTGGTTAACTACCAACCAGGTTGCAGACCCTCAAAAATGACTTGATACATATGTAAAACTAAGTTGAAATAAGGAGGCATAAAGCATTAGTTATCTCCCTTTTTCTAAATATGCATAAAAAATATTGCACTACTCTGCATTTGGTCAGCCAGTAGGCTCAAAGTTCACACTGTCTTGACGTTTTTATTAAGTGTAATTTTCTTTCATTTCAACATTGCACAGAAGGGAATGAGCAAATAGGATTTTTGGGCAGATATTTAAAACATTGTGCTTTATTTAAGTTACCGTTACTCATTGCTTTTTGGGCAATCATTTCCCTAAAAGTATTTAAGTTTTGAAACCCATTGTTTTGAGTTTACTGTCTTAAAAAATTTGATGACCCCTGTACAAGAAGGTAACTAATAAAGATTAAGTTCTGTTAAGATAAAATTGTTGTTGTGTACTTATTTTTTTTTAAGTTATGCAAACTGTGGCTTGAAAACTCGAAACTGCTGAGTCATAGTAACTGATGACAATTGAGTTGTCTTAACAGGAAAATGTAAGTCAAATTTAATGCCAATGTTGGATTTGAACAAATTAACACTTTTAATTTTACTGTTATAAAATAATACAAGTAGCACACAATTTAATTTTTTGTTATGGAAGATCTGACTCTTAAGTTAATCAACTTAAAATAATTGTGGTAACTTGTTCTGGTTTACAGTGTAGCATCACAGCTACTGGAACACATTTCTCACCAATAATGTGGATTCAAAGCTAAACACATAGATTTCAGCCGCGCTACATCTCTCAAAATGACAGCTGAGTTGTTAATTGCTAAAGCTAACACCCTGATAGTGACGCCTCTCTGGTCTTCCACAGCTTGCTCTGCTAGAACAGCAAGAGCTGTTTTCCGTGGTTATAGTGAAAAGACTCGTAAAATCGTGCTCAGAAATTCAATTCAATTCAATTTTATTTGTATAGCCCAAAATCACAACAACAGTCGTCTCGATGGGCTCGAAGTAAAACAAGAACTCAAAAGGATCACGAATACAAAGAGTTCAATAGGAAAATACTAAAATGAACTAACAAACTGACTAAGCTATACTGGCATCCCTGCCCTTAGACCCCCCTTCGCCGTAAGGAAAAACTCCCAAAAAAACCGGATTCCGGAAAAAACGAAGAAACCTCAGGGGTGTCCACATGAAGGAGGGATCCTCCCCCAGGACGGACAGGCGATTTACCAGAACTCTTAGAGAAGAATTAACTTATCTAAATCTACAACTACATACATAAAGTCCAGCAGACGAGCTTCATCCAGCTGTGGTTGGGGGGACAGTCAAAGGCGCAAGGCAAGAAACTGATCTGAGAGCTGCTGGGCCTAGCGGAACAGCAACAACCTCTGATTGGCTGTTAAAAGCAGTTCCCCCTTATGAGGGGTTTGGTGGACTGGGTGATGTTTTCAAGCATTCTAGGACATTAAAACCTTGCAGCTGGAAATAAACTAAAGTATTCAATGGATTCATTTTTAATAATGAAAATATACAATAAAAACTCAGTTTACAAGAAAAGCTTCCTATCAACCAATCTGACCAATCCCCTGCCGCTTAGTTCCTCTTGGCATTATGGCTAGTGTAGTCAAATAAGGTTCATGACAGCTTTTATGCTTTATGCACAATATAATCATTTGGACCTCTGGGTCTGAAAAATACAGTACATATGTAGTAAAATGACATTTTTCACTAATGTTTTAGTATTTTTCATATTGTATCGATTGAAATGTAAAAGTAACGTGTAACTTAGCAACAGACTGTGACATCACTGATATCAGAGAACCCCATTTTATAAGTTGCTTAGCAACACGGTTAAGCCATAACATTTTTCGACCTCTAAAGTGAAGCACGTATTTTGAGACTAGGGAAAGGTTTTCCGATTTACTCAGGTTTTTGTGAAATAAACAGGGAACGATCACGGACAAAAATTCTGCTATTGGACAATGCAAAATATACTGGTAAATGAGAGTCCCGTCAAACCTTTCAGTTACATGTTTGCTTCGTAAAAATGCTAAAGTTTGTTTTTTGTGTTGCTATGACAATATTTTAACTCATCCTGCTTTTCCAAAGAAGTTGAGGGGAAGACCAGTCCTGAAAAGAAGAAAAAGGTGCCGTTCCCTGGGCCAATTGAGACTCCTGAATTTGAGCCTACAAAACCATCTACCAGCACCCAAGACAAAACCCCAGTGAGAAAACACAAGAAAAAATGACAGGAAGACAAAGAGGAAGAAGAAATAATAAAGCCAAAGAAGATGAAAACTCCTCTGAAAGGTAAATAAGCTGACACAGACCCCAAACAACATGACAACCTGTAGGCTACTGGTAAATGAGAGTCCCGGCAAAACTTTTAGTTAGTTACTTTTAGTTTTTTCTTAAACTCATATAGCTTTTCATATAAAAGCCCCTAACACATTGATATGCTTCTGTTGAACTCGAGCAGTAAACTGTGAAGATATAAGACATATTTTATAGTGATGAAGCTGTTTTGTTGTTTTTTTTTTTTTTTTTTTCCATTTTTAGAGTCTAGCACTAGCATAGCACAAGAAGATGAGACATATTCAGATGGTGAACAAACCAAAAACGTTGAGAGGAAGCCTTTCCCTAGATAGAAGAAACCGAAGAAGAAACATAGAAACCATGAACCAATTGAGTCTTCTGAATCTGAGCCTTCACAACCATCTACCAACACCCCAGTGAAAACACTAAATAGAAGAAAAAGACAGGAAGACAAAGAGGAAGAAGAAACAATAGAGTCGAAGAAGATGAAAACTTCTCCAAAAGGTAAATAATCTAATTTTTAATTATAAATGAACTAGGGCTGCACGATATGAGGAAAACTCGCGATGTGAGATATTGGTGATTAATATTGCGATAACGATATAATTTGCGGTATATAAACAAATGAACCAACCAACAACATCATTTCCATTTCAATGCAACAGTATAAAAATTATACTCCAAATGACCCTTGTCGACATAGGAGGCAAACATCATACATAAAAGGGCTCATCTGATTGATCAACAACGTAAACGGCTCCTTCCGATTGGTTAAATGCATAAAAGGGATTTATTTTATTTATTCAATATTTCAAGCTGCCATGGGTTTGTTTTAGCACATTTAACCCTTGTGCTATCTTAGATGACCCCCCCCTTACTTTGACATGTTCTCCCTACCATGACAAAGGTGGATAAAGGTGGAAAGATTTCATGTAATCCATGGACACCAGTGAAGATCACAAATCATTGAAGAAAAAAGGTTCAGAGCACTGTTTAGTGGGTCTAGATGACCCCACTCCCAATGTTAAAGTGCCTAGGATAGCACAAGGGTCAAGGTAACCATTTATTGCGATTTTCGCCGTCTTTTGCGGTATGCATATTGCACAGCTTGATGTCGCGATAACGATAAATTTGCGGTATATTGTGCAGGCCTAAAATGAACTAAGATTGCATTTCTGAATTTTTGTGTTCAGATAAATTTGAAGCCAAGTACTTTGCTGTAGGAGGTTATAGATCCATATACAGTGGCTTTCGCAAATCTGACAACCTACCAGTAAGTGTTTTGTATGCAGCTACAGTAAATGAGCTACAGACTTTTTATAAATCATGAGAAAAGTACTTGGGTATATTAATTTATAATCAGACTGTTGATGTTTGTGGTTTAATTGGTCTAAATTAAAATAGATTTTGATGGAGGGGAAATCTAAATGATCCCAGTTAGTCTCCTGTCAGTCATCTCACAGTCAGAAATACTCTTGTTTGTGTCTTGCAGGTAGCCATCAAGCACATTTCAAATGTAAAATCCCAAATAAAGAAATGGTAAGTTGCTTGAGACAAATTCTTCTGAGTATCTCTGCTCTAAATGGGTTTCTGTGCTTCTCTTCCTCATGCTCTCTTTGTTTTGATTCTTCAGGAGGATGGCAATGGAAAAATGGTTCCTTCTGAAGTGGCCATAATGTTAAAGTTACACGATGAATCCATTCATTCAGATGGAAAAGCACCGCCAGTAGCCCTGTTGGACTGGTATGAGATAGGCAGAGAAATCCTCCTGATCATGGAGAGACCAATCCCTTGTGAGGACCTACTTGATTACATTGATAGCAAAGGAGGCACACTGCAAGAAGAAGAAGCCAAGGTAGGCCCGTGTGCAGTCTGTGTTGGTTTGAGATGTTCTGTTTCTGCAGAAACTTCCTGAAGCTGAAACGTTTATTCAATGCCACCTTGTTTCATAAAGTAGTTAAGTGTTCAATGCAGAACCAAAAGTAGCTTTCAGCAGGGTCAGAACATTAAAAAGAAGAATACTTCTAAAGCTACATATACACTGGGCATGTGATGCGTGATCAAGAACGTGCTAAACGCGGCTTCTTGAACACCCATTTAGCCCATGGTGTTTACACTGGACAAGCAGGGGCGGGCTTCTTCGCCTTTATCCACTATTTCCCAGCCCATGTCTGCCACCTACAGTTCGAAGAGGCTTGGTGCAAAATGTTGAAGCAGAGCAAATCTCTCGATTTGGGCACAAAATGTAAACTTTTGTGAATTGGAGGGGATGTCATTCATACTTCACAACTAAATATGAGTTCCCTATTGATCAAAATTTAACCTGGTTTGACTTGCAACACATGTTCAGTGGTCGTGCGTTTTGTACGTGGAGCTTGAAAACGGCCATAAAAAAGTGCATAGCGAGAGTTTTAAAGATGAAACCCACATTCACATAGACTTTTCATTGGAAATGAACCTGAACGAACGCATCTTGATGAGGCCGGTGTGAATGCTGTTTTAGAAGGAGACTTGCGCTTTGCTGCCTCAGCTTATTACTTATTTTTTATCCCTTTCAGATCATAATGAAACAGCTAATTTGCACAGCCACAAGCTCGTCTGATAGACTTTGGAGTGAGCTGCATGGCAGAAAAGGATTGTAACCTTAGAGGATTTTCAGGTAGAAGATCTGCATCTACAAATAAAAACGTGTAAAATGAGCATGATTATAACTAATGTTTATTTTTTTTCCAGGAACTCCCATAAATGCTCCCCCAGAAGCATTCCAGGGCTTTTATAGCCCTGGATCAACCACAATGTGGCAGCTTGGAGTAGTTCTGTATGAAACCCTCCATTACTGCAATGATTTCTCAACAATACATTTTCTCGAAGGGGATCAGATGGATTGACAATGAACTGTCAGAAGGTAAGAAATAATCTGTCTCTGCATGGATGCTTGCGCTCTGACCTTCATCTTTACTTTACTTTACTTTTCTTTTCTGACTCCAGAGTGCCAAGACTTTTTCCAAGCATGTTTAAATACTTCCGAAGAACAGCGCCCCTACCTGCAAGATCTCTTCCACCATCCATGGCTCAGACAAATCTAGGACAATATGGATGAGACCTTAAAGATGCTAAAACAAAGAAAAAGAAAACACAGAAACACACACACACAGCGACAGAGAACTCAGAAGTCTGAAATTTCAAAAAGTGTAGAAATTTTAGCAAAAATCACAAGCCTAAATTGACCTTAGAATATAAATGTAGAGTGTAAAGGAAAGTAATAAATACTAAAGTTTAGCTGCAAGTAGGGGCAAATGATGGCAATATTATAAAATGAAAGTTGGTTCAGTTTTTACTCTTAGTACTATGTAGGAAACTATATGCCAGATTTCAAATAGGAATTGGTTTAAAAAGTGGTATTTCCCATGATTACTAGGTCCTGTGTTTACCAACACTTTTGTTAAAGCACCCCAAACTTAAATGATACACTGCTTTTTTTTCAGTCTTCCTTTGCTTTGATGTTTGGAAACACGGCACTAGGCAGCGTTAAAAAAATGAATGTCGGTAAAAGAAACGTAGTAGTGAACTATGCCTGGGCAGGGCGAAGCCAGAGGAAACTCTGGTGGAGGCCCGCAGCTGTCCTGACGTGCAAATCGGTCTTCCGACCTGGGCATAGGGGCGAAAGACTAATCGAACCATCTAGTAGCTGGTTCCTTCCAAAGTTTCCCTCAGGATAGTATAATTGAAAATCCAGATGGGGTAGAGATACAACTAGTTAAAGGAAAACTGGACCAAGGCTCCTCATTCGCCATAAATGCCTTCTGGGTTCTCTGTCTCCACTGATTGTGCTAATGCTGACTCTCCTGGAAAGACCTGCCTAGTTTTCCTTGTTCCAGTGACCGGGACTCATCTGTGTTGATGAGTCAATGCCGTGTTCGGATGTCCTCCAGAGAGAGTTGGCAGGACCTTTTTAGTCTCAAACTTTGGTGAGTTATTCTAGACAATGAATGTAAAAAAAGTAAATGTCCCCAA
Source organism: Oryzias latipes (assembly GCF_053564925.1). Classification (NCBI taxonomy): domain Eukaryota; kingdom Metazoa; phylum Chordata; class Actinopteri; order Beloniformes; family Adrianichthyidae; genus Oryzias; species Oryzias latipes. The sequence goes on along the minus strand of NC_136237.1, from coordinate 5,865,981 downwards.
AATAAAGCTGTAGATGTTACAGCAGTGTCATTTCCTGACATGCTGTTCTTCTCTTTTCAACAGGACTCTTTAGCGTGGAGGTGGTGGTGCTGGTGGGGGGGTTTGTTACAGTGTGCTGCTAGCACACTTTTTCTGCAGCACCTTTAACCCCCCTGCCGTGGTCTTCATAGAGAGCTTGGGCAGGAGAGCAGCGTGCACCACCCAAACCGGGTGGATTTAATTGGCAGAAAGAAAAACATAAAAACTAAGAGGGGACTGTTACTGGGAATGGTAGGGGAAGTACCCAGGCGCAGTGAGGATGAGGAGGCAGGAGAGTCCAGGGGAACAGGATCTTTAATAAAGTAAAACAGACTAACAAAACCAAAAACCACTGCAGAGCAGGCTAGAAAAACTCAAAACTGGAAATACACTTGAAACACTAGAAACAGGGACCATTAACCTACAAACTAAGGACGAGCCCAGGAGGAAGGGAATGACCAGACTTAAATACATGCAGACAACAAGACACAGGTGGAAACACTCAGGACTGATGGGGACTCAAAGTAAAACTCACAACAACGAAACAGGAAACCCTACAAAATAAAACAGGAAGTTAAACTCAAAACATCTCAGAACAAAAAACAACTGGAACACAAAAGCAGAAAAACCTAAAACCGTGACAGGGACGTGCAAAAACCAGACAAGACTTTTTAATTCATCTGCAAAAACATAAAATTAGAAGGTCAAAAATCATTTTAATTAGAAGCCTACTAAAGTCTAACAAGGTTGCATAGTGTTTAGGGAATCTGACTATTTTCCGAAAACAAGCAAATAGAAATCACAGTGTTAGCATTCCGAAGGAGCTTCTATATGACGGTGGTAGAGGGAAATCAGCTAATCACGAAAACATCAACATTTATAAAGTCTTTGTAATTTCCATAACAGATGTCAAATAATAAAAGAATATTGGACATAACCGAGATCAAATGAGGATTCAAATTGCTAAAGCATGCACCAAACGTATAAAGGGGAAAAACAGATTAGGAAGGGGCTACCAACCCAAACTGAATACAGGGGGGAAAGACACTTAGGGACAACCAAGAGTCTGTACTTAAAAAAAAAAATCTGGTCCCGTTACATGTGTGTGGGTTTTCTTCGGGACCTTTGGCCTTCTCCCACATCTTAAGACGTGTCTCAAAGTTTATTTGTTGCATACCGAAACCTAGCTTTTCTTGATAAATTGGGATTTAAAATTCTTGAAAAGCATCGGTAAAAATAGGACCGTCCAAACCTCAAACAGCTTTATACATAAACTTTTGCAGCTCTGACATAGCAAAAATAAGATAAAGAACCTGCACTAAAGCGTACTAGGTCTTCTAAAGCAAAAACAGTCAATTAAAAAGCACTTGCACGTCCCCCTAACTGTTTTTTATAAATTCAGCATTACAATTGGTGAAATAAAGAAGGCAAAATTGGAAGACTTGTCATGTTTTTTTCTCGTTTGTTTTTGTTGGTCAAACACAGAAACTTAAAAACAAGGTCTAATAATCCTCCAACAATAAACGAAAAAATCATGTTTTTTTTTCTCTTAACAGCATTTTAAAGCTTCTTTAACCATTTCTTAAATTACCAGTAATTGTGTTTAAAATAAACTTGAATGAGGTTATTGGTAGTGACAAATGGCAGTAAGAATATATATTACACTTTGTTTCAAAAGAAAATTATAGATATAAGTATTTTTAACTGAAAAGCAATTCTTTATAGGATTCTAAACGGTGAAGAAAAGTGGTGTGACCACATACTGATTGGAAGAAACATTGGCTTAGAGTTTGATAACTGTCTATACGTCCACCCACCTGCTAATAAAAAAAAACAATTTAACTTAATCCTGTGAATTTGAGATTTGGAAAAACAAAATCAAATTAGGAAGTACCACTGTAATCGTCCCTTTTTGAACATTCTCCAATATTTTCTAAAAACAATTGCATCAACTCTTCTATTACCCTTTTAAATTATTTCTTCAACAGTAACTAACTAGTGCAACAAAAACTGAACTTCAAACTTATGAAGACATTGCTGCAATGCAAGACAGTTAATATGTTGAAAGAATGTCCCTGCACGTTTAGCATTTGGTAAGGTTTTTGAAAATAATGACAAATATTAGGTTTTTCACCATAGAAAACTGAAATGTAGGTTTGACAAGATAAGGTTATGCAGAAAAACTAGTTTTTTATAAAAATGAGGTCTCAGTCACTGGTTGGAACTGGACTCCATTTTTTTTCCTTTTTTGGTCAAGAGTGGACAAAAACTTTTTAGTTGAACAGCAGGCTGAGCTGCTGACAGTATAAATGATGTAATCATGTTTTGAAACATTTGAAAAATATTAATCCTTATTTGGTCCCAACCTTCCTTTGAACTGAAGTTCAACATGATATTAGGGTAAAAGTCCTCAACCACATTGATCCTCTTGCTTCAAACGGAGGGAATTAGGTCAAAGTTAGCCACTTAAATAAAAAAAAGAGGGGAAGGGAACTCCTAACTTAATGTCTCACTGGAAATAAAAGTGCCTTTCCTAAAAGACAAAGAAAGTTTAAGTGTGCCAAGATCGCAGAGGATGTGGTACCGAATGCAGAGGACGTGCCTCACGGATGGGAACATTTTTAACAAACACAAGGAAAACTGAAACACAGGAACCTCAGAGGTGATAAAACACTTGAAATTAGAAAAGAAACAAAAGGGGTAACACTTTATATTAAGATTCTTAAACAAGCGTTTTTAATGCATTAACAAGCATTATAATAGAATTGTTAGGGTCTTAGTAAGACATTTATTGGTACAATAAGTCTAATGAAGTTTATTAAATTACTCAGTTAACACATTAACAAGCATTATTATTAGGATGTTTTTAAGATGCTAATGATACATTTATTGGCATTATAAATGCCTAACAAATGTCTCAGTGTTAGTAAGCTTAGTAAGATTTATTAACAACCTTTGTTAACAAATTCATGGGCTTTATTAATGTGTAAGATGCTACTAAGAAATTTATTAGCATTATAGATGTCTTGCAAAGACTTGAAAGTCTTAATAAGACTCAATAACATCTCAATAACATTTATTGGCATTATAAATGCCAATAAATGTATAATTAGCATCTTAAAAACATCCTAATAATAATGCTTGTTAATGTGTTAACGAAGTAATTTAATAAACCTTATTAGACTTATTGTACAAATAAATGTCTTACTCACACGCTAAACATTCTATTATAATGCTTGTTAATGCGTTAACAAAGCTCGTTAAGGAATCTTAATATAAAGTGTTATCAAAGTAATGTTAAATAAATGTTTTTAAAAAAAGTTGTATGTAGTTTGTAAATACTCTCTTACATAACAACGCATGAGTGTTACAATGACATACTGCTCATGAAATGTAGCTATAGAAGCATGCATCTTAACTGCTCCTGTACATGCTCAGCCAATGAAATGTCAATTGACGTTCAAGTAACTCTTCCATCAGTGAGCGGTTCACCATTAATGAAAGTAGCACAACTTAGGTAGCTGACATTCTCTTCTCCTCTTCAGCATCACAGTTGCATCAGAAATGGGAGCCAGAACTTGCAGACACCAGCAATCACAATGTCCTCTTCTGATGAAAGAGGGCTGATGTCAGTGGTCAGGCTGGTCAAACAGGTGTCTGGTGCTGTCATTATACCCTGAACCAGATTCAGCTCATTAGTTTTAGCCTTCCCATTCACTCCTACGGTGGTGAAAATCTTTCCTTCGAAACAACAAAACAATCACCTGAACTGTCAAAGCAGCAGTTTCTTTTCAAACTGGCTCAATTTTTACATTCTAATGTGGCTGAGGAACAAGTAATTACAACTGTGCAAGCTGAATTTAACATTTCTATTGTTTCTCTGAAACATGGTCTCACCTCTGCTTCTTTTTTTTTTTTATTTCAAACTCGAAATGAAAATAAACACTAGGGTTTTAAATGTCTATGAAGACTCTCATTCATCCAGGTTGGTTCCATTGTAGAAGGTTTAGGGGATGTCATCTGGACTTGGTTTTTAAAGTTGGAAGACGTTTCTTTCACCTCTTATCCAAGAGGCTTTGTCAATTCTGAAATAGCTGGTCTAAGAGCTGGTATATATGCAACTTTAAAAACCAAGTCCAGATGACATCCCCTAAACCTACTACAATAGGGTTTTAAATAGACAGATAAAACAAAACAGTGTCCTCTAAAAGGAGTGGGTAGAAGAAAAAATTTCTATGATATCTGAAAGCTAAACAGAAAAAAAAAAAAAAAACACCCTCATTACCAGTTGGGGCAGACAATCAACCTGACCAAGTCTGGTTCTGCTGGAAGAAAGCTTTCTTCCTAGTGTTCCATTGAGAACGACACCTAAACCCGTTGATGTAATCTTTTGTTCATTTAAACATCCCATTATTAAAACCAGTTGGCTTTGTTGTGAAATGATTGGATTTTAGGACTTGTAATTATTACATTTCAGTTTGATTTTTGTTGCTTCTAGTTTCAGCCTCTTAAAAGCTGTGACAAACAGTCGCTACGCACATTTTGCGCATATTGCACAAGTGAAAATTGATATGATTAAACTACGCAAAGTACACGTAAATTTATGTAAAAAATAAACATCTGCACTGTATACATGATATCAAAGTTATACATCGGTGGTACATGCCTGAAAGGTCTGTTTGACATACATGGAACAGTTGTGGAAAGTCACAAGTTTATGAATGCATCTAGCAAAGTCACAGACAATTGCGTAAGATTTACGTAAGAATTGAATACAAACGACCTAATTCTGAACCGACCAAAAATCTGGAACAGCTCAAAACCGAATTCACGTAAAGACCCATCGGTTGAAAATCCTTGACAAACATCTGCGCACATCAACGAATGACAAATACAACAAACACTTATGAATTAGATATATAATGTGCCATGAAAGATAGAAATTTTAAACGTGGAATATGTGCAAAAAGTATGTAGTGGTAGTGTGACATGGCCTAAAATAGGTGAACGACCTTGGGAGTATTTCAGGCAGACTACTCTAGCAGTGCGTTTACTTCGGTTAATCCTCCCTGCGGGCGGTACAGTCTAATCAACTCACCTGTTCAGCGTCTTACTTAAGTTCCAGGTGCGATCCAATCCCTGTTCATCCATTTCCGCGAGCTCTGCGTTCGTCACCCCACCCTCCTCGCCGTCTTCCACCTGTGAGCCCCAGTACGGGTAGTTTAATACCCAAAGTTTTCTATGGAGATCTTTGTTTTATGTATCTGAACGGAGCCTTATGCCAAACTAAAATTATGGATATAAATCTTCTTTACTGCATGAGTTGTCTGACTGAAATTAAGTTTCTGTTAGGTTAGTGTACAGTCCTTTGCAACCATTGCAGCATAAATATATTCAAACATATACATTATGTCAACAGATTCTATCTTTAAATTTCATATTCTGTTTCTTCTTACCATTTGTAATATCAAAGTGATTTTTTTTTAAAAAGTTTCTAAAAATTACAGCATAGAAGCTAAATCAAATATCATTTACCTTGAAGGTTTCTAAAGAGCTTTTGCAAAATAGTGGAGTAATAGTTTCAGTGCAATATGTTGTCTGAGCTTCAAAAAACATTTTCATTTTTTGGCCTAATGCCCAAATGAAAATAAGGTTGCTGTGGCCTTGTTGCTGTAAACACCCTCTGAAGCAGTGACCAAAATCAGGTAACCATAGAAACAAGATTATCGCTTGAAAACATTCCTACTCTTCAAAGTGCACGTTAATATCTTTGTTTTGGTCAGAAAGAATTTTACTTTAATACTTGAATTACAAAGATTATCTTTGAGTTCCAAATGTATTTTTCTTTTCCCTAACAAACACAAAGTACTGCTGCTCTTGATCTTTGACCGTGTGTTTGAGTGAACAGCATGAAGATAAACTAAAGTAAAGCAGTTCTGGTCATTTTCATCTCTCTTTGGGGT
>NC_136237.1:3005000-3255000 GCF_053564925.1 Oryzias latipes | reverse complement strand
GCGGAGAGCGGCTTGCCCGAACCGGAGCCCAACGGCGGCGGCGGCGGCGGCCGTTCCCCGGACCCGTCCGGCGGCACCCTCTTCTTCGACGACGGCCTCCGGATCGGGCGGGGGCTCGCAGCGAACCCCGGAGGCGCCGTGCGCATGTCGGACTCCCGCGAGAGCGTCCTGACCGAGCTGGAGACGGAGGGCTCCGGCGAGGAGGCGCTGCTGCTGCCCTGCCTGGCAGGGAGCTCGTCTCCCAGGGACAAGAAGCGGAACCGGCGGAACCGACACAGCTCGTCCTCCGATAAGGACACCGTAGCCTCCCCAGGTGAGGAGGGGGCGGGGGTCCTGAACCCATGATGATGTTTTTTTTCACCTGCGAGGAAAATAATGGGCGCGACGTGTCATAGTCCTGTTATGTAAACCTTCCTCCTCCTGACATGAAGAAGCATCCTCAGACCCCCCCCCCCCCAAAGCCCCCTAGACCCCCCAGTAGCCCCTCAGCCCCCCACCACCTCAAAAGCCCCTCGGCTGTACAGAAACCTGCTGGTCTCAGTCCAGCATCAGGAATCTGTCAATCAAGGCTGCTTTAACTGCAAACTCTGCACAGAATGATCTGATCTTTTCTCTGCATCCTATCTGAGGACGATGATGATGATGATGGTGATGATGATGGTGATGAGGTGATAACCCCCCCTCCCCCCAGCATTTACTGTACCTGCTGACATCTGCGTTTGCGTCCTTTAATCTTAGCCAGATGATGAAGATCTGGTTCTGAAATGACAGCTTTTGGTTTTAAAGACAAAAAGACTTTTATCCTGAAAGGACAGACCAAAATACTCTAAATGGATAGGAATAATCCAAAGCTCTGACAGTATTGATGTTGTTTTCTTTTCGTAGATGGTTGATCAAGAGTTTACTACTTTCTCTCTGGTTATGTAAATCTCTCAGTAACCCCCCCCCCCCCCCCCCCCGTTTTTCATCTTCAGTTCAGATTTCTTGACCTTTTCCAGAGTTGTTGTTATTATTTCTTATTTTGCTCAGCCATCAAACACTGACCCAGAAAAGTAGGCGTTACAAAGACAAATGTTCTCTTTGGAAATGAAAGAAAGACCAAAATTAGCCTGGGGAGGTTCAAGTCGGCAGAACGGACTGACAAATACGCCATTAGTAACTCGGAAAGAACATCCTGTCGAGCATTATGCCATTTATGTCGTAGTCACTTATGGAATAAACAGATATTATATGAAATATTACTACTTTAACCATGTTTACTGTCTTGCTGTTGTGAAAACTGTGAAGTAACGTCTGTCCACCCATGTTTCAGGATTCTATAGTACCAATTGGTGTTAAGGCCTGAGCAATGATATAGAACATTCAGGGTACGTGACCGGAACTACTTTTTTAGTTGAACACTTTTTAAATGGACATCCTGCAGCCAATCAGAATCCCGTATTCACCCGCATTCACTACTGCAACTGCAATGGCCGCTGTGGTTTCAGTCGAAAGCAAAAAGCTTCTGATACGCTTGTTGCTGAGGTCCGGCCGGACCTTCGAACGCTCACAGGACCGGCTGGAGTTGCCGTCAGGTGAGCGGGTTGGTAGGAGGCCGAAGCATGAAATCGACATCAGGGCCGTGTGTGCAAACGGACACGCCGCTGGTTCTCCCTGTGGTTTGTCAGAGAGGAAGGCTTTTACTTTGGCAGTTTCAGCTCAAAACGCGTCTGTCCGTCTGTCAGGGGCACACGGCGGAGACTTCAACCATTTCCCCGAAGACCCTGAGTTCGCAGACATCATCCAAAGGGCGGAGCAAGCCATAGAGGGCGGCGTCTGTCCTGAGAGGATTTCCCAGGGTTCCAGTGGGAGCTACTTCGTCAAAGACTCCAAAGGGGTGAGGACAGAGAAGCAACGAGCTCACGGGCCAAAGACTTTTGTTGTAAAGAACAGAAATTCTCAGTCAGGCCCTAAAAGAAAACAGATTTCATTTCTTAAACTCTAAATGTATTGCAGGGACTTTTTTCTGTGCTGCATGAACGATGAATCTGATTTTCCGGGTGTTCTCTTTGGTTCGTCCACAGAAAATCATCGGCGTGTTCAAACCAAAGTCAGAAGAACCGTACGGTCACCTGAACCCAAAATGGACCAAATACTTTCATAAGGTGAGCCGCATCACACCTCCTCTGGCCTAAAATGTGGTAGAAGTCTCGTTTGGATGGTGAGAAGTTGCCAGCTTTAGCGCCGGAGTTCCCTCTGTGTTCTGGCGACACGTTCCTGCCGGGAGGAGCCGGCGGTGGAACCGGCGCTCACTCTGCTCTCCGTTTCCTCAGCTCTGCTGTCCGTGCTGCTTCGGCCGAGGCTGTTTGCTGCCCAACCAGGGTTACCTGTCGGAGGCCGCCGCGTCTCTGGTCGATACCAAACTGGGCCTCGGAGTGGTGCCGAAAACCAAGGTGTGAGTCGGACTACTCAAACGGCCCTTTGAGGAGGCCGTCACACGGGTTTGAAGCCTCAGTCAGGTCTGTCCTTACGGGCGTCTTATGGGCCAACCTTTGCGGGGCAACGGTTTTCTCGCTGTGGGCGACGGTTGTAGCGAACACTTCTACTACACGTATGTTAGGGGGAAGTAGGTCAGACTCAGGCGCATTGTACAGTTTTGACATATTTTTGTGAAGGGAGCCATTAGTGCTGTTGACATGTGGTGGTTATGGCGTTTCGTGGCTGCCATTAACTGAACGAGCGCAAAAACAACTGAGCGAATGTTTTCAGGAACTGAGTGAGCGAACCTTACCGTACGCAAGCGCAACGCTAACCAAGCGACCACGCATTTTACAACTCCACGGTTGCAATCCGCGCTCCTGCGCGCCGGCTTGGTTTGATCAGGGGGCGTGTTTGTCAATTGGGGGCGGTAACCTTTCTGGTTGGTCTGATTGGCCGAAATTTGAAGGTCAAATCCGGCGAGGCAGCGGGGCGGGACTTTCATTTTTCAGAGGCGTGGACTAAAATGCTAACAAACGGCCAAAAACAAGGTAAGAAATGCAGCGGGTGATTTTGATATTGAAATATTTAAGCACAGAGCCAGGCTGTGTCTGCAGCTCACCACTCCCCCAGGGGATGGGTCAAATGCGGAGAACAAATGACACACGGAACTTTAGCTTTAAGATGTGATCCTCCGCGGACCCAAACAACCCAAAAACCGGCAAAAGGCTTGACCAAAATGGCTCCGCCCTAAAGAGACCGGCCTGATAGAGGACTCTAGCCCTGATGTGATCGCAGCTAAACAAACGGTAACTGAAATGTCTCTGATCAGGTGGTGTATTTGGCGAGCGAGACGTTCCACTACAGCGCGATCGACAGAGCAAAGTCCAGAGGGAAGAAGTACGCCCTGGAGAAAGTCCCCAAGGTGGGACGCCGCTTCCACAGAGTGGGCCTGCCTCCAAAGGTAACGTCGGCGCCCCTAGCGCCGAATCGCCAGCTTTCTGGCGGTAGTTTCGCTGTGCGGAATTGGAGGTTCAGCTACCGCAGTCTTACTGCGTGCTTGGATTGGGGGCTTCGGCGCCAAGTCAGAGGTCTGGAACCTCCAATTCCACACAAAGAAACGACCGCCGTCTTCCTGCAGAAGCTGGTGACGCGGCGCTTCTGCGCCACGTCACCAGCTTCTGCAGGGAGACGGTGGTCGTTTCAAGGGTCCGGCTGGACCTTTGAGCACGTGTCCAAAGGCCTCAACACATCTCTGGAAAAAGCTATTTTGGTTTCTAGAAGTTGCTGCAGAAATGTGACCTTTTTTGCTTCTTATCGTTCCAATATTGAAACGGTGGTTGACCTTTGGCACGGTGACTTGCTGCTGTTCACCAATTTGAGTCAGATAAACGAGGAGCTTCACTGTTCAGCGACCGGGGCCGCGTTATCTGCCGCTTCTGGATACGCTGTGGAAGCCCCTTATCTGCAGGCCGATAAGCCACGTGGCCCGCCGTTGCATAAGGCGGCTCGTGTCGTCGCAGGTGGGCTCGTTCCAGCTGTTCGTGGAGGGTTATCGCGAGGCGGACCACTGGCTGCGGCGCTTCGAGGCGGAGCCTCTGCCGGAGAACACCAGGAAGCAGCTGCAGTCCCAGTTTGAGCGGCTGGTGGTGCTGGACTACGTGATCAGGAACACAGGTGGGCAGCCTGGCCTTCAGGAACACAGGGACGCCGCCCTCATCTCCGCGATTCCAAAACCTCTGACCTGCTTTTCAGATCGAGGAAACGACAACTGGCTGATCAAGTACGAAAATCCAGGAGAGAGCGGCGAGGGGCAGAAAGTGGGTGGACTTCATCTACAAAGCACACGCGAAGCACTTTCATGTGTTTTCTTACTGCTCTTGTGCGCTCACATTTTATTAAGAACTCATCAGAAAAAGTGTTTTTGTTTTTAAACCTCTGGACTTCAAGGACCAATCAATGAGCGTCCTTGTTCCTGAATCTGGCGGTTCTGTCTTCCGCCTCCTGCAGGAGGCCGAGTGGCCGGAGAGCAGCCCAGACTCCTGCATCAAGATCGCAGCCATCGACAACGGCCTGGCCTTCCCCTTCAAACACCCCGACGAGTGGAGAGCTTGTATGTCGCGTTTTCTCTTTTACTTTGAAATGCCTTTTTTATTTATTCTTTATTCTGTTTTCCATTTGAAGTGGAGGGAATGCTCTGACGCAGAGGTCCTCAACCTTTTGAGGCTGATGGTCATCGGCGAATATTTTTTCCGTTAACTTTTGAGGGTAAAGGTCATTGTCATCCTCTGCAAAATATCTGTAGCCGATTCAAAATGATTTCCTGTGAGAACCATTCAAATGGGATCCGGATTTTAACCCATAACTGTTCAAATGGAAGCTAAAAAAATCACACGCCAACTTCCGACTTTTAAGGTGCGACAAAAAAATACAAAACAAAAAAAGGAAAAAAGGTCACAGAAACTGTTTTTTCCCCCTAAACATAATAATAAACACTAATCCATCAATTCAACAACTTTATTAGCGGCATCCATGGAACGTTAGAAAGCAGGTTGCTAAAAATGTATCATTAATAATATAAACTGTCAGAATAAATCCATATTTGGAGTAAAGACCTTTTTGTCTCTTAAATGCAGGCAAAAAAAAGTCTTAAAAACTTTAAAAATCTTTCCAAATGTGTGTTTTTTTTGTTAACTTTTCTAGCTCTGATGTTTGAGTTTAGCGGTTGAGCAGCCGCGCTAACACGTGACCTTGACATGCGTCAAGAATGATTCGGATGTGATGGAGAGAATCCAGTCGTCTTTACAAATTAAACTTCCTACAGAATAGGTCCGCACAATAAATCGCAAATTTATCGTTATCGCGAAATCAACCTGTGCAGTATGCATGTCGCAAAAATTGCTCTAACTGGTTACCTTAAATGTGTTAAAACAATACAATCTTTTGGCAGCTTGAAGTATTTAACGAATCAAATAAATCCATTTATGCATTTGACCCATCAGATGGAGCTTTTATGTTAGTTACTCGCCTCCTATGTAGACGACGGTCATTTGGAGTGTAAGTTAAGTAATGTTTACTCTGTTGCAGTGAAATGGAAATGATGTTTTTGGTTGTTTTGATATTACCTATTACCAGCTCTGGACGTCACATGAATGTACTTATACCATGGTCTGGGTGAATACTCGATTCTGATTGGCTGCTGGGTGTGCATTAAAAAGTGAAAACTGCACGCCCCAAAAAGAAGTTCCGGTCACCTAGCCTAAATGTTCTGTATCACTGCGCCGGCTTCTTTAAAACAACATTTGGCTTCATCATCTGGACAAAAACAAGCGGTAAGACGTAAACTTTCTCTCTGAACTGATGCTTTATTTAGCACATCGGAAAGATCAGCATATATATATCGCTTTATATCGCCGAATCTTAACTGCACGTAACAAATAGTCCGCTTTTAGTGAAAAAAGCGATCCAAATCGGGGAAAAAAAGAATTGAGGACTAAAAACTGGTTACCATTTATTTCTTTTGTAAGTGACCATGGTTTTATTAATGGCCTTCAAAGTGTGCATTATCACTCTTTAACGCGCTTCACGGAAGCGACCGTCCTCCGTCAGTCTACCACGGTTTGCCTTAAAAAATGATAATGCACACTTGGAAGGCCGTTAACCCTTACGTCAACCACGCTGACGGATTAAACGCACACGACATCGACCGAGCAGAAACACACTGCAGCGGTGACGGAAGCGGTGCCGCATCACTGTCCACACCATTCGATACAAAACCAGAACAGAGGATCCAGAATTGACTCCAAATGAAGTCTAGATAGTTCAGGTGAAGAAGGACCTTTATGTCCTCCGACTTTAAGGTTTGGTGGAGATGACAAAGTGCTAGAACGTCTTAAAGGTTTTGAACCATGAACGTGTTGCTTTATCAGACCCGTTCCACTGGGCGTGGCTTCCTCAGGCCAAGGTGGCCTTTTCCCAGGAAACCCGAGAGCTCGTGCTGTCCCGCCTCTCTGACATGAACTTCGTCCAGGACCTCTGTGAGGACCTCTACGAGCTCTTCAAGGTACCGGCCATGTGACAGCGGTCCCTCCGTGTCCCACACGAGCGCTGGTCCCACCTAACCTGTTGTGTGTCCTCAGGCTGATAAGGGCTTTGACAAAACCATGTTTGAGAGGCAGATGTCTGTCATGAGGGGACAGGTGAGTTTGAGCTGCCAGCATGACAGGAAATGAGCTTCAGTTGGGATTTGTCGTCTGTTCTCACCGTTGCTTTGCTGTTTTTCTTCTCTTTTTCTGCTTTTCTTCCTGCTTCCTGTCGTTTCCTGCTTTACCTTTTTCCAGTTACTGTCGTTTCCTGTTTGTCTCTGTCTCTTCAGGGTTCCTGTGTTTTTTCCTGTTATTTGTCTCGTTCTGCTTCCTGTCTCTTATTGCTTTGACTTTTTTTGCTTTGTCTTTTCCCGTTAAACGTCTTTCACTGGTTCTCATCGCTTCCTGCTTTGACTTTTACCCATTTTCCGTTTTTTTTCCTGCTGTGCCTCTCTTTTCCTGCTTCCGTTTTTTCCTTGATTCCTGTCTTTTCCTGTTTCTGGTCTCTTTTTCTGATTCTGGTCCTTTCCTTTTTCTTGTCTTTTCCTGCTGATACTTTTGTTCTGTATTTCCCTTTGTCTTTTCCTTCTTCCTGCTTCTACCTGTTTCCTTTCTTTTCCTGCTTTTTTGGTATTTTCCTGCTTCCTGTTTCTTCCTGTTTCCTTTCTTTTCCTGCTTTTTTGGTCTTTTCCTGCTTCCTGTCTGTTGTCTCTTCCTGTCTGTTGTCTCTTCCTGCTTCCCGCTGACACTTTGGTCTTGTAATCATTTCTCGTTTTTTCCTGCCTCTGTGTCCTTGCATTTTCACTTGTTGCATCACGCATGTTTGTTTTTTTCCTTCTGTATGGACATGGACTGTCAACGATGTACAAATGTTATTAAATATCTTAGTGCATTTTGTCTCTCATTCTAGACAGGAGAAATAAAATCTATTAGAAGGGCTGGGAGTAGAAAGAAGAAAAGCGCTTTCTAATATTTAAAATATAAACCTCAAGTATTTATTTTGAAATCAATGTCATAATTGATCTGTGTTTTTGCAAAAACCTTCAGGACTCAGTTTTCTGAAACGCTATTCGTCCTCAGGTGTTGAACTTGACCCAAGCCCTGAAGGACGGGAAGAGCCCCATCCAGCTGGTGCAGATGCCCCGGGTGGTGGTGGAGCGCAGCCGCTCAGGCGGACAGGGGCGAGTCGTCACTCTGGGCAACGCCTTCACGCAAACCTTCCACTGCAAGCGCCCCTTCTTCACCTCCTGGTAGTGCGAGGGATGAGGAGGAAAACCTCCTCGCTGTCGTCGGCCTTGAAGCCTCCCTGAAAGATAAAACGGGAGGAAACGTCCTCCTCTCTGTGGAAATCCTTCACACCCGTCCCTACGAGGCAGAAAATGTGAATCAGCGGTTTTCTCATTTTGGGCAGAGAAATTCCACATCAGCCTCGCCTTACAGCTGTTCTGGTTACCATGGTGACCTCATTTAACGGTTGCCTTTTCCACAGCAGTGTTTTTTTTTTTCATTCCTAAAAAGATTTTTTTTTAAAAAGTGTCAACTTTGACGCAAAGACAGCTGGTGGCGTAAAGGCCAAAGACGCAGCTCTGAGACCTCCTGCAGGACCGCCTCTGCTCAGCGGTACTGGGAGGGAACCCCCCCTGCAGGTCCCGCTCCCGTCCACACACGTTGGCTCTGCCTTTCCTAGTTTCCCGTGGACACATGGGCGTGCAGCTGCTCCAGATGGAACCCAAACACGTCTTTAGAGCCACTGCTGGCAAACGAAGCCCTCCACCTTCTCCTGTTCCAACTGCCAAATGCTTCAGTCGGAGCGACGCCAGAACGCCTCAAGCAACAAAGATTGTTGAAACTTGAATTTTGAGGAAGAAGTTGCTGCTCGAATGTAAAGCTGTTTACAGTTTCTACACAGATCCTTGTTTCTAAACATTTCAGTACTAAAGAAGTCAGTCAGCCAGAGGCAGCCTGATGATGAATGTATGTGATGTTTATTTAAGGAGCAGCGTGGCTCTGCTGCACAGTACTGTGTGAAGGGAAAACCTAACCCAGGACTGAGTCATTCTTCTTTACTAAATGCTGAAATCATGAACTTTTTATTCCAAATCTATGATTGTATGACAGAAGTTGCATATTTAAAATGATGAGAAATGTAAATAAAATTTGGGAACTTTGAACGTTTCTTTCTGTTTGTTGCATCTTCACAGAAACCGTCTGAGAGGAGAAGCGTCATGTGACGCAGATCCTCGCCGGCTTGGTGTTAAAAACCTTTCGAAGAACACCAGAAACTGACATAAATGTTTTCTTATGCAACAAAGTCCTTTTTTTTTCTGCTTTATCTTTACATTCAGTCCAAATGATCTGAAAACAGGAGGGATCCTCCCCCAGGACGGACAGGCGATCACCAGAACTCGTAGAGAAGAATTAACTTATCTAACTATACAACTACACATTTAAAGTCCAGCAGATGATCTTCATTCAGACGGAGTTGGGGGGGAGGGGGGCAGTTGGGGTCGCAAGTCAAGCTGGAGGGACAGGATCCACAGCCAGGTTTAGAAGCAGTAGTAGAGGCAAGCCAGAGGCGAGTGACACGGTCAGGAACAGGAGCACGGATGAGGCAACTGGAATCTGGAAGCACTCCCACTCCCCAGGAGGGGAAAGAGGGAAAGAGGGACAGTACATGAATCACTGCACCAAACAGAGGCATGGAGAACTAAAAGATCTATAATGATCAAGAATAGAGAAGAGAAGGAGAGTAGAAGTGGATGACAATAGAGGACAGAACCCCAGAGCACCATAGTTACCCCAGCTTCAAACTTCTACCAGCCTAGTGACAACTTTGTTATTGTTAAGTTTAATTTAAACAAATTAACATTAAGTTAAATAATCTCTAAATACTAAATAGTCTGACAATAAGCCTGTCCAAAGAGGAATGTTTTCAGTCTAACTTTGAATGTAGAAACTGTGTCGGCCTCTCTTACATGAGCTGGGAGTTTATTCCATAAAACAGGGGCTTGGTGGCTAAACGCTCTACCTCCAACCGTACTTTTACTAATTCTAGGAACCACAAGCAGTCCTGCATTTTGGGAGAGAAGTGTTCTCATTGGATGGTAAGGGACTATGAGGTCCTTAATATAGGACGGGGCCATTCCATGTAAGGCCTTATAGGTTAACAGGAGGATCTTGAACTTGATTCTAGAATCAACTGGGATCCAGTGAAGTGAAACTAACACAGGAGTGATGTGATCTCTTCTGCTGGTTCCTGCTAACAATCTAGCTGCTGCGTTCTGAACAAGCTGGATACTTCTTAAGGAACTCTTAGGACACCCTGCTAACAAGGAGTTACAGTAATCCAGCCTCGACGTAACAAATGCATGGATGAGTTTTTCAGCATCACTCTTAGAAAGTATATTTCTGATCTTAGCAATATTCCACAGGTTAAAAAAGGCAGTTCTACACGCCTGAGATATGTGAGCCTTAAATGATAAATCCTGGTCAAATAAAACCCCAAGGTTTCTAACTGTGGAATTGGGGGCTATACTTATACCATCCAGGGAGACTATCTGAGCAGACAGAGCATCTCTGAGGTTTTTAGGACCAAGTATAATGACCTCAGTTTTTTCTGGGTTCAAGAGGAGGTAATTAATTGTCATCCAGGTCTTGATGTCACTGATGCAGGCATTCAGTTTCTCTATCTTGTCATTCTGGTCTGGTTTTATGGATAAATACAATTGCGTATCGTCGGCATAACAATGAAAATTAATGCTGTGTTTCCTGATTATGTTTCCTAGGGATAGCATATAAAGCATAAACAGGATGGGTCCTAAGACTGAGCCCTGTGGGACTCCATAGTTGACTCGAGTGCACTGAGATGAATGTCCATTTACATTAACGAACTGGTACCTAGGATTTAAACCACTGGAGAGCAGATCCTCTGATCCCTATGTCCTGCTCTAATCTATGGAGTAAAATACCGTGGTCGATAGTGTCAAAGGCAGCACTGAGGTCTAACAGGACCAGAATAGAAAGTAGTCCCTTTTCTGAGGTCAATAACAAGTCATTAGAGACTCTAACTAGTGCAGTTTCCGTACTGTGGTAGGGTCTAAACCCCGACTGAAAGTCTTCAAAGTGGCTGTTGTCCTGTAGGTGGCAGTAAAGCTGCTTAACTACAACTCTTTCTAGGATTTTAGAAATAAAGGGCAGGTTTGATATCGGTCTATAGTTGGCCAAGATGCTAGGATCCAAACTGGGCTTTTTCAGAAGAGGTTTAACAACTGCATATTTAAAAGACTGTGGCACGTAACCCGTTTCCAGAGAGGCATTTATCATTGTTAATATGGGATCATTAATTAGGGGAAAAGTTTCTTTAAAAAGTCTAGTGGGAATTGGGTCTAACAGACACGTTGAGGATTTGGAGGACGTAATAATTGATGTTATTTCCGCTTGATCCACAGCAGTGAAGCAGTCTAATGTTACAGAGGTTTCTATGGATGCCTCCATTTCTACCGCTTCAGCCTGTTCTGGGCTGATAGTAGGAATAACTTGATTTAACTTATGTCTAATATTTGAGATTTTACTATCAACAAATGTAAGAAAATCCTCAGAGCTGAGAGAAACAGGAACATGTGGTTCTAGACTTTTTGTTTTTTTAAATGTTGCTTTGAGCAGTTGAAATGAGAAGTGGCTGCTCCAAATGCTCCTTTTGACACCAAAACGTGAACATATCCGAGGACGAGTGAACACGCGTTTGCGGTTTCAGGAGGAAAGTCTGCAGGAAGCCGGTTCCGTCTCAAGGAAAGTGAAACTGGGGGTTTCTTCCAGAGTAATGCCCTCCGTTTGTTCTGGACCCACACTGCTGCATCTCCCAAACAGATACAGTAAGGGAGGAGGGGTTGAGGGACGTGTTGGGTGAGGGGGCTATAGAGGGTAGTGTGGTGTAACAAAAGGGGTTCATACAAATGTTCATACAAATGTACACCTTGGCTATCCGAAGATTCCTAACCTCTTTTTGTGATAGTAAAACCTGTCCAACACAAAAGGCCTTCAGTGCTAATCTGTTTGCTTAGTTGTTGGACAGAACAAGTTAGAAAAAGAAAGAAATAAAAGAAACAATGCAACTACAATTCAACATTCAGACTTCCTTTTATGGGGGAACAGCATATTCATTCAGGAGAATCAGAACAGCACAACTTCTTTTTTAACAATCTTACACAATAAATTACAACTTTGGACAATTGAAACACACAAAAGTCGCCTAAAATAGCAATGCAGATGGCAACAGAAACAGGATGCAACGACCTCCGCTTAATACACTTGAAGTCGACTTTGAACAGTCCACCGTCAGATCTTGTTTTTGACAAATATTGTCCTCCGTATCCAGCCGCAAGGCATGATGGGCTGCGACAGGATTAGCTGTGGGAAAGATTCCGCAAGAGATCTAAACAGCGATGTGAAATAGACGTCCATGAATCGATGTTTATCAGATGCATAAACGTGGAAAACGCTTGATTCAGATGACTTAGATGTGTCCGTGTCCAGCGGGACTGACTGCAGGTTTTTCCACTGAAAACCTTTGACAGCTCTGTGTTCGTGCTGATCCTGCTCAGACGTTCAAGAACGATTGTTTGTCTCCAACAGAAACTGTGAATCAGATTCCACGGCTGCTGCCAGTCAGACATGAAGTTTCCTGTTTGCTCAGACCTCCATGCTGCTAAAGCTCATAAGAACTGTTCTGATGCAGAGACTCAGCAGCTTCTTTGTCCACATGATGGAGCCCTCTCCTTGTTTGTGGTTTGACCTGAATGCATGAAAGCATTTCATCTTAGTCAGTTTTCATTTCAGTTGATGTCACCTGAAAGGTTCTCCTTTCTAAGTGCTTCATTTGCCCCTTATTGTTGACAGTTTAATAGCCGTGATCTGGAATAAAAAAAGAAAATTATTAATTTTGCCTCTGTCCAACACATTTGCAGATGCAATTAGGAGATGTACATTTATCCACAAACGCTGATTTCTGTTATTTATTTTAAAATGCTCTTGTTTCATTTCTGATGTTGTCTCCCCATCTGTCCCTGTGCTGTATTAGAGGCAGGCACAGGGTGCAGGCCCAGGTTACAGGTGTAGGGTGCGAGCGCAGGGTGTGGACCTAGGGTACAGGTGCAAGGTGTGGGCCTAGGGTGCGGGTCTAGGTTACGGGCGTAGAGTGCGGGCCCAGGGTACGGGGACAGGGTGTGGCCCAAGTGCAAGCCCAATGTAAGGGCCAAGGGTGTGGGCCCAGGATACAGATGCGAAGTGTGGGCCCAGGGTACAGATGCGAGGTGTGGGCCTAGGGTGCGGGACTAGGGTGAGGGCCAAGGTTATGGGCGTAGAGTGAGGGCCCAGGGTACAGGGGCAGGGTATGGGCACAGGTTTTGGGGCAGGGTGCGGACCTGGGTGCCATCACATACTGCGGGCCCAGGGTACGGGGGCAAGAGAGAGGATACAGATGCGAGGTGCGGGCCTAGGGTGCGGGCCAAGGTTACGGGCGTAAGGTGCAGGCCCAGGGTAGAGGGGCAGGGTATGGGCCCAGGTTATAGGGGCAGGGTGCGGGCCAAGGGTGGGGGCCAAGGTTACGGAAACGGGCTCAGGGTACGGGGGCAGGGTGCGGGCCCAGGGTGTGTAACCAGGGTTTGGGCTTAGGGGTGTGGGCCTAGGGTGCGGGCCAAGGTTATGGGGGCAGGGCATGGGCCCGGGTGCCATCCCGTACTGCGGGCCCAGGGTACGGGGGCAGGGTGTGTGCCCATGGTTTGGGCCTAGGGGTGTGGGACTACAAGCCTCAGCTGCTCAGCCAAGCAATGTGCCTTAAGCTTAGTTGTGTGTTCTTGGAAAAATGATGACCATGTTTTGAGAAGAAACACAATCCTCACAGGTATTTACAGCACGGCGCAGTTGTAATGCTGTGGATGATGTCACACTGTGAGTCATGGATGACCTCACAACCCCATGGCATTTCAGCCTTTATGGACGCTGAAGAGAATCCTTTATGATGCTTGAAAACAAATGTGTTTTATGTAACACTCAGTGCATTTTGCACTCATGATATAATAACTGCATCAAAGTTATTATATTAACCTTGAACAAAAGTTTCTTCAGGCTGTTATCTGCAAACCAGGAGTTAACTTAGATTGAAAAAAAAGGGTGTGGGTAACAGAGACCAACAGTAGCTCGCTCACAACTGCTTCCATGTGTGTGGATTGGCACTCTGTCTGAGCGAGTTACTCAGCAGATCCGAGCCGCTGTGGACAGCAAGCGGGGGAATAATGAAGCTGGCAGAGGTTTGTCCAGCTCTCTTCCCACGCACGGCCTGCCTGACTAAACCAGAAAGACTCCGAGCTCACGGGGAGAGGACCCACAATGCCTGGCCCGGTGCATTTCTTTCCTGACGCAGCAACGTTTTTGACCATTTTAGGAGGTCTGACATTCCACATCGGCCTCTTGAATTATGAGCAGAATGTTGTTTCTAAAGTTGTGACTGGACTGCGCTGTTGCCGTTCCAAAAAACAAAGTCTGGAAAAACTCAATAAACACAAGAATAAATGTGAGAACATTCTCGATTCTTCATTATGTGTCTCTCTGTTATACTGTTTTACAGAAAGATTACAGAAATAACAAAACTGTACCTTTTATTGGTATTTTTCCCCCCTCAAAGACAGATTTCACTTTTACGTGGAAAAAGGAAAGTAAAATAGTTCATGGTGTCATTAAATGAAGTTATAATTGAGGTCATACATTGAATACAGCTGGTGAGCAGAACCGGGGCTTCGTGATAAACACTGGCACTAGCAGATATAAACAAAGACAATTACACTTCATTTAAGGCAATAATATGAGCGGGTCACTGCTGACTGGCTCAGGATGTATCCACAATTCACTGAGACCCGGATCCAAGAGGAACAGAACCCTCCTGCTGGTCCGTGAACTGGGACCAGAGCACATGCCCAGCATTTAGAGGAAACAAACACATTTGAAGCGGAGGAGGACGTTTGCTGAGAAATATAGCAAAGACACTGAATCAGTTTTTCTCAGTTACAGCCGTCTTGGGTGGCTGTGACGTCCCTGATTCCAGGCTTTTCTGAAAACCAGCTTGACAGATGTTGGAGGACTTCCAGTGAGAACGTGTCAACTGAGGAATAACACAGTCGTCAGATCACCAGAAGAGCACAGCCCCCATGTAGGCGTGACAGCAACCTCATGAGCAGTTCTTTGGAAAGCAAAGAGATGCAGCATAGCAAGCTAAATCATGCGTCAGTGCTTGTTGCTCTCGAATATTCTCAGCTTCCGTATCAAAGGGGGCGTTCCATCCCACAGCCCCCTTTTGCTCTGTTTAGTCCTGAATCGTATCCTGGACACACCACAGGCTTGTCAGGGTAAAATCTCTGACATCCACCTCTGACTTTGGGAGTTTGTTCATCGCCTGCGCTCTTTGTCTTTAGGTTTTAGAGAAAGTACATTTGTTTTGCTGTTTGCAGCAACATACAGGTGCATAATGGCATGTAAAGGTTTGAGTGCGTAAAGACCCACTCAGATGAAAATGACATTTTTGGTGTGGTTAACATGTTTTTGTGGCATTTTTCTGATGATGGAGGACGCATTTTAAAGAAATGAAGCTTAAAATAGCCCTTCTCAGTATTTATTTATTCAAATTGTTGTGAATCAAACACATACGAGCAGCCAATAACAAAACCCACTCTTGGACGGACTTAAAATGCCCGCGGTCATTGCATTTATTTGCCACCTTCTCTTCTGCTGCACCTGAGCTTGTGCACGCTGGACGGGGGGAAAAGAACAGCTCATGAATTCAAACCGAGTGTCCAATTGATTTACAGCATTTTAAAAGGTGACACACTCAGAAATGCAAAAAGATAAATGAGGAAGTGAGAAGTTACACCTTCCTCTGGCTTCCCATCCATCCATCTCTTTCAGGGTCACAGTTCCTGGAGCCTATCCTCGCCACTTTTGGGCAAAGGTGGGGAACACCCTGGACAGTTCGTTACAGCACATCTGGAGACAATTTATCCTTATCAATCGACCTATAAAACATGAATTGGGACTGTGGGATGAAGCCAGGAGGAAACCCATGTATGCATGAAAGGACCCAGCTGGGATTCAAACCACTACATCCCTGTGCAGCGTGTAGCTGCCCATATGCTGCAAAACATGCATTTTGGTTGTTGAAGATGGCATTTGGAGTATCTCCATGTGTCTGGGAAGATAATCCTTTGGCTGACAGTTCATGCAGTTTTAACTTTCTGTTTTAACTTTCATGACCACAGATCATGCAGACGGGCATTCGTGAAAGATCGGGCAGTTATCATTTCTGTTGTAAAGTCAGACCATTTCACATTAAAGTGAACGGGGGCACCAGAGTGATAGCTCTTTACCCAAACCCAGATCTAGCCAGCCCACTATGGGGTCCTGACACTACAAACTGCATTTACCGGGCCTGGGACAGCCACAAACACCAGTTTGCGCCCTGTTGAAACAGCTTTTTTTTCTTGTTATATCCATCTGTCCATCTATCCTTAAGTTTTCTTGTCTTTTGTTTTATCTTCTTGTATCTTTTTGTCTTCTTTTTGCTTTTTTGTTTTGTATTTATTTCTTTAGTTAATTGTGGATTTTTTAGGGGGGGTTATGGCTTTTGAGGGCATTGCCCCCCTTCCCATGCTTATACCCGGCCTTGACTTTATCCCATTGGCGAAAGGCGTTGGCGTCTTAGACACTTAGCCACTTAGAAACAGTCTGACTTACTGATGGCAACAAAAACCAGCAGTAAAGGGATGTATTTGACTTTAACAAAGGTTGTAAACTTTCTCCAAATCCACAGAACACACAAAGACTCCCCCTCCCAGCTTCTCATTAACTGCCGCTAACGCAAAGGCTTTGTTCATGCTTCATTTAGTTCCTGCTAACCGCTTACAGCTGTGGTTCCGTTTCAGGGAAAGTTCGCCGAGTACATGTGGTTTAACTTTCTTGCATTCTTTGTCCTTTATTTCCAAATACTGTTGAAGTAAATCTTCTCTTGAGAGCAGAGGAAGAGCATGACATTGTTCAGTAGTTAAACCCGTTTTTATCCGGGTAGTGGGCTATACCCATATGAAATGTCTGCGCTCGATGCAAGACCGCTACGTCATTTCCGGTTTGGAGAGTCGACAGCGGAACGGTGTGGCTTACATGAACATGGCTGCGTCTTTGGCCATGTCCTCCAAAAGGGCCCCAGGTGGGCATAACTTCCAAACCCTATTTAGGAAATATGTTAATTGGTGTTCATATCAGCCCCAGTAACCCAGTAACCCGTGCTCAAAGGAATTTTCTATCAATCTCTCAATGTTAAAATCAAAGATCATTTGTGTTCCCAGCCGGAAGCCAATCGTTTTGAAGACCTAGTTACTGCAGCCCTACGATCGGATGTCCGGCTACATGAATACCAAGCCGAACGAGACCATCAGAACCGTAAGCAAACACCCCCCGTTAGTGAACAAACTACGGGGGGAAGATTTCGCTCATGCCGATGAAAATAATTTTTTCTTTGCTCCAGTCAAAGTCTGTCACAATTCCATGATACATGAGTTTAAGGCTCTTATCGACTCTGGCGCCGAAAATAGTCTGATTGATCAGTAATTAGTTAATCGACTTTCTCTTCCCACCGAACCCTTCAGTTCTCCCATCAAAGCAGCAGGGTTAGGTGTATGTATCCACGATCCCGTTCTTAAGGCCCGTACACACCGGGACGAATATTCGCCAGCGTTTTTCGCCACGTTTTTTGTGTTCACACCCAGGCGATTTTCGCTGACGATGAGCCGAGCGAACTTGCAATTTCATTCCCTGACAGTAGATGGTGCTTAATGTAAAACAGAAATACTCCTGTACACAAGGTGGCACTGCACAACTTTACGCTTCTTAAAGTCGCTTTTCACTCAGAAGAAAAGAGCAAGTATTTACGCGCTTGTCAGAATCATACAAAGAAAACATGAATATTTCAAGCACCAGTAGCTCCAACTGATGCTTGGTTCGGGGATATTTTAGAATGTCCGTCATTATTTCTTCGCGGCAGTGTAGATGCAACTCGGCGTCTATCTTCTTCGCTGGTATGTGTGCTCAGCAAGGCAGTTTTGTGTTTGAGCGCCCCCAAGTTGTGTTTTACTGTAACTTCAGAAGCTCCAGACACGTGTGCAAAAGCGCCATTCTCATTGGCCGAATAGATTTTGACGCGACGCGTCAAAAAAAACAAACAAACCTGAGGCGGGTTTTTTTTTTGACGCTTTGACGCGTGGCGTTTTTTCGCGTCGGTGTGCACACTCTCATTGGTGCCCTTTGTTTAGTCACGAGGCGTTAAACGTCGGCGAACATCGCCGGCGAAATTCGTCCCGGTGTGTACGGGCCTTTAGGTTATATCATCGAGGCAGGCAGCATCCGACCCGATCCGCCAAAAATTGAAGCCGTCACCAACTGGGAAGTGCCCGACTCCCAAAGGAAGCTTCAACAATTTCTGGGTTTTGGCCATTTCTTTCTGCGTCTCATTCACAACTATAGAGCCATTGCCGCTCTCCTCACTCAACTCACCTCCACCACCAAACCTAATATTTGGAACTCAGGCGCAGACACTGCCTTCAATAAACTCAAGTATTATGTCCTATTCCCTTCCCATAATGTCTCATTTTTAGGTGCAAACTTCCCTTCTTCACCCTTTTTTTGTTTTGCCTCTTTTCATTACCGATTTTTAGTATTAATTTGTGATTTTCAATTTTAAAAGTCTGGCTATCCCATCAGGAACATTAACTGATTTAACAATCCGGTGTCATGTAGCGGAACAAGAGCCAGAAAAAGGAGATATGTGTTTGAGAACGGTGGAATGGATGGAGGACTTCACAAAGCCCTTGGAAGTTCTGCTTTTATAGCCTTTAAAGGGGAAGAGTAAGAATTCATGAAAGCAGAATACCCTAAAACAAACTCAAATTCACCGTGGCGCCAAAATAAAGAAGTGAAGTAAAGTCACAGGCCAAACTCAATATTTATTGAAAAATGAACTGCTACTGATGTGTAAAGTTTAACCTTTTCATATGGAAACAAATGTTAGTTTTGCTTAAGGATCAACCAAAGCTTGATATTACAAACGTATGAGAAAATAAAATTTGAAATAAAAGACCCATCAGTGGTATTCTTTTCTTATATTTAAGCATTTCTCTCTCCGTATCCTTTCAAGTTCCTTTTAAAAGTAAATCTTTGTCAAAGCCAACAACAAAAGAACCAAAAATAATTTTGTCATTCAATAAAAATCCAACATTTCAACTATTAACAGACCAGCCAAGATTCGTATTCTAGCAGAAATGTCCTCAAAGCTCCTGTTGTTCATCTTTCATTTGGCCATTTTTGTGGAGGCTGAAATGAGTTTGTCCGATGTGACTGGAGCATGGCTGTCAATGACTGTCAACAGAAAAAAGGAACGCTCCAACGTACTAGAAAAGCATTTCGGGATTTGTAGTATCAGTGGTACAGTATATACCCGGGAAATCTCTAAAGCACATTTGATATGATCTCGCGGCTAATTATAATTACACTGCGAGTTTGACACATGTGCCTTAAAAGAACTGAGAAACATTAATTCATCTTCTACCGTTTTATCACTTTCGTGGTCACAGGGCTGCCGGAGCCTATCCTGGCGACTTGTGGGCGAAGGCAGGGGGACATCCTGCCTTCGCCTTGCAGCTCTCTGTCGCAGGGTCGCAATCACACACCCATTCACACTCACACCTAGGGACAATTAAGAGTTGCCAATTGACCAATGGAGCATGTTTTTGGATAGTGGGAGGAGTCCCTGGAGAGAACCGCATGCACGGGGAGAACACGCAAACTCCACACAGAAATGTCCCCCATTGGTGTTCTGGTTCAGGGGGGTATTCCAGGATTCTAGGAAGCATGTTTAAACTCCCCTGACTTTAAGCCTGAACTCTGGCTGAAATCCGCCTGAACTTGCTTACTCTGGGTATGTCGGTTCCAAAAGACCGGATATGAGTTAGCGTAATTACGCTCGACTTGGTAACCCTGGGTTAATGCTCGTGCACAGCAGGTACATAAAGACATGCTCAATGGATCGCCGATTTCCAGAGTCACCATGGAAACGCGTGGAGCAAAAAAGAAAGCGCGACACTTCACTCAGACGGAGTCTGAGCTTTTAATGACGGCGTATGAAGATTATACGTCCATCAAAAAGGTAATATGGCTGCATCATCAGCAAAAGAAAGAGTTTCTGCTTGTAGTAGAAGAACAGACAAAGTAAAGGCACGAGTTTCTGATCTTATTTCCATTTTCCTTGTGACACACATATATATAACTTATCCAATTTTGCCAAATAAAAATAAATTACTTCTATTGGTAACAAGTAATTGAGTTAAATTTAATCTATAAAACTCAATAATTGTTTATACAACTCAAATGTATGTATTTATCTAACTAAATGTCATATTACTCCAATTCAATTAGTCTTTTTTCCATCTTAATTAATTATAATTCTTGAACTCTCATATGTCTAAGTTTGAGCCGGCAGATATGCTCCTTTTTATAAAAATAAGAACACCAAATGCTACACGCATGGTGCATACAATTAATTTAGGAATTTCCATCATTGTTGTTACATCCCTAGACTGTAGGGGTGCTATATAAACTCATCATCCTCTCCCTTCCTCTCAATCATGGTGCAGAGACATAAGCTTAGTAGGACAAAGTAACTCAACAAAACACGGTAAAACACAGTAAAACAGCTAAACAACTAAACACATTTGGTCAAAAAGCCACACTTAAACCAAAATCCGTCCAGACAGGCAAAGGGAATGGTATCCCACAATCCCTTGCAGTGCCGATCTAACAGCAGCACCAAAGTTACTCCTACTTAATTGAATTAATTTGAATGAAAGTAAAATAAATGTCTGAAAACTACGTATTATTTTTAAATGACGACTTGTCGTATTTTTCAGGCAGACACATGCAGCAGTGTTTTACAGGTAACTACCCTAGGGCGGTTCAGTCAATTAACTCACCTGCTCAGCATCCTATTTAAGCCCAGGTTCGCAGTTGTTCATTCTCTTTCTTACCTTCAGCGCTCATTCTTCGCCCCACCCTCCTCCCCGGCTTCCACCTGTGGGCTCCGTAAAGGGGGGTTTTGTTACCCGAAAGTTTTATGGAAATTTCTAATGGAATTGAACGGAGCCTTATACCAAACGAAAAGATGTGAATGCCAACTTAAAGAATGTGGAAAATTAAGTATGTCAAATAAATATTTCTTACTGCAAGAGTTGTCTGACTGAAACTGACTTAACAAAAAATAAAGATTTTAATTATCTTAACTGAAGGAAATAATTAAGTTAGATCAAAGTAAAAAGTTTATCTTTCCAACATCCATACGTGGTCTTATCATCCTCTCACGGTGGAAAAAGTATTATCTGAGCTTCTTCATCTACTAAATCATCTTCAAATGCTGCTTCACCTCTCTGAAAACAAACTAACCTTCAACCAAACCTGCTCCAGACCAGGTTATTCAATTCAATTCAATTCAATTTTATTTGTATAGCCCAAAATCACAACAACAGTCGTCTCGATGGGCTTCGAAGTAAAACATGAAATCAAAAGGATCACGAATACAAAGAGTTCAATAGAAAAATACTAAAATGAACTAACAAACTGACTAAGCTATACTGGCATCCCTGCCCTTAGACCCCCCTTCGCTATGTTCAGAGCATGAGTTGCTATGGCAACTTGACCTACCATGAGACATACCTCCATTTCTGGAACCAAAAGCTGAAGTTATCAACTTCGTTAGCCTCAAATTTACCGTGGGAGCTAACATAACCAGCTTCCTGGAAAAAACCCCAGGCTCCCCCAGCCAGGACTTGAACCAGGGGCCTTCACGCTGTGAGGCAAGAGTGCTAACCACTGCGCCACTGAGAAACATCTGGAATGTATTTCCATCATGAGCTTGCAGATGCTGTATTACAGTGATTTGGTTTGGACTCCTGCAATAGCTGAAGCTTTCTCGTCTCTGGACTTCCTCCTCGTGTCTCCGTCTTTTGCTGCCAGCTCAGTCGGCTTCGTCTTTAAACAAGCCGGGCTTTGAGTAATGCTTTTTTCTCATCCAATGACCTGTGCGTGGGTGGTCGTGTGTGCGCTCGCACAGGCTGCAGCACCGGCGGTGCCCGTGTTGATAACCTCATGTGGGTGTTTTTTTTATGCCTGAACGGGATAATTGCCTCGTGTTGCAACTGCATAGCTGACTACTTCACCTAATGAAGACGATGCCTGCTGTGAACAAACCAGAGGCTTGGAGATTTGTGGCAAAGTTGGCACAAACACAAAACGCATGCACAAAGATCAGGACATGGAAAAGGCTCCCCAAGTCGTCAAGATTTGGTCACCCAGACAGGTTTTTGAGCTGCTTCCCTGTGGGTGGTGCTGACATACAGCCAAGCATGCAACTGGTAGGAGGGAGACGTGTCTAATTACATGTTTAACTATACAACAAATGATTCACTGCCCCGTTGGCAGAATTGTGTCACTTCCCGCTGTGTTGATCGGGGTTTCGTGGTGCCCCCCTGTGATGGAGGAGCACAAAGCCTCTGCAGCTATCTCCACGCCGTGCAAGGAGACGTCTGCTAAACACCTTTGACGGGAAAAAAGCTAGAATTATGAAAGGCAGAAGCTGTAAACTTGTGTCCAGACCAATTGCCAAATCAAACAGATATGCAGCTCTTCACTGAGCTGCAGAGCTGACTGGGCTCTAATCATAAACTCAAACAAGACCAAAAGAACACAATTCAAACTCTGAGCGTTTCCGTGGAAACGTATTTCCTCAGCAAGAGGAAAAATAACGAAAGAAAGGTCCTTTCTGTAGATCCTGCAATGGAACTGTGAACTGTCAACCCCTCCTTCTGCCAGCTACACTGCAAAATCTGAATCCTAAGGCTGTGTCACAAAGCCACTAAAAACATTTTGCACATTTTCCACATATGAAACTTTGGTCTTTTGCGATACATGCGTGATATATTATTCATAGGCGTTGTCCGTCGAGGGTTTCAGCCAACGGGTCTTTGCGTGAATTCGGTTTTCAGCTGTTCAAACTTATTGGTCAGTTGAAAATTACCCAGTTTACGTGTATTTTATATAGTGTTTGCACAATTATTACATAAATCTTGTGAAATTTGTGCATGCATCTTGCCATGGGTCGCCATAGCGAAACAACCTCTCCTTCGAGGATGAGTCGCATGGTGAACTTGGCAATGTTTTTCGCCGGATGCCCTTCCTGACACAAGCCTCTCAATTTAACCGGGCTCGGGACCGGCACAAAAGCAGAGAAGGGAATAGGGAGCAGCCCGGATTCAAACCCTGGTTTCACGGACGGAAGGCGCCGCAAACCAGCACGAACTAAACCGGCTCGTTGTAACTTGCACATATCCTGTACAAATGATGTAACTGACGCACAAATCCCTAATGACTTCCAAATAAACGGTTCATGTTCCATGTTGGTTTACGTGTTCTTTGCGTGGTTTATTCATACTTCTTCCCATGGTTTTAACGTGGTTCATTTGAGACACATCTGTGAAGACCACAACTGTTCTCACTTTTTCCACGGATGACCAATTTTTATCCATGCAATATGCACAAAGATGTATGTAGTGAATGTGTGACATGGCCTTTAACCCTTGTGCTATCCCAGGCACTTTAACTTTGGGAGTTGGGTCATCTAGACCCACTAGACAGGGCTCTGAACCTTTTTTCTTCAATGATTTGTGATCTTCACTGGTGTCCATGGATTACATGAAATCTTTCCACCTTTATCCACCTTTGTCATGGTAGGGAGAACACATCAATGGAAGGGTGGGGGGGGGGTCATAGGATAGCGTAAGGTTTATGAGAGCTAGAAGACCCTTGTTTCAAGAAAAGGCTTGCTATTTTCTCTGTTGGATGAAAGGGAATCTTATCAAGAAAGTTTTTTCAGAAACAATGAACCTAATTTAAGAAAACATGTCTGAGTGAAGAGAACTGTATTTCTTAAATTAAGAATACTTGGTAAAACCATTTATCTTATCCCACTGGCAGATCAGTTTTTGCTTATTCAAGTAAATTTTTTCAAGACTTAAGAATTGTTGATTTATTACCTAAGTACACTAGACATATAAATACAATTAAATACATTTATTTCAAACTGCTTTTCTGGATTTGTTTTAACTTAACATTTTCCTACAGACAAAAATTAATTTCTGACAAAAATCAGACCCATGTCATGGTTTGAATGTTTTTAGATGAACGCCATTTCTAACTTTTCTATAGATAAATAAATAGGAAATGCACACCTGAGAAATGGTTTTAATTATATTCAAATCTACACACACACACAGACTAAGATTTACACAAACTGTTAGCCATCTCGGTCCGTGTTTTCAAACGGGTCTATGGCGTTTCATCTCTGCCATAAAGTGAAAGGGCATAAAGACAACTGAGTGGGCGTATTCAGGAACTGAGTGAGGAACCTTACAACCACACAGGCGCAGTTCTAACCGAGCGACCCTGTATTTTACAACTGAACGGCTGCGATCCTACCTGAGCGGGGATCCCGCGCGGTCAGTTCCGCTCTGCGCCCTCACCAGGATTTACGCTCAGTGTTAAGGGGGCGTTTTTGTCACTTGGGGGGCGGTATTCAGGGGTGTGTTTGTCACTTGGGGGCAGTAACCTTTCTGGTTGATCTGATATGCCAAAATTTGCATGTCTTATCCGGCGAGGCAGCGGGGCGGGACTTTCATTTTTCAGAGCAGGGGGGGTTAACAGGCGGCTCTTGAGCTGCATGCGGCTCTCTGCCTTTTATCATATTTTCTATATACAGTACTTTCACAACCATAAGGTGAAAGTTTTACATTTTCTCCAAAATGTACGGAGCCGCCCTAATGTGTTATTGTGTGACTCCGGTAAAGAGGATCTAGGAGAGAACAGCATGATGACGGTACAGAGAGAGAGGACGTGAAAGAAGACACCCCCCCCCCCCAGTTCTAATCTAATGCACATTTGATGTGATTTGCGGGCCAATTAGAATTAGACTGCGGGCCAAATTTGACCCGTGGGCCTGAGTTTGACACATTTGCACAAGTGGATTCCCCCAAACCTCTGTCAGAAAGACTCAGGCACCTGCGCGACACCCGGCAGAGGGTTTACTGTGCGCCACATTTCCCTGTCCGCCCGCCAAACAGGGATTCGGCACTGGGCTCTTCTGTCTTTGCTCGCCGTTACTGTGGAGTTTTTTTTCCTACGCTTAGTAATCTGCTTACCAGCGGGTATTCTGGTCTGATCTGAGGTCTGTGGTTCTGAAAGACGTGAAAAAAGTTTAAAGTCTAAAGCTACCACTAACTTTGAATGGGCTACAAGATCTGCCTAAACGTTTACTTTGGGAGTAAACTCACTCAGATCTATTGCGGCACAGCAGTAAACAGGCATCTTGGCATAACCAATATGGCGTCCAACTTTGCGTACGCAACAAGCTAACGTAGCAACTCAAGCCTATGTAACTCATTCGCTGTCCGAATTCCTTCCCTGCTCACTCTAAAGTGCGTTGCCATTTTCTAGTGCTGTCTGAATCTACAATTCCAAAATCCAGTGCCCTAGAAACTTCCTAGAAGTCTCTGTGAAAAACCAGTGTGCATCAATGCTCACTAGATTGGAGAATATAGACCACAATGCATTGCGTTGGGACATTTTTTCCCAAAAAGGAGGATTAAATGTATTTTCTTAATCAACGTCTCATCAACGTTTTTTATCTTCAGAAGACACTGGACTCATAAAAAATCATCATAAAATGTTCTTATGTTTTTCAGTAGTTAGGGGTTAGGGTGGGAATTGGGACACAGCCATTTTAAACAAACAATCTGAGGACGGGAACAAAGAACCAAAGGTTGGATTTTTCCCATCCCAGTTTTAGTTCTGAAACTCTGCTAGAAGTGGAAGAGTCCAGAGTGTGACCAGGCGTCGCACGTCCAGCTCTGTAAGGAGGTCCAGATGTTGCTATCTGCAGTGGGGCTCCTCCAGTATTTCAGGGCCGCAGAAGAAAGAGATAAGACAAAGGGGGGAGGAGAGATTAAAGATGGAAGCCACCTAGTTCTCCCATCATCATCATCATCATCATCATCATCATCATCATCATCATCAACAGATCCTCCAGAGAAGAGCCCGACTCTCAGGTCTTTCAGAGAAAAAACAAAGCTACCAAAGCAGACGGATCGTTGTCACAGCTGCCACTAAGGTTTAGCTCTACTCTGTGGAGATGTATGTGAAGCTGAGGGGGAAAAATAGACAAAACCCACCTGAAAGGGGAGCTCACGAGGAGGAGTGAGGATGCAGAGATGACTAAGCAGACGCTGGATTCATCACCTTACGTACAGATGGAGCAGCAGCCACGAGGGCTGCGTGGTTATGTAACACTGCTCTTCTGCTTTGGTCATGCAGGGATGGGCATTGCCTCAGAGTGACTAGGAGGACCCCCCCTCCTCTCTCTAAAAGGAATTCTCAAGTCTGTGGCTTACATAACGGCCTCTGCAGCCTGGGGGTGGGGTCGCTGAGGAAACATGTGAGCCCTCTGAGGGACCCTCCCGTCCAAAAGAGGATATACCTATACCTTCCGCCCCTCTTTTCTTCAGGTTGTTGTTGCCCAGCAATAAAACTGATATTAGAATTCCATGGAAACATGACAGGGGCTCCACTGCCTTTATTGGAACTGGGGGTGGGAAGAATAACAATAAAAATAATAATAATACATTGTAATTATAAGGCGCCTTTCTGAGCACTCAAGGTCGCCGTACAACTTATATACAGTACATAAAGTATGATAAACAGTTAACGTGTGCTCCAGGTGATGGTATCTACTGATGTAGCCACAGCTGACATTGGAAGCACTTTGTGAGGCATGTAAAAACTGAGGTGGCAATTGGTGTAAACGGACGTCCCACACCAGTTTACAGTTGTTACTGATCCAGTTCAGACATGTTGTGTTATCAGAGGTATGTGGGACAAAATGAAAAGAAACTCAAAGCAAAACATATTACTTCCAAAACAAATGTTATTATTATAGTATTAACTCATTTATATTAGAATCCCACTTGAATGAATGGGTCATTTTTGACCCATGCATGTAAATTTGTTGTAGAAATATAAATGCCATTTTTGTTCATAAAGTACGAAAGTAAAATTTGAAATAATCATCAGTGTTAATACAACACAAGACATGTAAAGAATACTTGGAATATTCAACGATTATATATATATATATATATATATATATATATATATATATATATATATATATATATATATATATATATTTAATGTTAATTATTAAATTAAATGTTTTAATGAATAATTTCTTCAGTAGCTGAACTGAAGGTGACAGAAAAAGCTTTACTTTCAAGGTAATGAGTTGTACTTGGGATGTCAGCAGAAATACCTCACGTTGATGTTTGTTTCTGGATTCCCATTTGTACTTTTTTACAGTTTACAGTACCCAGAATGCTCCTCTCACGGCTGTCTCGTCATCATAACGGTTCCTTTCCGTAGAAAAATGTTAATTTTTTTCTTTTCTTGAAAGAAAATTCATATCCAGGGAAAAGTCAGATCAGGCGAATTGCAACGTGAAGTTTGCGTAGAAGCGAAGCCAGTTCACGTGTTACCATGGCGATGTTGCGTGCGGTGCGTCTGTACGCATGCGTGCGTAACGAGCCAACAAAGTTGCCACAGCTGAAACGTGCACGATGTCCTCGTGCAGGAGTGTGACGGCGGCATTTCTCGTCATTTTTAAGTTGGAGCACGCGCTAACCTCTCAGCTCCACGGTCCCGTTCGCGTGATTCAGAATCACAGGAGCGAGCCAGCCTCCCGGTGTACACGTGTGGCGCGTGGAGGAGGCGCTTCGGTGCCGTTTGGTACCTTCTTGGCTTTAACTACTGCACAGAAGGATCGCAGTGGACGTTCTGATTACCTTTGGGGCCTCGGGGTTTGACTGACAGCAGAGTTTTTAGGACATTTCAGCACTGGACAGCTCTCGCGGCTGCCATGTGGAAGGGAGAGCCACCCGAGGGGAGCTTGGCGCGCTCTCCAGCATCCTCCCGCCTGCTGCTGCTGCCGCTGCCTCCAGCCCTGAGGTCAGAGAGATGAGCGTCCCTGAGCTCCTGCTGGAGATCTCCATCGTGGTCTTGGCAGTGGTCTCGTGTCTGACCAACTTCTCCGTGCTACTGTGCTTCACCCAGAGTGGGGAGCTCAGGTCCCACGTGCCAGGTCTTTTCATCCTCAACCTGTCCCTGTCCAACATCCTCCTCACCCTTGTCAACATGCCAGCCACTTTCCTCGGGGTGGCCACGGGCGCGGAGCCGTTCGGGGAGCCGCTGTGCCGCGCTGTGAGCTCCGCAGAGACCTTCGCCACCTGTAACGCCATGCTGAGCATGGCCGCGCTCAGCGTGGACAGGTGGCTGGCGGTGGTGTTTCCTCTCAGGTATTCCGGCAGGATGCGCTACAGAGACGCGCTTCTGATCGTGGCGTACTGCTGGCTGCACTCCCTCGCATTCTCCCTGACGCAGCTGACCTTGGGCTGGGGAGCCTACAGCCACGCGTACGCCTCGTGCACCGCTCACCTGGGCGCGGGAAAGGCGTCGCAGGTGCTCGCCTACGCGACCTTCACCGCGCTGCTCCACTGCTGCAGCTTCGCGCTCTGCCTGCTGGTGCTGAGCTTCGCCTACCTGAAGGTCTGGAGGGTGGCCCGGTCCCACTGCCGGAGGATCGACGTGATCACCGTGCAGACGCTGCTGCTGCTGGTCGACATTCACCCCAGGTATGCCGCCAAAGCGAAGCGAGGCGAGGCTCAGCAGCAGCAGGTTTGCGCGCAGCGTCCAACCCTTAACACGACTGCTCCTGTCCCTCAGCGTGAAGGAGAGATGTCTGACGCAGCAGAGGAAGAGGAGGCAGCGCGCCGCCAAGAAGATCTGCATCTTCATCGGTTCCTTCATCCTCTGCTTCTTTCCATACGTTCTCACCAGGTAACATAACAACTTTCTTTGGCACTTTGAGCGCGCCTGCTCCCCATTTGTAACAAACATGGTCGAACTGACTTCAGCAGATCCAGGATCAACACAGAAGTCTCAAAGCCAATGAGCAGCTTCAAATGCCGCTTTTATTTCTAGGTTTTTGCTTAAGCTTAAACTTAGAAATGTTTGTTTTTTCCTTTTAAAAAAATCTGATTGAACTGTTTTTTTGTTGTTTTTGGACACAACACTAAATCAAAAGAGCGTAAAAATGCTGCACAAATGAGAACCAAAGGAAGGGTTCTTACTATATATCTAGGGGTCTGAGGCTCCGATGTATGGAGACAGAAACTGTTCATAGTTAAGTAAATAAATAAATATGACCTTGTACAAATACACAAAATTGTAAAAAAAGATCAAAAAAGTCCTGCACACCGATTTTGCTTTAAAAACCTGTTCATTGTTTTAAAAATGCATTTAAAATATTCATTTTTAATCACATTGAATATTATTAAAAATGTATGGCTTTTGTCAGAAACTCGGATTTCAAAATCAATATTTCACAGAGTAGCTTTGTTTTCATTTCACGTTGCTGTTTTTCAGAATGACTTATTTATTTTATAATGAGCTTTTTCAGCAGAATGAGTCTGTCTGTCAATCAAACCAGACAAGGCGGAGACACTTTGTGATTGGCTATTCTTTTACTCAGACATAAGCAGCAGACAGATGATTTGTCTCTATTTGATCACCTAATGTCAGTAAAGCCATGCAGATGTCACCAAAATATGTCATCTCTCTGACTGGCACACCGCAGAGCGGGTATCTAGGAATACAATTCGATTTCCACGGATCAGCCGATGTGCGTTTAGATCCCGCCCGCTTTTACTGATTGGCAGATAGACTCATTCTGCTAAAACAGCTCATCATGAAATAAATGGTATTTGGCATATACTTGTGTTGCGCTTTCTACCCTCTTTCGTAGGCCCAAAGCGCTTTACAGTCACAGTTCCCTAAATAAGTCATTCTGGAAAACAGCAATGTAAAATATTTTAAAACGCTGTTTAAAAATAATGGAGGGGTTTTTAAAGCAAAATGAAATGTATTTAATAATATAGTTGCTAATTTCAAATCTCTGTGCAGGTTTTTCACAATTTCATGATCTTGTTATATACTTATGAGAGTTTTATTGGTTGATTGTGTATTTGCATGGGGTCATATTTATTTATTGAATTATGAACAGTTTGGGACTCCATACGCCCGCTGCAGCTCTCTTATTCATCCATTGCTGTTCTTTGGCTTTAAAAAATGCAAATGCTTCAAAAAATAAAAGAAGTGAATTAGTATAAATGAAATGCTTAGTGGCCAAAAATATATCAATAAAAAGTGTATTTTTTCAAATATTAAAGTGGGACTTTGTGGCTCTGGTTGGGTTCTGGTCGGTAAGAAAATGACTCAAACGGCTCTTTTCTTTTTTGTGAAAGGTTGCAGAGCCCTGATCTAGTTAAGCTGACTGTTTACGGCGTCACTTCAACTTGAGTTTTTTTGTACAAAAAGTTTCAAATCAGAGTATTAGACAAGCATAGACAGTAAACGCTACTAGAAGAACTTTATTTCTGCACTTTTTGGTTTTCATAACTTCATATTCATGTTGGTTTTCAGAAGTAACCCGTGTCTGTTCCGTTGCTCTCCTCCCTGCAGATTTGTGGAGCTGTTCACGTCGGTGCAGATTCCTCGTTACTGGGGCATCACCACCAAATGCCTGATCTACGCCAAGGCCTCCAGCGACCCTTTTGTTTACTGCCTCCTGCGGCATCAGTACAGGAAGGTCCTGGTTGGTGTCATCAGCCGGGCCGTGAGGAAAGATCCCTACTTCCGCTGCAGCGCCGGCAGCATGTGGGACGCCACAGACAAAAGCCACGCTGCGAGGGTCACCTGAGGTGTGCCGAGTTTGGAAAAAAACAAACAAAAAACACCTGATTCCATCCAGATGGAGGTCAGAGAGGAGGCGGAGGACCCACCGGTTGAGGGTCTTGACGGCAGGGCGCTTCCAGCTGCTGGAAGAAGAATACTAAAGGAATTTTCTCTGAAGAGGACTGGAAGGCCTGTCCACAGACAGGACCCGTCTGTTTTCAGTGAGAAACTGACAAAATGACTGGCTAATAGATTTATTCTAATACTTTGTAACTCAATACACGCTCCAAAATGGAAGGAGTGTCCATTCAAAACCACAGTGTTGTCTGCATGAGTAAAAACAAACTTTGACATTCCAACAACACCTGAACGGCACACTAGTGATGCCAAGTGGGCAGGTGAGGGGAAAGCAGGGAGGAAACCTGTTGGCTGAGATTAAAGTGAGGAGGAGCTGCATTCAGACAGTTCAGATGACAGGAGACAGAGATTCAACAAACACAGAAATTCCTTCAAACTGTGTCTGATTTGTGAAAACAGATATTTTGGAGTATCTGACATTTATGGAAAAAACCTCCAACGTGGTTTCATCGGTTTGTCATTTATGATTCCAAATATGTAATTTTCTGGGGTTCTGATCCAAAACGTCCCTTCAAAAATCCACACCATTGGAGCCTTTACAATAAATAGTCCTAAATAGTACTTTTCTTTTGCTTTATCAATCCACAACATGTGTTTCTGCCGAGTCAACAGGTGGCCATTCTCCCAAAAATGAAGGGTTCTAATCAAATCCAACATTGGTTCTGAAGGATGACATCAATAGCTACACAAAATAAGCAACACCTGGATGAAGCACTGTGGCAATTGTTGCGAAATACTGTCTTTAATTAATCATTTTTAACTTAACTTTTTAAAATATGTGAGTATTTTTTTTATTTTTTAGCATTTTAAAACTGAAAAACTTCAACAATACACTGAATCTGATTCTCAAAATGTATTTTATGCAGGAGCACAATATAATGTGAACATGTAGAGCTTTTAATTTATTGGATAGATATTATGTGAATGAAAAGAGAACAGAACTTATCAATAAAGTAATTGTCGTGGGGGAAACCTGTCTGGTCTTATGTGGAATGGGTCTCACCCTTCTTTGGTAAATCCTAAAATCAGGCCCAGATCTATTCATTAAAGACAAAAACACGTCACTGCATCTGAAAAAAACCCAAGAAACGGACATCCTGACAGGCATCCATCTGCAAACTATTCTTTAAAGACTCTCTGATCATCTTTTGATCCGTTGTCAAAGCATTCCTAGTGGTCGTTTAATGATGATGATGCCGTGTTCAGCCAAAATCCCAAGAAACTGTGACATTCTATAGTTTCTGCAGAGCGGCAGTAGTTCCTCAGATATCAGCCTGTGAGTTGTGGGCGAGAGCATGTCACCTCCCAGCGCTTTTTCCACGAATACACAATCTTTTTTCATCTGTTCCTGATTCCCAATGACCTGAAATACTCAGAGATGCAACATTGAGGTTAATGTCCTCCATCATCAGAAAAAGATCCACAAAGATTACATCATAAAAACACACAAAAAACATCATGTCGGTGGGAGAAGGTCTTTAAGCTGTGCACTTCAGCTACGCAAAGGCTTGATTTACTAACAGACAGAACTTGAACGTTAAAGTGGTATTTTCGTGTAATTTCCAAATGTGCACGACAACCTCAATTCGTTTTTTACACTTGAAGAAATTCAAACTCTTGCAGACTTTACATCGTGGTTCTGCTCCTTCTCAGTACATCGAACTACATCTTTGACTGAAATGTTTGAAATTCATTGGTTGTTCGGAAAGTGGGGAAACAAAAACTGGTCTTTAGCTCTGCTTGATCACTATCTTGTGGGGTCCAGATGACCCCACTCCGTGCCTCCGAGGCACTTTATGGAAAACCTGGGGGCGGACGTTTCTGACGTCATCAGGCTTGTTATTAGTTTGTGCAAACACTTAAGCAACTGGAAAAAAACACGTTTAGTCTCTTTATGATTTGTTTTTCTGATTATTTGTCTTAACTTTTGTCCATAACTATTGTTGTTTTAAATTGTTTCCTGCCTTTTCCTTACCTATTTATTTTATTTCATTTTTTGTGTGTGCATTTCAAATGTTGGCTCACCCTAACTTGGTTTGTATCTGAATGACATTCAAAATTATAATAATAATAATAAAAAACATTGAAGCAACAAAAGTCTGTCCGTCAGTTAAGACAAAGGCCATAAACGTTGTTCAAAAAGCTCAAGCTCCTTTTCTGAAATATAACATCTTCCAGCCACGTTTCCAGCTGTTCACGCGCTCACGAGCACGCGCCAATTTTTTTTTCCTGTTTTCCTTGTAATTCGATCAGCCGTAATGTGGCCCCCCTGCTCCGCGCGCGCGGGGATGCTCCGTGGCGCGCGCGCAGAGGGCTACGCTCTCGGTGCTGTGGCTGGTGTGGATCCCCGCAGCCCCGGTGCCTCATCCCGTCTGCAGCAGCCGCTCACGGCGCCATGAGTCCGGACGTTTTGCCGCCGCTGCTGCTGCTCCTGTGGACGTCGGCGCCCTGCTGGTGCGCGCCGCAGCACACGTGTCACCCGGGAGACGAGCTCTTGGGTAAGGCGGACCGAACCAAAACCCCCGTGCGCGGTCAGGTCACATCTGCAGATGACCTCCTGGCGAAGGATGTCACTTATTTATCATAAAAAGAGAGAATTTAGAAACTTTAGGATGACAGTTATTGAAGTTTTGTCTTAAAAGGAACTTAGAGTAAACAGAAGCTCTTCAGCTGTAAATGTCGCCCTCTAGCGGTCACCACCTTCCTGCTTCATCATTAGTTCTCTTGGTTTCTCAACAGGAAGATGCAGTACCGGCGCGCGTCAAGACAGAGGTGAGTTTGTTTCACTTTCTGCTTTGTAAAAACAGCACGGTTGCACCCGTGTGTCTGACCTTTAACCCCTGGGGCCAGAAAACCAAAAAACATCATCTCAGGCTAGATGTCCCCATTCTTTTGCCCAATGACCTTTCTACCCTGCATGATTTATGGATCTTCAGAAGGTGTGCTAAACTGTTCCAGCAGGCCAGCGGCCACACTGGAAGATGCAGGTTCCACTACAGGTCAAAGTCATTTAGAGTTTCTTTGACCTCTTTGACCTCCGACAGAGAGAAAAGTGACTGAACGAAAAAAAAAAAAAAATAACATTCAGCTCCAAGCAGAAGAAGCCTCCAAGAAACTTTTCAGTGTCCTAAAATCAAGAAGGGTTCCACTTAGTTCAAATTCTCAATTGTCATTTCTGAAAATCCAAAAGAATGAGAAACATTTTCATCCGTTTTTGTCGTTGCTCTTTAGTAAAGCTGCCTTTGAAGACCCACTCCGATGAAAATGGTGTCTTTTGTGTCCATAACTTGTTCTTGTGGCATTTTTCTGACGATAGAGGACATACACTCACCTGCCACTGTATTAGGCACACCTGTCCAACTGCTCGATAATGGAAATCTCTAATCAGCCAATCATACGTCAGCAACTTTCGGCATGTAGACACGATCAAGACGACCTTCTGTTAGATGTTTCTTTGGTATAATATAATGTTAGGTTGACATCTATCTTACTAAGTAGATCATTTCCATTGCATCAAAACAGATCCACATCATAATGCCACCACCACCATGCTTCACAGTTGGTTGTCAGAGACTCTCGCTCTCACATTTTCCTTCCGACTTGCATTTGTAAAAGTTCACCAAACTACAGGATGGCGAAGCGACCAGCTCTCAGAGACATCAGCTACGCAAACCTTTTTCCGCAGTGCCTCAATCGCCTGAAGAAGACCTGTTACGGTCGAAACGTCGCCACTGAGGCACTTTTGATTTTTCTTTTGTATCAAAAACACTTTTTTTCCCTTCTTTTTCATTTAAATTAGAACTAATTATCTTACTACTTATTTTTTACACATAATTTATTAAATTAAAATAACCAAGGGAACAACAAATAAAAAAATGGCAGACAGCGGGTGGACTCTTGTTAGTTCAGGCCGTGACCTTTGCCGTGAAGCACCCCAGGCCTTTCAGCCTCGCTGGGAGCAGGGTATTGGGGCCAAAATCTTCTATGGGGCTCAAAAGTGTTTCAAAGTCCACTACAGAACTCAAAGGGACACACATGTCTGAAATATCCAAAGGAAGTTTTGGCCTAATTATGGGATGGCCATATGACGGTGTGGTGTGGCAAAATGGTAGCAATTTTTATGTTTTTGCGCAATATGAAAAAGAAAAACTTTTTTCACACACGCCACCATCTTAAGTCTCCACCCACAACCCAAATGAATTTGTCACATGCAGCTCTGATCAGGGTGGTAGGGGCAGAAGGGGAAAGCAGCCACTGTTCTTGCCACTCAGCCAGTGAGAAGGGGGGCAGCCAGGGCGGCTAGTGCCTGCAGGGCATACAAGGCTGCCTGAAGCTTTAATTTGTGCCGACTTGTGATTGGTCTGTCGTGTTTATTGATGTTCAATAAACATTTTCTTCTGTCGCTACAGCTGCCTGCACAGAGCTTAACCTGGGCTACTGTAATGACTTGGATTACTCAAGGTGGGGGGCCTTTCATTGGTTTAAATGTTTTTTCAACTCGACACAGCTGAACGTGGGGTAAACATCAGGTTTTCCACAGAACCATATTTCCCAACATCCTGGGCCACCAGAGTCGCGTGGAAGCAGAGTCGGGGGCGGAGTATCTCCTCCTAAGCGTCATCCACGGCCTGCTCAATGGCGAGTGCTCCCCTGAGATCCGCCTGGTGGGCTGTTCGGTGCTGGCCTCGCCCTGCCGGGATGACAAGATGATCAAACCGTGCCGACGCACATGTGAGGCCCTGAGGAAAGACTGCTCCCATGCCTTTGAGGCCATCGAGATGGCCTGGCCCTACTTCTTGGACTGTGACCGCTTCTTTGCCAGCGATCAAGAGGGCTGTTTTGACCCCCTGGCAGGGCTGAAAGGTAAAGTTGTCAGACCTGCCCACAGCCGTTGACCTCTTGGTGACCTCTGCCCCTCTCTAACTCCTCCTGTGTGGTTTCCAGCCAAACAGGAGCTTGCACTGTCCAGCCTCTCACCTGAGGAGCCCAGTACCATCATCCAGTTCACGTACACCTCCAACTCCCAGATGTACAGCCTGCTGAAGAGAACAGCGGCCAAGTGTGCCCACATC
Source organism: Oryzias latipes (assembly GCF_053564925.1). Lineage (NCBI taxonomy): Eukaryota > Metazoa > Chordata > Actinopteri > Beloniformes > Adrianichthyidae > Oryzias > Oryzias latipes. Next base: position 3,219,275 of record NC_136237.1, on the reverse strand, counting down.
TCTCACGTTTACAGCATCGGGCGCAGCACTGAAGGCAGGGACCTGCTGGTCATCGAGTTCACCAACAACCCAGGACAACATGAGCTACGTGAGTAACGGAGACGAGGGTGAAAGCAGATGCTCTGATGGAGCCTGAAGCTAACATGAGTCAGACTGTAAAATAACATTTGAAATGCTCTTGTGTAGCGCATTTCTACCTATGGTTGGTGCTTTTACACCACTTCACAACTATACAGGAGCTCCCAAACTGATGGGGTGGCTGTGCCGTTTGATAGAATCTGCCAGAAGTATCTTCGGCCTTCGTCATACTCACCTGTACAGGAGTTGACCTGTACGGGACACTAGGAGGGTTGTAGAGCAGGTGCGTCTCGCAGTTCCCTCTAAGCTCATGCGGCCACCTTAAGGGACATCGTTAAAAATGGAACGTGCCATTGCGGTGCGTGTGGAAAGTGTCTGAAAGGATGTAAGTTGACGTACGGGTGATCCCGCCGCACGGCGTCCTTACGCCACACCCTGGTTCAGGGGTGTTGAACTCAAAATGAAGCAGTGAAGTAAAGTCACGGGGCAAACTCAATATTTATTGAAAAATTACCTACAGCTGATATGGAATGTTTAACCTTTTCCTTTAGTGTCTACTTAGGTAATATTATTTCGTTACAGCCACGTTAGCTCCGCCCACAAACAGGTCTGTCCTTTACATTCGTGAAGCTCCTGTTCATCTTTCAAATTCAAATAAATTTTTTTTATATAGCACCTTTCATGACAAGAAAGACAGCTCAAGGTGCTGTACATAAAAACAAAATCAAATGCAATAAAATACAATAAAATACATTCAATTAGCCCCGCACAATAAAATACACAAAGACAAACACGAGTGGAAATAAATAAATAAATAAATAAATAGAATAAAGAGAAACCAGAAGGCGCCGTCTGGCCTGTCCTCCTATTGGCAGGGGTGTCAGTATAGACCCAAACACCCCAGCCGAGGGTGAGAAAACACTCGTAAACAGTCTAATTTAAAAAAAAAAAAATGTGATAAAAAAATCATAAAATATAAGAATAAAAAATAGTAGATTAAACAAGTAAAATGCTAAAATGATGTAATAAAACATAAAAAGGCATAAAATCTAATTAAAAGCTAATGTAGTTTCTTTTTAAAGACCTCCACAGCAGATGAGGCCCTCACATCCTCAGGTTTTCCACAGCCGAGGCCCATAGTAACTAAATGAGGCCTTTCGTTTGGCCATTTTTGTGGAGGGTGAGGTTAATTTGTCCGTCGTGTCTGGAGCATGGCTATCAACGACTCCACAGAAAAAAGGAGCACTTGCCGGTTCCGGCTGCACTCCAACGTACTAGCAAAGCATTGTGGGATTTGTAGTATAAGCGGTACAGCGGGCCAGCTCTAATGCACATTTGATATGATCTGACCTCATGCGAATTCCACACGCACAGGGTGTGCCGGCGAAACGCAAGATGTGCACACAATCTACACTCTGGCTATGTCCGAATTCCCTCCCTACTCCCTGACTACTAAAAAAACCCCAGAAAAAACGAGGTTTCATTTATATTAATTTAGAAATTCAAAAGTTTGAGCACCCGGGGTAAAATGTTATATTACTGTGCATAAAGAAGCCAAGGAAAGAAGCAAAAATCCTCAGATTACAGATGTGACATTCTTGTAATATGTTCAAAAAACTGGCTTTATTTCCATCATTTACCATGTGTGCATGTTTGTGGATATTCTTGGCTAAATGTGCCATAAAATAACATTTAACAGCAAATCCTGTCTAGAAAAGGCTAATAGAAACAACAATTATTATGTGGTGATAAAACACTATTGTCCTTTTATACAACAATTCAGTTTTGTCATCAACAGTGAACCCTTTATGGCTCAAACCAAACCCAAACAAACCCTATTTTAATAAGTGTAAATCTTTATTCGCTGATAATTCTGTCATATTTATGCTTAATATTGCAGCTGCAGTATTTATGAAACACAACACAATTTTAGAATAAATCAAATAAGGATAAAATCATTATTACAGCCCTGACAAACCACAAAAGGAACACTGCAAAGTCAAATCATGGAGAAATTACAGGGCTGATACGGTTATAGGTTTGTACCCTAATCTGTTCAAAATTGAATCTACATTAGATAATTAAAGAGTTTGCAATCTTTGTATTATTTTTGGTTGAATTCTGTCTATTTTAAGAACAGTTATATATATGATGAAGTCATTTTACTATACAAAAAAAAAACGTTAAAGGACAAAACCATGACCAGGTAACTACTGGTCCCGTTTATTCTCAGAGGTCAATTAGCCAAATATCTAAAAATAAAATGAACACTTTCTGAAAAATGAGTAATGTTCACGGACTCTGTAGGTTTCAGTAATTAAATAAAAGTCCATTTCTCCGTATTTGTTTCTCTTTTTCTGAAATCTTAGAAAATGGAGATGTTAAAAAATGTCTTGACAGATTTTATTGTGATTCTTGTCGTCAGTGGAGCCAGAGGTCAAGATGGTGGGTAACATGCACGGGAATGAAGTTCTGGGTCGCCAGCTGCTCATCTACTTGGCCCAGTATCTGTGTTCCGAGTACAACCTGGGAAACCAGAGGATCCAGAGCATCATTAACAGCACTCGCATCCATATCCTGGCCTCCATGAACCCCGACGGTTACGAGCTGGCCTCCTCAGAGGTAGAGGATAACAGTGAACGGGACCTCAACAACCAGGAAGTAAATATTGTTAACAGAAACAGACAAACCACCATTATCCGCTCTCAATCCGCTTTCTCTGAAGTCTGTCCTGTTCTAGCTGCTGAGGTGGAAGGTGGGCGGATGTCCCAGAAGTTGTCAATCAGTCCGTCTTCAGATCTCTTCAGAGTGGTAAAATTGCTGCTGCTGCTGCTTTGAACAGTGGAGAACCTTTGGGATAACATGCTCCAGACAAAACTCCCAATCCTGAAAATCGGTTTGGCTGTCACTCCGCTTTTACACCTGCGTTCTCATTTCAGCCACGTTTCTGTGCTCTGGCCAAGACAAAAAGTCAGCAAAATGTAGCTGGATGACAAAAACCTCCTCTCTAAAACACAAACTAAAGCATAAAATAAGCCATGACGGCGTATGTTCAATAGAACTGAGGGGGTAATTGCTCTGCCTGGAGTTTGTGTTGGGGGCAATAAGAACTGAAATCCATCAGCGTTGGTGTTAGTTTTTATGTTGACATTTGTCAGTCTATAAGGCTATCCAGAGGGCCAGAGCCAGACTGGACTTTGGGGGCCCTGGGCGAACAATAATATGGGGCCCTCTGCAGGGATTGTATTAATTATTTAAAAAAAAAATCCTTGCCAAAAGAACAAAACATCAAATATCTTCCTTACTGGTGCAAGCATGTTTTGATACACATTTAAACACTTAAATTACATTTAAATGTGAAATAAATGTGTTTTACACAAAATTATTTTTTACCGTTGACTGGAATGAGGGACGGTTTTAGGATGAAAAACGTGATCAATCTGATGCTGTTTCCGTGATTTGGGGTGATTTTTATGACTAATGATGGGTGTAAAATTTATTTTAGACACTTTTATTAGGTGCTCAGCTCAGAGCTCAAAGATTGTTGGGGGTCTCAGGCGAATGCCTACCTCTGCCTAATAGTGAGTCCTGCTAAGCAGAGGGCCACAGACTGGACAGGGTACTAGGTGGAGGTGGGGCGTCTGCTGTAAAGCGTCGGGATTTCGCCGGTTTCTCAGGGGTTGAAGGCGGACGCCAGTGACCTTCTGAGCAGTGGACGTCATTCTGGAGGGCCATTGGGTTCTTGGCTCTGGACTTGGTGTATCACATCTTGGTGATTCTGAAGATTCCTTTCCAATCTTTTGCATGAAAAGCAAATAGTGAGTTACTTTGTCATGACGGATACATGGTCTTGTCTACTTGTTAACAATGAAATTGACCAAAATAACTTTTTCCTTTTCACAAATTCCTGACTAATTCCATTCATCAAACTCATTTGAGCGTATGTACTTTCACCTTTGACAGTCCTCCCTCCTCGTGAGTTTCTCAGGTTGCTTGACCTTGAATGTTTCAGGGACACTTGTTGAATGGTTGGACTAATGGCCGATCCAACGCCCAGAATATTGACCTGAACCGCAACTTCCCGGACCTCACCTCCATCTTCTACAGGAACAGGCGCAGCCGTCACTACAGAACTGACCACATCCCAATCCCAGATGGCTACTGGTTTGGGAAGGTAAGGTGGCATTTGTTCTTGTGTAACCCTTGTGCACTTTAACGTTGGGAGTTGGGTCATCTAGACCCACTAGACAGTGCTCTGAACCTTTGTTCTTCAATGATTTGTGATCTTCACTGGTGTCCATGGATTACATGAAACCTTTCCACCTTTATCCACCTTTGTCATGGTAGGGAGAACACGTCAATGGAAGGGTGGGGTCATCTAAGATAGCACAAGGGTTAAGGGAGTTTTTGTGGATGTCAAACAGTTCCATCCCATCTGTGGGCTGTAGGTGGCGCCGGAGACCTATGCAGTGATGAAATGGATCAGGTCCCTGCCGTTTGTTCAGTCTGCGAGTCTCCATGGAGGAGAGCTGGTGGTCTCCTATCCGTTTGACTTCTCCAGACATCCACAAGAGGAGAGAATGTTTTCCCCCACTCCTGACGAACAGGTACTGATGTGACAACCAGATCCACTGCTGCCTCTGACTGAACCATTGACTGTCTGAGAGAACCGATTGGTCCGAGTTGGTCTGAGTCAGCGTTTCTATGACGACCACTCTCACCAATCAGGAGTGAGCTTGTTGGAAGTTCCTCACCTCACCACCTCTTGAAAGCGGGCTCAGGAGAATCTGTCAATCAAACATTTGGAGGGACATGAGGACCATCAGGCTCCACCTACTATTACTGAGACATCTGATTGGTCTGTTTACAACTTAAATAAAGTGAACTACAGGAAAAATATGGGGGGGGGGGGGGGAGAGGCACCTGTCCAATAGAATGACTGAGAAACAGCTGTCTATTTCTCTATAGAAGTCTTTGGGATTTTGGCTTCTTAGAGCCACTAACTGGTTGGAACGCCAGAGGGGAGGGGGTCACTCAGTCCAGTTTTCATATACAGTCAATGGTTACTTAACAGAAATAAAGCACCTGATCAATCAAAGACTCTAACTCTCAATCCGACAGGCCTTTAAGCAGATGGCACGCACTTATGCTGATGCTCACGCCACCATGTCAAACAACGACACAGACAGGTGTGGGGCCTCCTTCTATTGGAACAGGGGCATCATCAACGGGGCTCTGTGGTACAGCTTTGCTGGCGGTAAGACCCTTTAATGTTGACATAGGTCTGAACGTCCGTCGGCACAGCTCATGTCTGCTCGTCTGCAGGCATGTCTGATTTCAACTACTTGCACACCAACTGCATGGAGATCACGGTGGAGCTGGGCTGCGACAAATTCCCCCCGGAGGCCGAGCTCTACCCCGAGTGGAAGAGGAACAAAGAGGCTTTGCTCAGTTTTCTGGAGTCTGTAAGTCAATCACTGACTGTGGTGGGACTTTTTTTTTCCACAAGTCTTTTTCATAAAATAAACGTATGTTAGAAAAAAAACGAATCGCCCTATTCAGTTTTAAGGATGGAACCATTAGTGTCAACCACAAAAATAAATCTGCAGTTTGTCCAAGAGCTGATCTCACAGCCACATTTAGCGCATATTGCACAGATCAACATTGGTCATCCGTGACTATATGTAGCAAAAGTGAGAAAAAGTTCTGGTCTTTTTCACACACGTATCAGAAATAAACTGCGTTAAAACCACGGCAGAAGTAGGAGAAATGGATGATGACCAAGAAATGTAGAAAAAAGGACCAGAGTGACTCAGTTCCTGGTGATGAAAGACATCAATAACGACCAGTTAAGTAATTACAACTCCTTTTGTTGGTAAACGTTAGCTCTACAAGCTGCTCTTTAACTTAGATAATATGAGCTTTTTGTTCATTCATGTTGTCGTCTGCTCCTGATTCACCACCATTTGAAGGGAGATATACTCAGAAATGCAATTTTAAGCTTAATTTTCTTTATCAACTGTCCTCCAACATGTTAAAAGCACCAAGTTTCCTGCGTTTGTCATTCGTCGATGAGCGCAGATGTCTGTCGAGGGTCTCAGCCGACGGATCTTTAGGGGAATTCGTTTTTGAGCCGTTCAATATCTTTGGTCTGTTTAGGCGCATTTAACGTAGTTTAATGCGCAATTGTTACGTAAATCTTAAGCTATTCTGCACGATTTTTGCAAATTTGTGGCTTTGCTGGGCCGTTCCACGTATGTCTAACAGACGTTTCGCACATGAACCACAGATGTATAACTTTTGTAGCGGCGCACATATCACATTTAAATTCTGTTTTTGATGCACACATCACTAATTTCCTGTAAAGACCACAATTTTTCACACTTTTTAGACGTATATTCACCAATTTTCATGCATGCATTTATTCATTTATTCATTTTCTGATCCGTTTTTGTCCCTTCCGGGGGTCACAGGCTGCTGGAGCCTATCCCGGCCAATCATTGGCGTAGGCAGGGGACACCCTGGACAGGTCGCCAGTCTGTCGCATTTCATCCGTGATATGTGCGCAGTGACTGTGTGACACTAAGGCATTAAGGAAAGTTGTTTCCTAAACAGGTGCATCGAGGGATCAAAGGAGAGGTGAAAGACACTGATGGAAATGGGATCAAAGGTGCCACAGTCTCTGTTAGAGGCATCAGGAAAGATGTCACCACAGGTAGGCGGAATATTGTATCACGGAAACATCCGGGGTTGTGTTGTAATGGAGCCCAAAGACTTTTCTTCTTCTGTCAGCTGAGGATGGAGACTACTGGAGGCTGCTGAACCCTGGCACTTACATCGTGACAGCCACAGCCAAGGGTTACTCCAAGGTCAGCAAGAGAGTTCACCTGCCTCACCGCATGAACAAGGCCGGACGCGTGGACTTTGTCTTGGAGAAGGTGCTGACCTTCAGCGCATTGCTTCAAATGTGCACCAGTGCACGACCTCTCACCCTTTTTGTTTTTTTTATTACCCCTTTTCTCCACAGGTCCCCGTGGAGCCTGGTATTGAAGACCACCTCTTTCCCACGGTGGACAGCTGGGAGCGGTTTGATCCCTACAACCAGTTTGAGCGCTTCAGCGAGGGTGACGGAGGGGTGGAGAGGCAGGAGAAGCCGTGGTGGTGGAACTACTTCTCCCAGTCTGGCATTTCACCCCCGACCTGGCTGCTGAGGAACGTTTAGACAGATTGACAGGAAGTGGGAGCAGAAGGAGCAAAGGAAGCAGTGTGAGGAGGTGGATCCACGTTCCACCGGAGCTTGGTATAATCAGCCCTTTGCTTTGCAGACCACAAATGGGTTTCTCTCACTGAGGTTTTTGCTCAAATTGTTGCACCGTTGAATTTTTAGCACTTCTAAAGAAGTTCCACCTAAGAAATAAGTTATGGAGGATTCTCCATCAGATCTGATCGCTTACTGTTGCATATCTAAGACAGAGCTGCAGAAAATATGTTTGTGCAAATTTTAAAATGTTCATATTTTTTGCCATTACAGTCTTGATTAGATTTTTAGTTTTTTTTACAAACTTTTTGAACTCTTTTAATCACATTGGCAGCTTGTAATTTCAGTGACCTTCCCCGTAAGGCCAGCAGAGATTTTGCCTTCGTTGTTTTTTATAAAGCCATAAATAAAAAATAAAAAATATTTCTCTGGAGTTTTTTCCCCCCAGAAATAATCACAGTGTCCTTCAGTCAGATGTCTCTGCTTTTCAGTGTTTTGCCGCTCAGTCACTTTCACCAGCAGAGGGTGCCAGAGAATAAATTATGGTGGATTGCAGTTTTACTGATGCAGATAAAAAAAGAGGTTTTTGACACTGAACACATAAATTAAGTTTTAAATCATTAGTGCTAAAAATATACTTCTCACCTCCAGTCTGATTTATAGAGTTTAATGTCACTAATATTACTGCTACTTTGTCTGTTTGGGTTTATGAAGCATTTCGGGTAAATATAAACAGAACAGTTACATGAATATTCAATGTATTCCAGTGTAATTCTGCAGTGGAGCATTTTATATAAGCTTGCATACATTGTTAGGATTTCTCTTGGGTTGTTTTGTGTGGACACAGTTTCATGTACCATCTGAAGGTTTTATTTTTAAGTTGACCTCAGTTTTTTTAACTTCTAAGTACTTAAAAAAAATCGTAGCACAAATACTGGTTTTGTTAGTTCTATATTCCAGTCCTAATGAGCCGGTTGAGGGTCGGTCAAAGTTTTTAGCAGAGGAATCAAAATATGATTTTAAATGTCAGAGCAGGAAATTCTTTAGGTGCAGCTGCACATCTCTGCAGGAGAGTCTAAAATAAAATAAAAAAAGTCCTGCCCTTCTAAAGCAAAGGTTTTTTAATGTCATGTCTCTGCTAAAAAAAAAGGGAAGTGGTAAACTCAAATATCTGGTGTGCTGCAGACTTTGTGATGGAAGAGCAAAGCCTCGGTGCTCAAAAGAAAAAAAGTTTTCATTTCATGAAAACAATCAAACTGCAGCTCTGCTTCATAAACTCATTCTTTTTTGTGCACTTTTACGGCAAATTCAGTTGGTAAAGAACTTTGGATCTGTCCTAATGTTGCTCTTTCCACGTCACTGAAATGATTTCTTGAAAGTCGTCAGGTCTTCACGTGTGTGTTGCTGTCTCCCATCATCCTTTGAGGTTTGTATTTATCTGCTGGTCTTCCAGGAATTCTGCACCATGTTGAGTTTGAGGTAAAACCACGGACGTTGCTCTGCCAATGCTCCGTAACACAAATGCAGAGGCGAAAAAAAGAAGAAGAAATCAAGATGTTCGCTTCACCTGCATGTCAGAAGAACAACAGTTGTCATGCATTGGTCAGAAATAGGAGCTTTTCTAAATTGTGCTCAACATCAGTTCCTTTGAAAGAGGCCTGGCAGAAAGGAAAAAAACATTCATGTCTCTGTCGCTCTTTAAAAACGTTACTGGTTTGTGAGAGTCGAAAATAAAATAAAAGCACAAAATAAAAATGCAAGTATGCTAATTCTGACCCCCACATCAGAAAAAGAGGAGTAAGGAGTAAAAACTATCTCTCCATGGACCGAAGAGCAGTGCACAGAAACTACATTTAAAGAGTTTCACTTGATGCATCATTGCTGCTACACTCATGTTAATCATCCCAATTCAGCTTCTCATTAATGACACAAACTAAGACTCAGGAGATTTTTGTGTTCTTGTTGAAAAATGCAGAATATCCCCCTAAACAATGTATCCCCTTTGTCTGGTTGGGTTTGTCTCAATGACCTCAAATCTGATAAATGCAATTTAGAAGTCAGATCATTGATCAAATCCTGTGTATTATCAGAGTCAGAAGCCTTTTTTGTAACTGTACATGAAACAACCAAACTGTAGCAGTCTTGAGGTGGTGATATTGTTAAAGCACACAGAAGTTGTTGATTTGGAGCAGAGTGGGAGGTTCTGCTGCATAATGCAGTACGTAGAGTGCGTGGAAACAGTAGTGTAGTGTGTAAACTACTAAACTATTATCTCTGTTAAATGTCATTTACAAATGAAATGAGATTTAAACTTAGTTATTTCTTAAAAAAGTCTGGTGTTTGAACTCAAAGAAACAGTTTTTGCACAACAAACTCACTGTTCTTTGGTGTTTTTGTCTTGTTATTTTATCTTGTGTGTAATAAGCGAGCAGGAGAATACTCACTTTAATGAGTTAATTGTACTGAGATGACTCATTGACATGTTCCAGAGAACGATATTTACTGAATCTCTTAAATAATCTGATCAATTTGAGCTTTAGTTGCCACGTTTTTCCCGTGAGGCTTTTATTCTGCTGGACGTACTTTTTAAATTGAAGGATTTTAGGATTTATGTTTTAACTCTGCTTCGGTTCCACCACAGTGTGTAGATGCTGACATGAACTTGAAACAAGCCGAACCGAAATCCTGACAGAAATTCTGCTCAGGTCACATTGGACATATTTGGAGTTTGAGTCGTCGGTGAATCTCATGGAAAGATTCGAATCGCCAGCAACACATTCACAGATATTTTAAGGCCATGTAGGTCCTGTAAGTGAAAATGCCCGTCTAGCATCACACTCTAATGATCTCATATAATGCGGCGTATTCCCAGATGCTCTTGGTTTCCATCCGCCACAGTTCCTGCCTCCCTCTCTCTCTTTTTTTTTCTTCCTCTGGACACTCCAGCTCACTTTCAATCCAACTGTGCCCGTTTCTCTAACCTAACACTTTCCAACACTCTGCATATATAATGCAAATGCCAAGCCTGCTCTGAACCTTCTCTTTTTCCCCTCCCTGTTAATCTCTGAGCTTCGTTCCTGCAGCCACGAAGCCGCTCTGCCCCAGGAGTGGAGGCCTGTTCAATGTGGCAGACATGATTTGTTTGCTTTGCAATTATTTTCCATCAGTGGAGACAAATGGACTCATACGGCATGGAGCGACCCACACAGACAAGCGGGAGCGCCGATCGAGGTGAACGCAAGATTCACCGATGAGGCGTGAGTGAGGCACAAGCTCTGGTCTGGGTAAAGGAAGGGATTTGATTTTAGATTTTAGATTGTGCTTCTCATGTATTGATTTATGGGGAGGGTTCTGTGTACCAGAAAAGAGGACCCTTAGCGGCTGAACAGTTGTCAGGAAACGAACCAAGGTTCGTTGGTTTGGCTCTCTGGAGGCAGAAGAGGAGGGGGAGGAAGCATCTCTGTCACAGTTAAAGTCCAGCCCTGGCAGTGGAAACAGACATCGCCCGCATAGATCTTCTACCAGCAGAACCGGTTGTTGTTGCAGAAGACATCAAGCATTAGTTACTTCAGACTCATAGACCATCTGACTGTTTCACCGCTTGACCATCAGTGAAGGAGGAAGACTCTCTCCATCCGTTTAGTCATTCTGTCCTGCTGCAGTGCTGACACATACTCAGAATCTCTTAAGGGGCTCATGAAAGTGACTTTTCTCCCCCCAAAATCCATGAACAAAACCAAAGCACACGTGTCTGGGATTTCCAAAGGAGGTTTCGCGGAAGGCCACAGGGCCTACGGCTTGGCGGCCCCCTTTTGTGGCAAAGTGGGAAATTTGGTGATGTTTACGTTTTCCCACAATGTGAGAAATACATTTATTTGAGCAAGTCCCCCCCCCCCCCGACATTTCACACAAGCCGCCAGTTTAAGTCTACGACCACAACTAAAGTTTTGTTGACCTTTGACCTCGGGAAGAGGCCACCATGCGCGGAATTTCCCCCCAAAATTCAACACCACCGCCTGTAACTCTTCGCACATCATTGGGAAGCTAAGAAGTGCAGACATAAAGTTTTTAGCTTCCAGGAGTGATGCCCCCGGCTGGTTTGCACATTTTTTACTGGAATATTGGGAAAATTAACTACATAAGTTGTTTACTCAAGCCGAACGACAGAAACACGCAATATAGAAATGTAGGCGTACTTAACAACCTCTGAATCTTGTCCCATATAATATTTAAATAACATTTAGTTTTATTTTCATCTTTCCTACAGATAAAAAGGACAGCAACAAAAACTTTCAATTATTTAAAATGTGCAGTTTTTCAACAAACATAAAGTGGTATTTTTGATGAGATTGTTTCTATATACACACATCCTGTATGGGTTTTTAATTATTAAACATAAACACTTGTTGAAACTAGACATAATAAAAGGGTAAATCATAAAAAAAGATTGGAAAAAAAAGTTCAAATGATAAGAAATGAAAGATCCAAACCACACGTCTTCTTCATGTCATTGCATGAAGATGCAGATGTGGATGAAGTGGCCGTCTCCACATCTGTCTCTTGTGACGCTGGTACACAGAGGACATGCAGATTTCTACGTCTCTGAACTTTGAGACCATCCACAGTTAAGGAGATTAACCTTTTCCTCCCGCCTCACGTCTACTTGACTTCTCTTTTCTTCTGCCTTTGGCCTTTCCTCTTCCCAGCCCCGTCTTCCTCTTTGCAGCGTCTCCGCTGTCTACCCCCCCCCCCTGCTCCTCCTCCTGTCTCTCCTTTGCCCTCTCTTTCCTCCCTTTTCACGAAGGCCAGGTTCAGGGGTCACCAATTACTCTAAGAGGGCTGAGAAAGTTGCATGGGCTCTGCCCTCAGGGCTGCCATGTTGCATTAACGTCACAGAGCCTCCAGAAACCCAGCAGCCACTGGCTGCCAGCACAGCAGCCTCAGCCTCAGCCTCGGGTCGGACCCTCGCCCTGCTCATGCCTGAGAAGACGGACCCTCGCCCTCCTCATGCCTGAGAAGACGGCGCGCTCTGCCTCCTAACTGACCTGCTGGGCAGCACTAACATGTATGTCTGAACTGCTAAATCCTTCACTGAACGTTCATTATGTCAGTTAGGCTGGTGTTCTCCAACATTCTCGTATTGAAGAATGTGTATTTTAGTTATTGATGTAGTACACGGCAAAAACCAGATCACAGCAAGAGTAGAAGGACGTAGAAAAAGCAGATCGGAGGGCAGGAAAGTTTATCTGTGCAAAAGAAAAGACACAATATATGACAGAAGTGCTGCCTTTAATTAGAGGGAAAAAAATCAAACTTATCATTATCCAAACATCTCTTCCATGTCAGGTTAGAATATACAGAGAACTAAAAAAAAACATTTTCAGATTATTTACACAAATGGCTTGAATTTGTTAGAATTATCATTTAATTGAAACGCATACATTTGAATTAACCTCAGGGGAGTGAAGTCATCCAAAATAAAAAACTAAAAACACCAAAAACCCTAAATTCACAATGAAAAAGAGTACAAGTAAAAAAAAACAACTAAATTATAATTGACCAAAGGGGTTCTCCATGTACTGACGTCCCACTCCGATCAATTTAGCCAAACTCCAAGAACCTGTTGTTTTCTAGGACATAGTTTCTGCTGAGCAGCAGGAGTTTCTGAAAAATTCACCTCTGAGTTGTGGGCAGGACTGTTGGTGTGGAGCAACCCGGTCCCCCTTCCCGTCACCGGTCAAGAAAAAACTTGATTTGTAACTTGTTTCTGCCTGCTTGTGTGTAACTTTGGATGTGTGTCTGCTTGGAGCCTCCAGCACAGAGCTCTGCCCTGAGCTCCAGTCCCCAATCAGGGCAATAGCAGACAGCACCAAGTCCTTCTCTGCACTCAGAGAGCAAAGAGGTTTTAGCTGCAGAGAAGGAGCCATCAAGTCTGGAAATCTTTTTGTCTTTAAAAAGGGTTGGAGTGTTTAAAAATGCTTATTTGGTGTCCGTTTTTTTTCTCCATCTGTTTAAGAAAATGGTGAAAGAAAGTCTTATTTTTTCTAGATATCCTCCTGAAGCAGCACATTCATTTATGACCTTTTCTTTGCCTCCCCAGAAAGCCAAACTTGCCATGATACCACCCAAACATGGAAGATATCATTGGAAAGACCAGGGCTGTGTCCCATTACCTGCCCTAACCCCTAACTACTAAAAAACTATTAAGTGTGGGACTGTGTAGTGCCCTGCATTTTAAAAACAATTCAGACACCACGCTCACTACTACTAAAAATCTATTTAACATCAGCGAGTTGCAACACTTATTTATGAGTCCAGTGTCTTCTGAAGATAAAAACGTTGATGGTTTATTAAACAGATATATATTTTTTTGGCAAATAATTGTTCAGACGCAATGCATTGTGGTCTATATTTGCCGATCAAGTGAGTGAGCATTGATGCACACTGGTTTTTGCAGAGACTTCTGGGAAATGTCCAGGGCACTGGATTTTGGAATTGTAGATTCGGACAGCACTAGAAAATGGCATTTTATAGTCAGCAGGGAAGGAACTCAGACAAAACCCAGGATGTCCTTGTTATAAAGACTTCAAATGAGTCAAATGACTTAATCCAAGAACAACTGTCCCCCACAGAGGACATATATAGGGTCTGGTTCTCAGGAGGATAATACTATTCACAATCTAAACTCAAAGCGGCTGATATGAAAACTCTGTTGACCCAGCATTCTAGCATCACTTACATGCATCGTCTAAATGCAAATCTGAAGATGTGAAAAGAGTCTCACAACCCCTTGTGCACTTGTAACTCTCATCTGTGCATGAATGTGGTTGTATTTTGTAAGTTTATGATATTCAGATGAACATACCAATACACAGTTGCAAGCAAACACAGTTACGCACAAATCTATGAGTTACAAATCAAGTACCGTAATTTCCGGACTACAAGCCGCTACTTTTTTCCTGCGCTTACAGCCTTGCGGCTTATTCAGTGACGCGGCTGATTTATGGATTTAATTGGCGGCCGCCATGTACGTACTTTCGAACTCAGTGAATAGATTGAATTCTCTATCTGACACCAAGCACGAGGCATTTTTAATCAACACACCTCTTAGCAACCAAACAGCATGGACTTGACTTCAGGTCTTAGACACTTCAGTCATGGTTCAACAAAACGAAACACGCATGCCCGGCCGCATCCCAGAATCCTTTGGGGCCATTAGACCCAACGTGCACGTGATCGCCGCTACATTATGATGAAGCTTTCAAGTTAAAATCAATCGTTAAAAGCAGCGTAAAAAAGTCCACCGTCACCAACGGGTTTGGAAAAGCCGGTTTGCTGCGTGACGGAGAGAACAGCGCATGGAGTGAATTTACACTCCATTTACGGTTTCTAAGGAAACCGTAAAAGCGGAATTTTGCTTTGAAAAACTCACAGCCTCCGTGTGAGCTGGAGACATCTTCTCCTGCTGATTGAGCTGCGGGGCCGATGGCAGTCTGATGGCTCCCACACGTAACAACGCATCCACCCCTCATACACAAAACGTACAGTATTAAGTCCGATTGCTTTGCACAGAAACGATTTGCTCCATCCATCGGCGCAACGGGGACGAAGTGCTCCTCCTTGAAGCTGCCCTGGCACTTGTGAACAGAATATAGGTCCATGCTGTTTGACAGATGTGGATACACTCAAATACGTGACTCAGAGGCAAAACTGGCACCACCCACAATGTGCTAATAAATTGCACTCACTCTGGGATGCTGGGCGTGATCCGTCAGGATGACAATATCGCCTAACACATGCGCGGCTTGTACTCTGACGCGGCTTGTGTATGTATAAAAGCAGTCAAACACATGAATATGGGTGGGTGCGGCTTGTAATCGGGTGCGCTTTGTAGTCCGGAATTCACGGTACTACGCACACACAGATCAAGAAAGTCTATTTCCCCTCCATAACAGCCCCTAACACCCCCAACCTAGCATTATCGCTGCAACAGAAGGGCTAGCATTATTGGAGCTGACCAGCTGGACAGTTTTGATCCAGGTTCCGCTCAGGCTAGTTAATTCACAGCAATTTTTAAAAAGAAATACTCAGAAGCTTAATTTACTTTTTATTTATGTCCTCCGTCATGCAGCAAGAACTTCTTAAGAAAACCAAAAACACCATTGTCATCAGACTGGAAGATCCATCTCTGACATTAACAATTGTGTCGGTTTCTCTCACTGTTGCTCAGTAACTGGCCGTAGAATTCGTTACCACGTCAGCTGGTGTAGATTTGGACTGGACCCCCCCCACCACCACCGTGTTTGACAGTTGGCATGAGGGGTTCTTGTGGAAATGGGTTGGCCTGTGCCGCTGTACATTTATTAAGTTTTACATGAACTGAATGCAACATTGAGGAATGCATCCGTTCGTCTTTGAGTCTTGACGAGTGTTTATTCTTAGAGGCTGCTTTTACTGGATTTTGTCTTTATGGTGTAAAAGTTGCACTGAACACTAAGGTTCATTCCTCCATTCATTAACCTTCCAGAGGTCCCCGCTCATTTCACTGAGTTTTCATTTAACCCTTGCAATTTAACATTGGGAGTTGGGTCATCTAGACCCACCATACAGTGCTCTGAACCTTTTTTCTTCAATGATTTGTGATCTTCACTGGTGTCCATGGATTACATGAAATCTTTCCACCTTTATCCACCTTTGTCATGGTAGAGAGAACACGTCAATGGAAGGGGGGGGGGGGGTCATAGGGTAGCACAAGGGTTAACATTCATGAGCATTTTTAAGAACCAATCACTTTTCCTTTTTTACTACGCTTAACAGAAACATAAAGATAACACTTTTGTTTTTGCTCTGTCTAAATCTGGGATGGTGAGCATGTCTCCTTTACTGAGGAAAATCCATCCCACCTCACAGGTGTGCCACATCAAGATGCTGATTCGACAGCATGAGTATTGCACAGGTGTGCCTTAGACTGGCCACAATGAATGGTCACTCTGAAACGAGCCGTTTTGTTCTATCTGGGGCGTTTGGGGACTTAGAAAACACATCAGTATCTGGCGTGAACACCATTTGCCTGGCGGGGTTGTTGATTGCTGCCCATGGTTTCAGCGGGGTCGTGATAAGGCCAGGTGTATGTTCTGGACGAAGAACACAGGTGCATTTTATTGATGGCATTTTGAATGCACTGGTGTGTTGCGTTGCATGAGGCAAACAGAGTCACATCACTGCCCGGTTTTCTGAGTCCCCCAGCCGTCCCCCACACAAAACAACACGGATCCTGAAAAAAACGGATTTTGTTTGATTTGCAAACATAAAAACCCCAGATTCATTAATAAAGTCTGCAGAGACGCTGCAGACTGATCTTTATACCAGAGCCAACAGACGCTGTGCAGCCAGTTGGAGCTGAAACGCGTTCTGAATAGAGACTCAACCTCTGAGTCAGCACGCTCAGCCGAGACCTCAGTAATTGCAAAAACAGCACTTGGTCCACTAATAATGGGTGCGTGTCTACTCCAATCCCCGGTCTGTCTGTCTGTCAATGCCACGAAGGCAGCAATTACAGACTGCAGCATTTCCTCGGATGATGGCAGAGGAACAGTGGACAATGTGTCTAAGTGTGAGGGGGCCGTAAGGTAAGGGGAGAGCTGAAAGAGATGTGTTGGAGAACTCCTGAGATGTGGACCGCAACCTGCTTAGCTGCCCAACTTACTCTCCCTTATATCACGTTGGGAAAGTGTGTAATTTCGACGGGGCCAACAAAAATCTCTTCAGGATGCGCAAAGATAGTAATCATTGAAACATACGGTGGCCGAGAGGTGCAAGAGACGTTTACATTTAAGATACAATGACAACAATCCTAGTGCAAATGAACAAATACTGACACACAACAGCAAATCAAAGAAAAAGGGAACAAATCTACAAAAAAAACAACGAAAGCAAAAACACGGCTTCTTACAGAAAGGGACATGATATAAAACCAATCATGTATGATTTTTTTAAAGTTATTTCTGACTGTTTTCTTTATGTGGACAGTATAAATAAATGAAACAGTCCAAAAGCCTTTTTTAATTGTATTACTACAATAAAAATTACAACAATGTTTAGCAAGCTAAAGTTTCTGCGTCACGTCGAGTAGTAAGGGTATTCCTTTGGGACGCAGAAAGTTTATGTCCACAGTAATAAATAACTTTAAAGAATCATACACGATTAGTTTTATATTACGTCCCTTTCTGTTAGACGCTGTCTCCTCCTTCGTTGTTGTGTTTCAGGACTCTGTAATTTGTTCTGTTATTTGCTGTTGTGTGTCAGTATTTGTTCATTTGTCCTGGCATTTGTTGTTGTTGTATCTTAAACATAAACGTGTCCTGCACCTCTCGGCCACCGTAGAAGCAAACCTTTAAAAACATTTCTGTAGAGGATCTTTAAAGTCCAGAACATCCGACAGGCAGCACCGTGTCTGAAATTCTGGGCCACTTCCTTTACTAAACACTGTGATGGCTCCCCACCTATGACCCCTTCAATGGCCATCACCAGGATTACCTAAAACACTGACTGATCTTTTCTGTTACGCTTCTATTGCTTTATTTGATTTTTCCCACAGAGGCATGACGAGCTGATGTCGTGGCAGACAATGGAGCAGATCCGAGGTCTGACCCCAAAACTAATTTGCCAGCTCACGCTCATTGAACAAGTGCCCCTTTCGCCAGTGCTCAGTTTGTTTTTCTCCAGGTTCTTTTCTTTATTTGTTGTGAGTGTCTTCATTGCCGTGCACAGAGCTGTAAAAGAGGATTAGGGAGAACTTTTTCTGAAGGTTCTGCCTTTGGCTGCTTTCAGATGTATTCTCTGGATCTAGATCT
This sequence comes from Oryzias latipes, assembly GCF_053564925.1. Taxonomy (NCBI): domain Eukaryota; kingdom Metazoa; phylum Chordata; class Actinopteri; order Beloniformes; family Adrianichthyidae; genus Oryzias; species Oryzias latipes. Next base: position 3,201,086 of record NC_136237.1, on the reverse strand, counting down.
GGAGTTGTTTATTGATGTTTTGAACCAATCAAAGAAAGGTATGTCATTGAGTCAAGACCATATACAAAGTAATGCAACTTTGAAGCATGCGTGTCCTCTACAGCGCGTGCATTCGTGATAAATGTTCGTTTCATTGCTCAGGATTTGTTAAGGAAAAGAAATCTGCTTTCGATTTGGTCGGTGTGCAATTGTTGTTGGAGAGTTGCACCACAAAAGTCAGTGTCTGATTTCTAACGGGGTCAGAGGCGGGGGCAGGGTAGCCGTAAGCGGCAACGATACGTGTGAAATTTGACACAACTCTGCACCATTTGTGTGTGATTACGCCGATTTCCTAGGGCAACATCTGTCGGCACGTTCTCACAGACAGCTGCACAAGGTAGGATCTATGATGAGAGGAAAAGCTAATGTGTTCGTTTCCGTGTTGATCCATTCAGACAGACATTAAACAGCATACGTGTGATTGGTAAATTATCCACAGCACTCTCATTTGGGAAAAAATGTCTGCAAACCCCCCCCCCCCCAGAAAGCCAGACAAGAAGACAAAACATCAATCTTGCAGGATTGAATGATGCGTGGAAGTCCCAACGTTACTGTTAATCCAAAACAAGCTGAGGAGAAAAAGGCGTCAGATTCAGACGGACGCATTTTTCAAACAATGAGGTGCACCGGATTATATCAGTAAACAGAGAATCAACTCCCCGTTATAAGTAAGGCACACCAGATTACAGGGCACGTTGAACAAAACAAAACATTCATGTAATGTGGAATGACCACTGTCACTGCCTCCAGCCCTTTGTGTGTATTTGTGTGTGTGTGTATGGGTGTGTGTGTCTATCCTTTACAGACTTCACCTCCTGCAGGAGAAGACTGCGGTGTCCTTCCCTCCTCCAATCAACAGGCCGGGTGGGAAGCATCAAAGCCTCAGCAGCCCCCGTCTCTCTGTTTTCCTTTGAGGTTTTGATTTTTATTGCTATAGTGCCTGAGAATTTAAGTTATTACTATTTATCTTCTTGAACCCCATTGCATCTGTCTATCAAATAAATGGCTGCCCTGGCAGTCTTAACACTTTTTTTTGTTTAAATCTTACCTATTTTCTCCCTCAACTGGGGTGGGATCCCGAGCAAGCCCCCAGAATGCAAAGAGGAGCCAAGGGGCAGGCGAATGGTCAGAAAAGTTGAAGGGAAGTTTTTTGTTGTTATTCATGTGTACCTCTTTTGTCTGCAATAAGCAGCCTATGCAGAGAGTGTAACACGTCAGAAAAATCAAACAAATACAAAAACAGTTACTCTCAACATTTTTTAGTTGTAACATCTCAAATACAAAAAGAAAAAAAAACGTTTTCAGTTCATCAAGTATCACTGGCAGGCTCCTGGCCGCAGTGATGCCTCACCCTCACCCTCAAACACTTTGACAGATTTTTGAGTGCCGTCTACCACAGAGAACAGGTTTGAGGTCAGTAGGCACAACAAGAATTTTTATCACTATATCATTACATCATCACGCTCTGTTGAATTTTGATGATTTCCCAGGGACTACAGGTGGAAATTAGCAGACTTTGCTGGCACAATTCATCATTTCACGTTTCATGTGATCAATTGTCTTTTATCCATTGTCCCTTGTTTTAGGGTGTATTCAGACTGGACACACTTGGTTTGTTTAAAGCAGGGCTGCCCATTCCTGGTCCTCGAGATCTACCACCCTGGCTGTTTTCCACCTCTCCCTGCTGTTGATTAAGACCCAGGTGTGTTCATTCAATCAGAATTTGATCTGGAGACATATGATTGAGCTAATCACAAGCTAGCAGGGATTGGAGATCAGGAAAACAGTCAGGGTGGTAGATCTTGAGGACCAGGAATGAGCAACCCTGGCTCAAAGGGAACCAGAGTCAGTTTCCCCTGATAATCCGGAACACATTTTCCGTCTGAATACACCCAAGCGGACCCTAGCCCAGGACCAGGATCCACTCTTGACCCATCTTTTCATTTCCAAGCGGACGGAGTTCCAGTTTGCTCAGAGTTTCCTTTATCTGAATAGGCTCTATGCTCTGAGCGGAACATTTGGACCAAAACAGCCACCGTAGCTGGTCTCCATGTGATGTAACCAGAGTGTCAGGGGCAGGCGTGGAGCGGCAATGCAACAGCAACTGATTAAAATGTGGTCGGATGAACAAAGGCTCATGGAAACAACTTTTAACGTGACACATGTTGCTTCTCACACTGTTTTCCAACGGTGTATATGTCATGAATACATATCAGTGTACCTTCTTAGCCGATGTCTTCTTAGCAACCGTCTCGCAGCATGCCTCTGCCGCACCAAAGCAGCAAATAAAGGGTAAGTACCTGACGTTGATACAGACATTCAAAATTGTCAGCAAAATGTAAAGTTTAAAAAAGTGAACTATATCGACAAGAATTGTAAAGCACAGAATTTCCATTAGACAATCTCTCGTTGCTTTGCCCCGCCTTCATAATTGCTGGCCAATGAGTGAAGAGATCTATAGTCACATGGTTTTGTTTACATGCTTTGATCTAAAACAGGAAAGTCCTCTTGACGACAGTCTGAGTACAGACCGAATGCCCGGTTCAGGACTTGATTCTGTCCAAATGCGGTCCGGGCCACCAGACATTTTTCTGTCTGAATGCACTATTAGATAAATAAACTCCGATATAGAAGATATATTATAAGGCACACTATAATTTCTTTTGGAAAACTTTAAGTTTTTAGGTTTGCCTCATGGTCCTAAAAGTATGGCAATTCATTTCTATTCTTCAAAATTGATCAAAATTAACCAAGCTCGGCCATAGGCTATACAGAACTGTGCATTGTTTAAAGAAGACTGACTATTAACTCAACATCTGCAGTATCACAACAAACCTCTGTCCCCTCCTTCAGACCCCCCAGCCAGATATCCCACAAAGCAACACCACCAACTGACATCTCCACCATACCATCCGTTATGTCCACACGGTCTACTTACTATAGGAAACGCAACAGTAACTGTAATAATCTTAAAACAGTGCACATCCAGAACTCGTCCAGGCACCACCAATCCAGTCACAGCAATAAATCAACCGAACTGAATCTGGCTCTCTTAAATGTTCAATCACTTTCAAACAAATCATTTCATATTCATGACTTTATTTCAGAAAACAATCTTAATGGCCTGTTTTTAACAGAAACTTGGAACTCTGGTGCACCAATCCCTCTGTCAGAGGCAACACCTCCCCTTTTTAACCTTACAAACAAGGACAGAAAACAAGGCAGGGGTGGGGGGACCGCTGCAATTTCATCTGCAGGTATTGGTATTAGAGACACCATGTTTAACAAATATTCTTCTTTTGAATATCAGGGCATTGTGTTTAATAATCCTGTCATGTTGTGTTTGATAGTGTACAGACCTAAGTATAATTCATCTTTTATTTCTGATTTCTCTGAACTGCTTTCTTTAGTATACATGAAATTTAGAAAAATGATGGTTCTAGGTGATTTTAACTTACACGTTGACAATCCTTTAGAAATGTATGTCCGTGATTTTGAGAACATTTTAACAGCTATGCATTTTGTTCAGCATGTGAACGTGCCCACCCACAACAGAGGTCACACGCTGGATCTCATCATTACTCACGGCCTGAAGGTCTCAGTGACCTCTGTCGTGGATGTGGGCATTTCTGATCATTCATGTGTGTTTTTTAAAATTCATGACTGCATAATTGAGAAACTCCCTGAGAGAAGCATTAGAAGGCGCCGTCTGCACCCTGAAGTGGCTGCAAACTTTATCTCACATTCGGAAAATCAGCAACCAACTCTTTCATATCCATCTATTCAACACTTTTATAGTAAACTCATCACAATTCTGGACAAAGTCGCCCCATTAAAACTACAAACTGTTGAAGAGAAAGCTCCACCTCTTTGGAGAACAGAAGATATTAAGAAACTTAAAAGAATGACAAGGAGGGCAGAACGGCATTGGCGGAAAACAAAACTAACAATACATCACCAAATTTTTAGAAACATGTTAATGCATTACAAAAACTTCATTAAAAAGGCAAGAAAAGACTATTTCTCAAAGTTCATTGCAGAAAATCAGTAAAAGCCAAAAATCCTCTTTGCCACAATAATAAACCCAATCTCTGGCCCGCCCCCCACCTTTAGCAGTAATACCTGTGAGGAGTTTGCAGTCCACTTTACCACAAAGATAGATGACATTAGCCCTTGTGCTATCTTTGATGACCCCACCCTTCCATTCACCTTGAGCTGTTTCTTTACGTGAAAGGTGCTTTAGAAATAAAATTAATTTGAATTTAGCTCACAATTTAATTGCGCAAAAAGGTTATTGTTTATGTCCTTTGTCAACAGATTCACCATCAACGGCTGCGATGTGTGAATCTTTAGGATAAACTGTTGATGCAAGTGTCTTATTGAGAACATTTCCTCCCAGATTAGCCCTGAAGGAATGTATAGTAAAGGCCAACAGACTGATGTGCAGTGGGACTCATTGGTGCACATCTTAGCCCAATGAACCACGGATGATCCACAGCTGTGTCGATGTAAAGCTTTACTGATTACAATGAGCATTTCTATCAATAAAACTGCTGCATGTTATTTTTTAGTTTAAGTGTTACTTTATGCAGGTCATGATGGTACATTTGTTAATTGACACTTTATTGACACTATAAATCATGAAAAGCTACTGACTAAACTAACCAAATTCAATTTCTCCTCTAGTACCATAAAATGGATAGAATCATATTTGTCAAATAGATCCCAGTCAGTTAGGATAAATCACTATCATTCCTCACCTCTCCCTATCTCTACAGGTGTCCCGCAAGGTTCTATTGTAGGGCCTTAACTTTTTTCACTCTACATCAATGATCTGCCCTCTGTTTGTTCAAATGCCTTCACTCAGATGTATGCTGATGAAACTGTCATTTATTCACATGGCAATAACACATCTGAGGTAGCAGAGAAGCTCACTGATCAATGGGACATGTGGCAAAATGGTTGGAGCAGTCAAGTCTATGTCTCAATGTAAACAAAACAGTTGCAATGTTCTTTTCCAAAACAAACCGTAAAAATATTCTGGCTGATGTTTTTGTGGCAGGAAAGAAAATAGACATTGTTGAAAAGTTTGAATACCTTGGGATTTTAATTGATACAACTTTCAATTTTAAATCACAAATTCAAAAAGTTTGTAACCGTGTGAGGTCTAACCTGTCCAATTTTAGATTTATTAGGGCAAATTTGTCACTGCAAGCTGCCACAATGTTCATGCATGCAATGATTTTATCACACATGACATATTGTCTCACTACATGGTCACAGGCAAACAAATCAGCATTAAAACCTCTGGAGTCACTTTACAAACAAACAATTAAAGTACTGAATAGAAAACCAATAAGACATCATCACTGTGACATTTTACAAAAATACAAACTGTTAAGCTGGGAGAATTTCATCAAGTATACAAAACTATGCCTATTCTATAAAATCCTTAATGGTCTGTCATCCCCTCCACTCAGTCAGTTTGTTAAAATAAGATCCTCCCAAAGAGTGACTCGAGGGTCGGGTCAACAAGACTGTATAGTTCCTCTGAGGAGAAGTGCCTTCAGCCAGAGCGCCTTCTCCGTAACAGCAGCACAGGAATGGAACTCTGTCCCTCACATCATAAGACACATCACCACATACACTCTGTTTAAAAAGAACCTAAAAAACTGGCTCATATCACAGCAAACATGTTCACATTGAACTGGATTAACACCTGCCCTTCCTCCTCCCCTCTATCACCTTTGTGTCTTTTATACTTGTTTTTTATGTTTTCACTATGTGCATGTTTTTATTAGTATATGTATTTTAGATGATAATTTAATTGTAAATGTATATTTTTAATTAATGTACTTAATTGATGTTTTTAGGTTTTTAGGTTGACAATTTTTAACACCTGTCCGGGGACTACGGATGAAAAATAGCCTTTGGGCTAATTCTGGCGCATTGCAGTGATGCTTTTACTGTGCACTGTCCCTGTTAAATAAACGAATAAATAAATTAAAAGTTTATGAAAAAACCCAGAAAACTAAAAATGTCAATAATAAGATTTTCTAGTGTTAGTTCAGATTTTGAGTTGGTGGGACCTCAGAAACTGTAAATGCAACACAACACACAAGCAGTCCTTTCAATTTAGGTCTTGAATGAATTTTCATGAAAATCAATAAATACTGACCAGATGGGAAACAATTGCTTAATTGAAAATAGAAAAAGAACATTTAAAGTCTCCCATATAATTTAATAAAATTCTTTGTTGTTTGTAAACCTTGTTTGGGATTGGGGTTAACCAATTGGACGACAGTAACGTGTAGTGAGGTTTGTGGCTGGTGAGGGACTGACATGGCAAGAACATATTGGATCACGGAAGAATGTAAAATGTATGGGTGCTATGCCACAGACCATGGAGGATGCTGCAAACACAGACAGAATTCACACACTGATCTAACATTTACTGCTGTAAAAAACTCTGTTACTTCAACAGAAAAGTCCTCCTCCTCCTTGTAGTTTTAAAGTTTTTTTCCCACCAGCACTGGTCCTCACACTTTGATTGAATGTCCAATTTAACCCTTGTGCTATCTTAGATGACCCCCCCCCCCCTCCATTGACGTGTTCTCCCTACCATGACAAAGGTGGATAAAGGTGGAAAGATGTCATGTAATCCATGGACACCAGTGAAGATCACAAATCATTGAAGAAAAAAGGTTCAGAGCACTGTCTAGTGGGTCTAGATGACCCAACTCCCAACGTTAAAGTGCCTAGGATAGAACAAGGGTTACACAGCTAAGATAGTACATCTGACATTGTTGCAGCCAGTCAGTCAAACTTAATTAGCAAGCATTGAGCAAAAAAGGTGAGCTCATGAACGTCCTCTTCATTGAGGCAGAGCTATTGCCTCACATTATTGTCTTTTCTGTGGATCTTTATGTCAGACAGACACAAAATGAACGATAGAAATACATCAACTATTAAGTGGAAAGAGGAAATGTTATAAAAATGTCTACAGTTTCTAAAAACAACCAGTCTATGTTCCACTTCAATTCAATTCAATTCAATTCAATTCAATTCAATTCAATTCAATTCAATTCAATTCAATTCAATTCAATTTTATTTGTATAGCCCAAAATCACAACAACAGTCGTCTCGATGGGCTTCGAAGTAAACATGAACTCAAAAGGATCATGAATACAAAGAGTTCAATAGGAAAATACTAAAATGAACTAACAAACTGACTAAGCTATACTGGCATCCCTGCCCTTAGACCCCCCTTCTCTGTAAGGAAAAACTCCTAAAAAACGGATTCCGGAAAAAAACAAAGAAACCTCAGGGGTGTCCACATGAAGGAGGGATCCTCCCCCAGGACGGACAGGCGATGTACTAGAACTCATAGAGAAGAATTAACTTGTGTCATATATACTATAAGGCGCATTAGGTGAGACAAAAGAGTCAGAGATCATAAATCAGTCAGACTTTATTAGCTACTTTAGTAGTACAGTAACGAGATAGTCGATCTCGTTATCACGAGAAAACGGTATAAAAAAAAGGAGGGCAGGCCGTTTTCGCTTCCGTACCCGACCCAATGAGTAACACAGAAAAATAAAACGTCTGACACTTAAACATGTTAGCTGTTAGCGTATTTACAATAACACCCAACCAAACATTTTGAGTGGCGTGTGCCTCTCAAAACTGCTTCAACATCAGTAAACACAGCCAGAATGACTCTACATATAAGGTGCTTCAGGTTAAAAAGCGCACTGTAGTTTTAGAAAGAAATTTGGGACTTAGATACGCTTTACTGTGTGGAATATAAGGTAGTAGTGAACACTGAATTAGCAAAAGGCTTAACCCAGTTTTTGCACAGTTCACTGTTGTGGTGCTGCCTCACCTTGCAGCCAACAATGATTCATAATGAACATATTTGGACAGAAGAACACAATAAAAACTGTGACCTTGAGTCAGTACCATTGCAAACTTATGATTGTAAAATAGAAATCAAATGTAGCTTTGTACATTTTTAGCATTTATTGAATCAGTTATGCTCTAGTATCATGTCATGTGGAAAACTGGATTTAAACCCAACCAGACTGTTCAAATATTCAGTAGAAAACAACAACAGAAGTCTGTTTTAATGACAGAGATTTGTTTGGCTGATTTGGAAAATGAATGAAACTTAAATGAACGTGGAAGCGTTTGCCAAAGGGTCATTTGCATAATTAAAAATTACAGATCCAGACTACCGACATTATTAGCTATACTGCTATTTATATAGCAGAATACTTCTATACAGCCACAGTTCTTTATGAAGAAGGAGCATTTACTCTCACTGCGCTGCAGCTTTCAGGCTGGTAGAAAATGCTTCACTTTTATTTCCAATACTTGGAAGAGGACTCTTAGGCTGCATTGACACTGTAGATCTTGATGCCCAAATCCGATTTTCTGACCATATCCGATGTTTTTGACGACCCGCTTACATCATCTTTTAAAAGTGACCCGTATCCGATTTTTGCATTTACACTAAACAATGCTGAAACTATCAAACGGAAACGTTCTGAGGACTACGTAGCAACATTTATGTTAACATTATTTATTAACATTATGTGCGAGCAGGCCCTTAATAATAATCATAACAGCGTATTTAAATTATTTCTTCATCAGACTGGTTTGTTTTATAAAAACATTTATAGACACAATGAACCTCATTGAATCAATAATCATAACAGTAATAAAAGCACATTTAGAAGATGCGTGTTGGTCCAACGGCAAACGTTTAGCATGGCGAAACCCCCCCTTTTTGTTGTGTTTCTTTTGTGTGACTGCGGTTGTCATGGAGGCAGCGACGGAAGGAAACGTTGCCTTGGGCGCTCCAGAGGGGAAGCGCGGGAGAGGAAAAAGGAGGGCTGCTCGGCCGGCTTATGTGCTCTCTCTGAGTTTTGAATGAGGGAGTGTTTGCAGACGTTGTGCTGGACTAACAGTTTGATCCGAGCAAAGAAATAAACGCCTTCTAGCCTGTTCCATAGCAACGGTGTCCCGCTTGATTAGTTACCGTTTGCGTCTCGACCGGGACCGGACCGGAAATAGCGGTTTCCGACTACAGTCTGAAGCCTGAGGCTAAAAGGTAACACGCTGATGGGGCTCCAGCTGTCCCCGAACAGCAAAATCAGCACAAAAGCACCTTAATAAGTCATGTGATCTCAGTTGGTGATGTCCTAAGTTGATGTCACTGACGTACGACTCGCATTTATTGGGGAATATCCGATTTGTCTGCTTACATGGCACACGCAAACGCATGTATCCGATTCGTTTTCAATTTATTTCCACTTATGAATGAGGCCTGAATCCGATCTGAGAAAATCGGAATCCATGCGCTTTTGTCCTGCTTCCACGTTCACCGGTCATATCCGATCTGAGCCACATGAGAGGAAAAAATCGGAATTGGGTCACTTGAACCATGCAGTGTAACTGCAGACTTAGCCATAAATGCATCAAACATGTATTTTGAAATTTTAATTTCTGATTTTTTTTAACACGGACAGACTAAAATGTCCCATAAAAGAATCCTAGCTGCTGCATAAAAACCTGTGAAAGGAAAAAGCAAATCAGGCTTCTGAATTCAGCCTGTTACACATCTGCCCGTCTTTGTTGAAATACCAACATTTCTAAATATGGAAACAGGCGCAGAGAAAGTTTATTTTGAATTGTTTGCTTCATCACTAATTCAATTTCTTCCTAAAACTTGCTGTGCTTTGTGTGGCTTCTCTTTTTTCCCAGCTGAGCGGACGGAGGTTTAATATTAGACGGAGCTGGACAATAACAGCACGGTTGACTTCTTAGCACTGCATTAGGATTCGGTTGACGATGGACTTGAGCTGCAGCAGGAACAGACGGGACATCAAACGCCTGCGGGAAACAAGCGTCCCATTCAGCTGCATTTCACTTTCACCGCTTTCAATAAAAGAAAAGGGCTGGAGGATGGTCAGGGGCGGGCGGACAAGGGGTGGGGGGTAATAACGGTCTTACCTGAATGGTTTGGAGGCTGTAAGAGCAAACATCAAGTCTTCCCCCGACTCCTTTACACAAGACAAGTCTACAAATGTTGACTTCAAGCGCTGACATTCATAGTGAATGACACATCAGCTCTAGCGTTTGACTTTGTCACCCCGGCTTAACGTCAGACTGTAAATCAGACATTTTTAAAAATAGTGAGTGAATATTTGGTTGCTCATCCATGAGAACATTTCAGATCCCCTTAAGCATTCTCAAATAGAAAAATTCTGTTTGCTGAGTAAATGGATAAGACATTAAAACAGACGTGTCTTTTCCTTAATACAACAAAATGTACGTATTGCATCTGCTTTTTACTCTGCACACATCTACAGAAGACCCCAAATGATAAACGTTTATTATTTGTCTTTACATTGTTCTCTGGTTGAAGGATTTTTTTTTTTGTCAGGAATTTCAGAATGTCCTTTTTGGACCCACAATAGGATTGTCCTTAACTGTATATCCAATAGTTCAACTATAATTGTTGTCCAATCGCTTTTGCCTAGTTGCTGGAAATCACCCATAATACAAGGTCCATGCTCCTCTAATCTGGACTGATTCTCAGTGACTTTGGTGTCAAAGCTCTCCATATATTCTTCTTCTTTCAGATACATTTTGAAACTTTTTTTTGTGGCTTGAAGTCCTTTAGCTCCAGCATTAGTTTTCCATTATTTATGACTTCATGCTTAGATTAACCCTTTGGAACCTAAAGGGCCTAAAACTCTGTTGCCTACTTTTCCTCTGTATTCTCAATTTGAAGAGTAATTTCTTATCTGGTATCAGTTTAATCAGCACAACCTCAACTTTGTGCAACTAACTTTAGTTAGTCATTTTTCCATGTTGTATTCACTGACTAGATGTAAAATCACACAAAAACAGACATTTCTGCCTGGACAGAAAGGTTTAATTTTGCTGTGGTAGCCCCACAAATGCTCAGCAACGTCAGGAACTGCTGCTTGAGGAACATTTAATGAACAAACTGAAACATGACAAAACCATGAAAGCAACAAATTGGCGGCAAAGCAGAACCAAACAGGGTGGGTGAAGGAATGGAGCTTCAGTACTCCAGGATCCAGCTGAGCCGAATTATCAATCAGTGGAGTGGGGAGGAGGCTGAGCATGTATGGCAAGCCAAGAGGATCAAAAAAAAGCCCCAAGATCCTGACAAGCCTACTGTTTCAACAACGTAGAATGGACGCTTTAGGTGTAATTTCATAAAAGCAACAAGAACTGTCTGCCTGTGTGGCTTCAGCTTCCACGCAGCCCAAAACATCTGAATTTGTCTTATTGGTCCTCTGCTGTCCATTTGACTTTTTTCCTAGAATTCCGTTTTTTTTTTCTTTTGCAGCTTTTTTTTGTCTTGTTTTTTCCCCCCATAAGTTTTCCTGATTATATCAGTTCAAAAGAACCAAATGAAAAGGTCTTTTATGGAATAGTTTGATCCTCTTTGGCTGAAATCTGCTCACGCTTGTCTTGGACGGGAGTTTTGCTTACATTTTAGGATAACGCTGGTGCTCGTTGTTCTAGAAAAGTCTTGTCCCTTCCCATCCCAAAATAAGAACATGATGGCTTTCCTCGTTATTGGATTTCTAATAGCTGACAGATAGCTCTGCCCCCCCCCACAGCGGATCATCTGCTGCAGCCATCAGACCTACATCCATCTTCTGCCTCATTCATTAAAATAAAAGATTGTTTTTGTCTAGAAACTACAAATAACTCCCATCTTTTCTCTTTCATTCAATACAATCCTAATCACAGAACACTAAAATAAGTTTATCCGAGATGTAGTTTTACCACTCTGATCTCACAGCTGCCATCAGGCGTCCATCGGTTCCAAAAGTTAAAAGTCCAGTTTTGAGAATTTTCTAAGCTGAGATAGTTCATCAACCATTTCTCACAATCAGTCAAGTCAGAGCAAAACTGACGGACCGCACTAGAACGTTATTAACGACCACTGAAAAATGAAGATGAGCTCAATAGCGCCCTCTATGGTTAGGCAGAGCTACTGACATCTTCACCTTGTGCCTTTTCCGTGTAGCTTCAATGTCAGATCTGAAAGTGAAATATGTTAACAGTGGAATGGAAAGTAAAGAATGAATTGAAAATGTCAAGAATGTGTAAAAACATTTAAACAAAGCATTATCATTAGTGGCATATGCTGGGTTTCCAAAAGGCGCTGTGCCTCACCTCACAGCCTGCTCTTTTTTGAACAGGAAAAATGAAAAAAAAAAGTTTGAAATCATTAGGATTGTACATAAACTGAACTTATAGAAAAAATCAGTGGACAAATGTGCATTTTATTAGGAGTCTTATTAAGATAATTTGTGAGAGGGGGAGGAGTGACTGTTCTAAAGTTAGACTTAAACATATGACAAACCCTAATTTTAACTTAAACACCAATTCTCATGAAAGTATACAGCATAACACCACAGAAAAAACAACAACGATCTCTCCCTAAAAACTTGATGTCCAGCTGTCAGCCAAGAACAAACTAATAGATCAGCTTTAGTTGACCTCAAATGATTTCTTGGTGTGGCAGAAACGTCTTTGACCCCTTTGGATCAGGTTTTCAGTCATTTGGCCTTAAGGCTATTTTATACTGCAGAACCAGCAAACAGAGTCTTGAAGAAGCAGCAGTCCGAAATACTGACCGACCGACCTCAGAAGAACGCACTTCCGAAAAAGAACCAAAGGGAAGACCGTGAGTTGAGACGTTCCTAAGACTCCAGTCTCGTGTCCCAAAATGCCACAGCGCTGCCACCAAAATGCAAGCTTTTCAGCAAATTCGGCAGGTGGGTGCCTGGCAGCATTTGTAATCAGGAGGGGGCAGTTGCATTTTTACATGCTGCGCAATGGTTTTAAGGAAAATGGTCAATTTTACGGCGCCAAAATATTTTTTGACATTGGTCAGTGGTCGCCCGGGCAGTCCGGCAGCAGGAGAGGGGCAGGAAGGCAGCAGCCCTCCTTTAGTTGACTGATGGGAGGGTCTTCCAGGTCCCAAAAATTGTCTGATTTTAGACTGACACCCTCTGGCCATCCACCTGCCCCCGTGCCACAGCTACCGCCAGATTGTTAGAAATCGTACGGTAGCACAATGACTGGACGTCAATCACCCTGGATCCAAATGGGGAGACGGCATTGATGGTTTGTTTGCTGTTTTCTTACCCTTGATGGGTTTCTTGGGAGGCATGTTCTCTACTTAATTGTAAATTTGTCAATTGACAATATTGTAATGTGTGCTCAAAATCTGAGTTGCTACTGACCAGTGGTGCAGCATGGGCCGCTTTTTATTTACTCCCTGGGCTACCGGGCAGGTGGCGGCCAGGGGCCCTTGATGTGGACGGTCCAGAGACAATTTTACATCGTCCAGTCAGAGCTGCTGTCGGCTGGTAACCGCTTTCGCAATGGCGTCATCACCGCCTGCTGCCGCCATCTACATTCATGACCACGCCCACAATTTTCCGAAAATCGGCATGAAATCTTGAAGATTCTGCCTATGCCTCCACATCGGTGTCAGTGCATTTGGGACATAAAATAACGCATCATGACAACCTTTGTGCTCTCATTGGGATAACATATAAATGTTGAAACCATTAAGTTTCTTTAGCTCCAAAAACGAACACGCTTGCAATGAAGTCAAATTCTACTTTCAGATTGCAGTGTTATTCCTAAACCTGACATACATAACTCAAAGAAGGACCAGAAAAGTCACAAGAAGTCATCCTAGTTTAATAGACCATAGGATCGGTGGCTCTCACTCCGTCTAATGCTAGGCTTTGTCCGTCCTCAGGGACAAAAAAAACGAGGAACACTTTAAAAGTCAGCAAAGAGGAGAAAGACTGAGGAGAGGCCCTGAAGGCATATGGCAGGAAACATCAGCGCCGTTAGACAGAGCTACTTAAGTTGTCATGCAAGAGTACGTGAACGCACCAGTGAACGCACACAGTCAGCATCACTGAGCTCACACAAACAGCCTTGATGCTGCGGTAAAGTTAGAAAAAACAGTCCCACATGAAGAAACACGAAGACGATGAAAACTGACTTTTAAATAAAGGGATAAATGAAAGCCGAACAAATCAATCAAACACATTTCCAGTCGGGGTCTAAATCTAGCCGTGATGCCAGCATTTCTATCTGGATTCAGATGGTCTTTCCCCATTTCTGATGTGTTTTTTTTCTTCTTTATTGCCTCTTCAATAATTCTTTTTTTTTGCTTTGGAAGCAGTCTGATGTCTCAAATCCCGTACATACATGCAACCGCTTATACCAACAGATTAAGTGAGCATCAAGAAGCTGAGCCAGACAGTTTTTCAATGGCCCATAATATCACAAGACCACTGTTGAAGCAACTGACCTTAAAGCCATGCTAACTGCCATGTAGTCAGAAGTCAACCGACAAGTCAAAGCAAGTGGTGAGAAGTCTCCAGAGATATTTGGTGTGTCAGTGGTGATTAGAGGCAGGCAGGCGGAAGCAGACACGCAGCGGCGTCGAGTGGAGCTGTTGGGCTTGTTTACTGTGGAAGGCTGGGAACTGCTCTGATGCTCATCGGACGTCCTTTAAACACGTCTTTTTCAGCCCGTCCTTTTACGTTTATCTGCATTTGCTGATTTATTCCCAACCTTTTGAAAAGCGTGCTAATTTTCTGTGATCAAAATAAAAATGTGGGTCCCTTCTTTGAGATGGAAACTGGGGGGGGGGGCATCTTCCCTGTGAGTGGGCTGCACAGAAACCCTTTGGAGCTTTTTGTCGGTGCTCATCACCAAACAAGATCGCACAACAAGATGTGACGGAGCGCAGTGATGGTCAGCAAGTGGTGCAGGGATTTTAATTGATGTTAAAGCCACCAAGTACTTCAGGGGCAGATGGGTAGCCAAGGCCGGCCTGGAGAAAGTATTTTAAAAAATGACTGCTGAATAGTTCTGAGTGTCACGTTAAAGGAAAGTTTCAGTCTCAGAGGATCTACACAAACACTTAGACATGAAATTAGTAGATAAATCTGAGGTTTGTTTATAAAATCATGACCGAGGATTTGGGTGTTTTGGACTACAACTAACAGGTTTGTTTTCATGTGACCCAACAAGCAAAAAAAAAAAAAAAAAACAGGAAAAAAAGGGAGAACGATACAAAAATGATCAACACTTAAATTTTATGCAAACTTAACTAAATCAAAGGTGTTTAATTTCCAATGCTTTTGGATTTTTAGTTATACACAGAGGTGGTTAAATCTCACCTTACTGAGTTCAACTGACAAATAAAGTATTCCATATCTGCATATGTGATAAATCAGTTAAACAGATGTCTTTGTGCAGGAAAAATACAATTATCCACTGCAGTTAAAGTTAACCCACATTTTCGGATGCTAAAGAACATATAGAAAAAGAAGAAAACAATTGCGTTCCTGAGTATTTCGTCATTCAGATCGTGGGGAATCAGGAGAACATACTGTTGGAAAAAGGCTGTAGTGGTGACACAGCTGCTACAGTCGGGCCACAAGCTCTCTGCTGTGATGCATTCACTGTCAGACAAAAAGATCCGTTAAGGTTTTTGTTTTCCTCGACTGAGCTGGAATCTCCATCTAAACTGCGCAGCTGGATTGCTGCCATTTTTGTTGCACCGCTAATGTCAGGTTGAGGTGGTCAGGGGATGCAAGCTGGCGGGAGCAAGTGTAAACAAAGGGATCATGGGAAATAAGCGCAAGCTCACTCTGCACCAACAGGTCTGCCCACAACTCACAGGTGAATTTCTGATAAACGCCTGCTGCCCTGCAGAAACTATGTCATAGAAAACGAGACAGGCTTTTGGATTTGATTGAAAGACCACTGGGAACGCTTTGAAAAAAAGCGAGAAAAAAAGATTAGATTGGGTCTTTAAGGTGGAACCAATAAATATAAATATTGAGTGAAAGCATTTAGCTTGTGAGCTGCTTTTGGGTGTTTTTTAAAGCGGATGATTCAGGTCTGTAGATGAGTTAGCCCATTTCCTCAAAAAGTTAGACTAACAAGGACGATGCATAAAGCCCTCCTTTTGGCATGAAACCATTTGAAACATGTAGACTATGTTCAAAATGACCTAACCTCTCCAGGGTTATGATAAGAGTGACGGTTAGCAGCATCATGAAGGTTGAACTCTTCCACTTCATCCTTTTGACTCTTGTTCCTTACACCCAAACTAGTCCAAGCCAAATCCTCTCCATATGACCTTCTTTAATCTTGCATTGGAGCAAAAATGATCCTCTGTTAGCTCACTGCACTGAGCTTATTACCCCACGAAGAAGCTCTCACACCAAGTTAAGTCATTTGGAGAAGAAATACACATGTGCACGGGGGAAAGTAGCACGGCTGTAGCTTAGCCTCCCGGCTGCAGGGAGGAGACTCGGGTCTATGGGTTGGTCGCAGAGCTAATATTAGCTTAGCCTTAGCATTAGAAGCAGCGGCTTAATCAGGCTGCTGGGCTGTCAGAACGTATAAGCGCATGCTTCCAAGGGTCCCTTTGGAGTTCTAATCCTGGGTCTCGGCCGGCGATGACCTCATGGGCTGGTCTGGTGCCTGTGGAAGGACTGGGTGAGCTGTGTGTGTCCAGCAGGCCTCTCACTGAGATTTGTGTGTGCGTGATCACGGCGGCCCATGGTTCTGATGAGGAGGACGACGCACGGAGACCAGGGGCACTGGGGAGCTGAACTTTTGCAGTCACGTACAGAAGGAGAGCTCCAGCTGTTTTGTTGGGGCATTTTGATGCAGGGCTGCGTGGAGATGGAGTGTGTGGAAAGGCCCCAGGATATGAGAGCAATGATATTTCAATTGTCTACACGTCACATTGCATCATGGGTCTGCTTTGTTTCTCCTTATGGCTACAAGATAATTGAAAAGGTTATCCTGTCACTTTTATCTTATGTTATTTGTCTTTCTACGGACTGAAATAACAGTTAAGTATTTCTGTGACTGCAGCGGCGATGCGCTCGCTCGGGTCCTCCGTGGCCAAAAGGCCATTCTTTACGTTCAAATGATGACAGTTACTGGGGGACTTAGTGGCTGCCTTTTCCTTTAAGTCATTGTTATTATTATCGTTGAGGATTTTTAGAGTGATAATTCAAGAGTTCTGGCATGGCCGGAATCCAAAGAAGTTAAAACAACCACACATCTCTTGCAAGAAAAATGGAGATTGGAAATTAAAATGCAGCTGACTGCGTTTACTGCACAAAAACCAACAAATAGCACACACACACACACACACACACACACACACACACACACACACACCCACACACACGGTGTGTATCCAGAGGCTCTGGAGGCAGACTGCCTTGCTGTCAGTATCAGGCACTGTCAGTGGCTCCAGCCAGCCATGGGCTTTGTCAGCGAGGGAGCACGGACTCTGTGGCACCGCCGAGCTGCACAGCAGAGCTAAACTGCCAGTGTGATGCAGAGCCGAGGCGTTTTCTGCAATCTAACGTGTCTTTAACGTAAACACGAGCCTGCGTTGTTACGGCTGGACGGTAGACAGAGACTGCTACTGCAGACGGAGGACTCAAACAAAGATCAACGCCGAATTTGACTGAACCGAAGCTTCAACAAAAACATCAAACGTGTTTCAACTTCCCTGCTAGTTAAAACCCAAATCCTTTTCCTAAACCCATGATCTCACATTAATGCATCATGGCTGAGATTTCTTCACTTCTCTTCGGATCAACACTTGAGTTGGTGAGAAAATAGAGACATCCGAAACTCAATTAGAAGGTATAGGTAACACAGATGACCATTTCCACCAGTAAGTATTAAAAAACAGCAACAAACCATGTTGGGTGACACAAAAAGCAACAAGAGAATAATTCCAGCGGTGAATATCAGAATTAAACAGATTTCTTTCTAATTTAGCCTTTATTTATTTCAGAGCACTTCCAAAGACTTTCTGTTTCAAGAACAGTTTTCTGGATTTCTGTCTTGCAAGAAAATTATCTTACCAATAAAGTTTTTGAAATGATAAAATAATTGTATTCTAAGAAAACAAGTCTTAGCAATGAGCAATTTCATTCTTAAAAAAGTACTGGTTAGACCATTTTTCCGACCTCATTGGCAGATTTTTTTTCCTTATTTAAAGAACAAAAAATGAAATTTCCTTATTTAATTCCTGGTTGAGTATTGACAAATAAGCACGATTTTGGGCCACAACAAGTAATCATAACCCTCATTTCAATCCCAGTTGACCTGCACTGGTAGGACTACCTAACAACTTAAGTGACTAGAAAATTATCTTCCCTTTTTTAGACATTTTAAAATGTTCAGAATCAAACATTACAGACTTTTAGACTCAGCTGTGTTTCTTAACTTCAGCTTTAAGACTTCTTCCTTTTGTTGTTTGTTTTCAGGAGTCTGTGAGGCACACAGCAGCCATTCATTTTTTAGACTGTAGGTGGTGCTACAGTGCAGATTGAAGATGCATTAACTCAACAACAAACACAACTTTAACTGTAAGAAAAACCTTTTAGAGGACTAATTTTAATCACAGAGTTTTAAAAATGACCAACTGACTTAGTAAATTACTTCAAAGCTCGGAGAAATGTGCATTTTTGTCAGGGCACAGAAAGAAAATCATCTGTTAATCCGTGGAAACGTGGCAGGGATTTGGCCTGAGGTGACATTGGCATTACAGGAATTACAATTCTACCTGGGATTAGGGTAGTCCTCCATAAAACCTACGAAAGATCCCAAACTGCCTTTGGAAACCAAAAATGTCTCTGGTCATGCAGACGCGTGTCCGGCTCTTTTAAGTGGACTCCACCCACCCCCAACAGCTCCACTAACTTGGAGTCAATCTGCTGTCAGCCCAAAAAACAACACAGGTAATCTTAGGACGGCTGTGATGAAGCATGAAACCACCGAGGGCTGCCCGTTAGCCGGGGTCAGGGAACACAACAGGGACAGCCCCCCTGGAGCTCTTTGGGAAATTCAATCTAATCCTCACAAACTACATTTTGAATCCAACTCAGAATGAAAGAGTTTGAAGTTATATTTGTGGGCCTGAAATGTGGGCATGTGACTGTGTGTGGAGCATCACAGCTGACTAAACAAATCAGCATCAGCTGGTCACATCCACCACAGAAAGCAACTTCAGTCGTGCTTGTGCTGCTTCATTAGCATTTTTGTAACATCGTTCTCAGAGAAGGGATCACATTTCACTTTTTGTCAGAAACACAGGCTTCAGGAACTTGGCTTCTTCATTTTTTTTTTATTTGTGTAAACATTGAAGGAAATGTTTCTGCCTCATTCCAGCCGGCTCTGTTGAATAAAACAGCTTCAACCTGGGCTTTTTGTCAATTTGCCTTTTAATTAAAGGACATTCTTCACACTTTTGCCAAGTATTACAATCTGTAATTCAGTCTTTTGTCAGAGGAACATCAGTGGATCTTTGAAGGAACCTGTAGCTGCGTATCCATTGATTACGAAATTGTGTAAATCGGATTTGCGATACTAAATTTGCCTAATGGAAACATGACAATTGTGAAAAAACTTGCATTTATCTGAAAAATGTTTTTGCTCTTAGAGGAGGTGGTTTTTTTGAGACATATTTCACAAACCTGCAATAGAAACGCTTTTTAAAAAATCAAATAAGTCACGTGACCAACAACCGGATGGCGATGCTCTCCTTGGTAGGAACTGGCGGCCTTGGGCGCTGCACGGGGGGCGCCACCAGAGGTCACACAGCTCATCAGAAGTTGAGCGTGTCATGTGGAATTGTTGGATCTACAGCTCCTCTGGAAAACCACCATTTCCCAAAATGGCTTCATCTGTGGCCACTCCCACGTGTAAGGAGCTCGCCGCTCCACGGCCTGAAGAAGATGCCAACGTCTCCTTTGATAGATGATGATGAGCGCTAGTGCCGTGGCAGAAACTGAATCTATCTGCTGTCAATGTGTGATTGAATGGAAACAGTGTAATTGCAATATTGTGTTTTTTCAATTTTGAAAGTTTTGCGTCTATGTGTAATGGAAACGAAGCTAATGCTTGTTTGCCTTATCATGCAAATGGCACAATATCCACCGCCCAACCAGGAATGGCAGATAAAAGGGATAAACTTAAACCTTCTGCAAATTAAAAGAGCTCAGTCCTCTGAATATTTTTAAATCCAGGCAGAGACTGGAGGAGGAAGTCACTTTTAACTCTACCTG
Source organism: Oryzias latipes (assembly GCF_053564925.1). Taxonomy (NCBI): domain Eukaryota; kingdom Metazoa; phylum Chordata; class Actinopteri; order Beloniformes; family Adrianichthyidae; genus Oryzias; species Oryzias latipes. The sequence goes on along the minus strand of NC_136237.1, from coordinate 3,180,843 downwards.
TTTCACATAAACTCTCATTTTTATTTATTATTGCACGCAGCAGCAGTCACTAACTGCAAGGACCCTATTGTTTTCGCAGTAGGAAAGATTTCGGGGCCTTTCAGCGAAAATTTAACCCCCGCCGCATACTCAAAAAGTCCCCAACAGTCCCCACTGTTTATTAGTCAAACAGTGAAAAAACAGGATTGTTTTCAAAGTATTAATATAAACACCACTTTAACAGCCTGGTGGGAATTTCTCAAAATATCAAGATCATCAATTCAACCGTGAAAAATGACACCCATCTGGAACAACCCAGACATCCTTATAAATAAAAATATGATTCATTTCCCAGCTTGGCAAGCAGGGGGCATAAAACAACTAGAGCACATTATTATTGATAATAGATTCATAACTCCCCAGGAACTTCAAGACAAACATGGAATAAATAACTTCTTGGAATATCAGCAACTTAAATCAATTATTAATAAAAAGTTTAAATACAGAGACAACGATTTCAAGCTACCAGAGGTGGTTACCACTCTGATTAATCTCTCAATGAAAAAAACTCTCTCCAAAATATACAAACTTTTATGTAATTTAGATAATAATATTTCACTTCCGACAACAAAATGGGATGCGGATTTGAGCATCAGCACAGATGAAAGCTTCTGGTCAGAACTTTGTCTAAACACCTTTAAGCTGACAAAAAGTCAAAATCTGCAGCTAATCCATTTCAAAACTCTTCACAGAATTTACTACACTGGACAGAGGATGGTCAAGATGGGTCTCAGTAACTCAGACATTTGTCAGCACTGTGACAGTAATCTACCCGACAGTTACATGCACGCACTGTGGTTCTGCACGCTTGTCCAGGCTCTCTGGCAGCAGGTATGTGCCGATCTATCAGTCTGGCTAAAAGTTTCAATCACGGCTTCACCATCACTTTGTGTGCTTGGTGACATGAGTGCCATCGATGTAGAAAGAGAATTAGTATCTATCATTTTCATAACTCTTTGTATTGCTTAAAAAACTATTTTATTAAATTGGAAAAACAAGAAAAATATAAATATAAGTCAACACAGAAATCTGCTGCTTGATCATATCAGCTTGGAAAAAATGTCAGCCCAAAGTTCAAGTAACTTTGAAAAAATTCAGTCTTTCTGGTCTCCCATAGCTAACTCCGTGATTTAGGGGGTGGGGGGGCCTGGTCATCGCTGCTCCTTGCCCTTCTGCTGCGGTTCGGGGTGCGAGCCGGGGCCTCCGGTGCCTGGTGGGGGGGGGGGGGGGGGGGGGGCTCCGTTGGTGGGGGGGTCGGGTCCGGTGCCTGGGTGGGGCGGGCTGGGGCGCTGCGTGGTCCTCTGGGCTTGGGTGTGGGGCTGCGTGGTGGGGTGGTGGTCTGACTTGGCAAGGGGGGGTGGTCCCTTTGCCTGTGCTGGGGGGGGTTGGCGGGGGGGCCCTGCTGGGGGGGGGGGGGGGCAGCGGCGCTGGATGGGCCCATCTACACCTGGGGCTGGGACCGGCCTTCCCTGACTCTGGGACGCGACGGGACAACCCTCTTGGGACCCCCGGTCGCTCTGGGTGTCATCCGCTTCGGCTGTGGGGTCTGGGGTGGGGGGCTTTTTGGCCCTGTCCTGGGGTGGGGGGCGTTCTGGGGGGGAGAGGGGGCCCACTTTTGGTACGGGACATGGGGGGTTGACGGCTTGGGGTCTCCGCTGAGGCAATCGGCGGTTGCCCCGGCCGGTTGGCTGCCTCAGTCCCGTTGAGGCCTGACCAGAGCTCTTCTAGTGCCAGCGTTTGGGGTGGGGGCCTGGACTTGCTCCGGGGGGAGCGGCGTTTTCTGGCTCCTCTCTCTCTGTGTGGGGTGGGTGGTGCTGGGCCTGGGATGTCGGCGCCTCCGGGGATGGGGCCCCTGGGCTGGGTGGACCTGGCCCCTATGCTGGGGGGGGGGGGCTGGGGGACTGTTGTTCGACCACCGGGGGACAGTCTACCAGCTGTCCCCAACTTACCCCCTTCCTCATATAACCTCATATTAGGGTGAGGGGGTGGGGGGTTTAGCCTGCGATACGCCTGGGGGGGGGGGGGGGGGGGGCTACTTGGCAGTGGCCCCCCTCCTATGGTTGCAGTATGGAGTGGACCCCCCCTCTTTCGGTTTTATTTGCACCTTAGACATGTAGGGCCCTTGGTAGGGGGGGTGCTTGGACATCACTGCCAGCAAGCAGCAGATGTCCTCCTAGCACCCTACCCGCCAATTTTAACCGCACCTTAGACATTTAGGGCCCCTTGGTGGGGAGGGTGAGGGGACATCAATGTGAGTAATCAGGAGATGTCCCGTTAGTGCCCGACCCGCCAATTTTAACTGCACCCCCCTTAGTACACACACCCCTCCCCCCTCAATATATACATCCCAACATAAACACACACACACGCACACACACATCCTCTCCAACACACACACATTCTGCAAGGAAGGTGGGACCTATGTCCATCTGTCCCCCGCCCCTTCCCTGGTGGGGGGTACGGGGGGGGGGGGGGTGGCGGGGGGGTTCACATTAAACCTGAGCCGGGGGTGTTCGTGTCCCTGGGGGATGGGTTCGGGTCCTTGCCCCTAGGCGCTGTGCCCCGCCAAATTTCCAACTGTGGCCGAGCCTGGTCGGGCCATGTTTACAACACCCCTTGTGGGCCCCCCTTTTTCCCCGGGGTGTCCCCCTCCTGGGCGGGGGCGGCGGGCCCCTGCCTTGCTCCTCCCTGGTCCAACCCTGGGCCGGGTGGGTGGCTGCCTGGAGTGCGGAGCGGGTCTCCCTTGGGGGGTCCGGTCTCATACCTGGGGTTGGGGCGGGGGGGTGCCCGGAACTCCTGGGTGGTGGTGGGGTGCTCGTCTGGGGCTGTGGGCGCCCTTCTCCGGTGGGGCCCTGCGCTGGGCTCTCCTGGCGCGGTGGGGGGGGCTGCTCTCCTGGTTGGGCTGGGGCGGCGCTCTCTTTCCCTCCGTGCTTCCCTGCTCTCTGGCTCTGGGGTCCTTGCGGCGGTCCGGCTGGCCCTGGCCTGGGTGGCAGATTTGGTCGCCCGGGGGGCGGATTGTTCCCTGCCTGCTCCCGTGTGGCGTTGGTGGGGGTACCGGCTGCCGCTGCTGCTGCGGCGGGGGTCTTGGTGTGGGGATGGCTGGGCACTCTCCTTCCTTCTTTACATATTCCTCCAATCATTTTAGAAGAAGATAAACACTCACCTGAGCACAGGTGTTAGCTCACCTTTGCACTAATAGTTTGCTTGATAGAATGAATGAAATATTTCACACTAGTTGGTTTTAAGGCATAAGTATGCGTGTGTGAATACTATCTGTTTTGTGTGCATGTTGACATGTGGGCTTTTTTGCGGCTAGCAGGTGTGTTGATAACATTTGAGTGTGTGTGAACAGGCCCCGCCCTTTTTGTACTACATTTGAACCTTACCGTAATGATAAACAACCAGTAAACTTGTTGGTTTATGCTGCTTCATTGTCTTATCCCCCCTCCCCTCCTATTATCACCCTCCTAACCCCCCCCCCCACTCTCTCTAAGACATCCCTCCCTCTTCTTCCCTTCTTTCCTTTTCCGTCCGGTCCAACACCAAAGACTTTCAAACATGGTTGAAATTAATAAAGTTTTGCCTCAATTACAAAAGGGGTTTATTCAGACAGACCTTTGGTTTGTTTGAAGATTAATAATCCCTCTTGTTAAAATAAAATATGTCCAAAACAAGAGGCCGTCAGCTCTCATCTGCCTGCCCAGCTGTTGGACAGGACAAGTTTAAAAAAAAAAAAAAAGTCCCCAAAATGTGCACATACCTAGGATAAGTGAAAAATGAATTTCCACAAAGTCTTTTTTTATTTTTTAAACTTTATTCTTCAAAACAAATAGAACAAATATGTATAACCAGAACAATGGTCATAACAATAAGAATGCCAGAGGATGGTACATCTATTACAAAATAAATATTACAAAAACAGATTACCATGCATAGAAAATGTTTAAAGACACACAGTTTTCATAAATACGTATGGCGTTTTTGTTTCAGCTTTTAGAAATAGTGTGCAAATAAGATTCTAATTATTTAATTATTACAGGGAAAGGTAGTTGTGATGAAGAATTTTTAAAAAGGAGACTTACTAAATATTATAATTGGATTAATTGCAAATTTTATGTTTGATTTTATTTTATTTTCCGTGTAGGCCAAATTTTATATATTCAAATTTCGTCTGAAATTGTGAGTCTAATTTGTGATTTATAAAACGTGTACATTGTCTTATTATATCTGAGTATGTATTGATTAGTGGGATAAATTCTATGTGAAAGTTTTTAGGAGACGTCTCTCATCTTATTATTAATTAATAATTTCTGATGCAAGGTCCAAACATTTTTCAAACTTACACAAAGTCAACGTCACCCCCCCGAAGACGATGACATCATGGTGAGCAATCCCGTGAAAAAAATAAAAGGGACGAAAATCGTGTATGGGGCCCAAAAAATATATTTCAAGATAATGTTACGAAACCAGAAAACATGTGTTGGGGATATCCCAAAGAAGTTTGAAATCATTATGGGATGGCCACACGACCTACGGTTTGGCGGCCATTTTGTGGCAAACTCTGAGAAATGGCAATTTTTGTAGTTTCCACAATATGGGAAAACGACACTTTTGTTTGTGCGCTTTTGTTGACCTTTGACCTTGGAAAGAGGTGGCCATCTTGAATTTTTGAAAAAAAAAACCACATTTAGTTACAGATACAAATGAAAACTCAATCGTCTCAAAACTTCTCGGGCATCAATGGCAAGCTACTGTGGTAAAAATTTTGGAATTAGAAGTTGTAGATTTTGAACAGTGTGCGCGTGGTGAATTCCCAACAGTTGCTATCTTAACTAGCTCGCACATTTTTTTATCGGAATACAAAAAAAAAGTTTGAACAAACGCCAATATTATGGCCCGCGGCAGCATCACTGACTGCAAGGACCAAAGGTTGCTCACACCTAGGACCCGACGAAAATGTATTTTCACCATAGTAAACGACACCCCACCCATGACGATGACATCACAGCAAGCTATAACGTAAAAAAGATAATGGGCTGAAAAATGCATATCTAGTCAAAAAAAGAAAAGTCCAAAATCAGTAACAAAACCAAAACACAGGTCGGGGATGTCCCAAGGAAGTTTTGAAATCATAATGGGATGGCCACAAGACCTACGGCCTGGCGGCAATGTTATGGTGAACTTAAACATGAAAATTGGAGATTTTCATGTTTTTTACAGTGTGGGAAACACCACATAAGTTTCGTTGACCTTGGGAAGAGGCCGCCATTTCTAATTTTCAAGAAAAAGCACCTTTAGTACCAGATACAAACGAAAACTCGTCCTGGGGATTTTCATTGATCTTCTCGAAACTTTTTGTGCATGAATGGCAAATCAATGGGGGGTTGAGCCTGCGGGATTTCCTCTATACTTACATGATATCACCAATGGGGAGAAAGTTGATTGCCTTCTCCAAAGACTAGATGAGCAACTCCTAGGAACCCTCCAGCACCATACAGAGGACATAGAGCTGATTGATTATTAAAATAAATTATTTATTTAAATATTAATGTGGTAGATTCTGTAAACTAACAGTGAAGATCACAGATTTTTTTCTATTGTTTGTTATTTTAAATAGTTGAGATAGTGGATTGCTGAAATCCATCTAACAAAGAAAAGTAAGGAGAGTTGGTTTGAATTCAAGGTTCTACTGAGATTTGAAATCAGTCTACTGGATTCAAAGTCCAGAGTGCTAACCATTACACCATAGAACCCTATGTACACCAATGTCCTTACAGGCTTCAATAAAATAAATTCTAACAAAATGTAAAATATGCAGCCCAATGCAAAAGATTTATGACTACAAAATATATGATGTGACCAATTAATTTGACATATTTTGTACACTAACTGAAGTGTATAGATATATTTCGAACAAAAAAAAAAGAATTTGGTTGCTAGAGGCTAGAAAATGTACAAATTTTATGACAATTTTAATTCCTTTGTTTTCCTCTCATGCTATCTTCCGCCGTTTTTCGGCACTTAACTCCTTCTACAATTTTTAACCTATTTTAACCATTCAACTATTAAACTGTTCAGCTCTTTCAGCTTATTAACGCTATGACTTTTGGTTTTTCAAATCCTTGAACTTTTTAAGATATTCCAGGATTTTCCAGGATTTTTTCTCCATTGAAGTAGATAGAGAATTTTTCATGCAGAAGTTCACAGTTAAATTTCTTCTACAATTTTTTTACCTATTTTAACCATTCAACTATTAAAATGTTCAGCTCTTTCATCTTATTCCAGCTATGACATTTTGTCCTTCAAATCCTTGAACTTTTCCAGATATTCCCGGATATTCCCGGATTTTCCAATATTTTTGCTCCATTGGCCACACCTTTGCTTCTTTAAACAATTGTAACTTTAACATTCTTTTGGCTAGAGACACCGTTCAAACATTGAAATGTTCACAAGGCTTTGGACTTCAATATAAGGCTCAAAATTATTATGGGATGGCAACACCACCTACAGTTTGGCGGCCATTTTGTGCCTAAATGTGAGGCGATTTTAACTCAGTTTTTAACCTATTTTAACCATTCTACTATTGAAATGTTCAACTCTTATAGCTTATTCCTTTTAGATATGAATTTCGGTCCTTGTTATCCTTGAGCTTTTCAAGATATTCCAGGATATTCCAGGATTTTCCAGGATTTTTGCTTCATTTAAATACATTGAGAATCCTTGAAAACCTTTGGTTCTTTCAACCATTATAACCTCAACATGCCTTTAGCTAGAGACACCGTTCAAACATTTAAATGTTCACAAGGCTTTGGACTTCAACATAGGTTTTGAAATTATTATGGGATGTCGACACAACTTACTGTTTGGTGGCAATTTTTTGACAAAATCTGAAGCAAATAATGCAATAAACTTCATCCATGGTTGGAACTGAACATATTGAAATTCACTGGATCAGGACATATAAGGAATGTGGGCGTGGTTTGCAAACAAATTTCGTTGCTAAAGATGTCCAAAGGTTTACTTTTTCCGATTTGTCTGAAACTGACGTCGATTTGTTCGTCATCCCCAGGCAACCCAAACATAAAATAGTTGCTATGGAGATAAAATTAATAGAAAAGCCGCCATTTTGAAAAAAGTGGATTTTTCTATCAAGTTAGTACATGTAGCTTTTACCAATATGATACTCTCAAACAATGTGTTTTTTTGAGTCAGTTGATGATGCGGATTCCAATGCTAGCACTTTTAGCTATTTTAGCAACATCTTCAAATTTTCAACAGTTCAGCCATTTTTTCAACAATTTCAGCTTTAATGCTTAACTAATCCTACACATTTTGACCTATTTTAGCTATTCTATTATTACAATGTTAAATTTTTTCAGGTTTATTCCTGCTAGGACTTTTGATCCTTTAACTTTTCAAGGTTGTTCCAGTACAGTTCAGCCATTTCTTTAGCAAATTTAGCTTTCATTCAGCAGTACAGCATTCAACCCTGCATTTTCTTCTGGAAATGCAGCTCCTTCTAGTTCCATAGTAGAGTTGCTGTATTGCTTAGATCCATGTACAAAGAGGAGTAAGGAGAATTGGTTGGATGTCAAGGTTCTACTGAGATTTGAACTCAGACCACTGGATTCAAAGTCCAGAGTGCTAACCATTACACCATAGAACCATGCTACCAAGTGCAAATTCATTTTTAATTAATACTAGGTGTGTGCAAATCTTTGTGACTTTTCATGCATGTTGCGTGGTCAAGTTGTCAAAGACGCAGAAATCTTTCCAACTGCAAAAACAAAATGGTCCTTGCAGTCAGTGATGCTGCTGCAGACAGATGCTCGTAGCTTTCATGCAAACACACAAAACCATCCGGCAATGAATGCAAGGGAGACACCGACTATAAAACAGAAGGAGAGATTAAACAATTACTAACAGGTGAACACAACAGGGAGGACAGGTGATAACACTGAGGGACAATTCCACTGGGAAGGAGAAGTCAAGACCTCTGAAATGAGAGGACAACAGGAAGTAACACAATTAACCAAAATAAAAGCAGAAAACTGCCCAATGCCTCACCTAAGGAAGGAAAGATGGAACCACACTGTTGATCGTGGATCTGATCTGTTGTTCGTGGATCTGGATCTTGGACTATCAGACTAACTCTAATCTCTTAATACCCTTGCATAGACTTTCCCATAGAGGCTTAGGAGAGAGAGATTCCCCAGTAGTGAGGACTCACCCTCTGGTCCCCCCTCTCAAAGAGGGGAACCATCGCTGCTGTCTGCCAGTCCAGTAGTACTTTTCCCCACTGCCATGCAATGCGGTATAGACCTGTCAACCAAGACAGTTCCACAGCATTCAGAGACTTGAGGGACTTGAGGACTTCTTCCAGCTCGTCAACTACCTCAGTGACTTTAGCTTGGGTGATCTCGTCTTTTTCATTCAGTAGAGGGTCTGGTACGATGGGTTGGGGAGGATAGGCAAACACTTCCAGGTGAGTAGAAGTGAGGATGAATTGGAGGGACTAGGTAGCCATGAAAAATCTAACAGTGTGTTGGGATGTCTAAGGTAAAGTAGCAAAAAAGGAAAGATCATGGTGACTCAGATGTAACAATTTCCATCAAGATTTTCTGAACCGCTCTTAGTCCGGCTTGTCACCTAGGACCTGTTTGCAATGGGAGACCCTAACAAGAGGGTTAACCCAATACAGCAGCTTCTAAGATCACTCAAGCCCTCAAACCCTTCCACCACGGTAAGGTGGCGGTTCATGGAGGGGATTTCTTTTTTTTATTTTGTCATTTTTTTATTTTATTTCAAGCAGTAATTTTAGGCAATACAATAAAAAATAACATATTTATCAGACTCACTACAGAAATGATTAAATGTATAGATAAAAATAAGAAACATACTAACAAAAACATACTTAAGTCACATTTGCTTAATTAAATACAGTGATCATTAACTAAAGTCAGGTAGAGGTTGATTTATTGCTTGGAAAGGAGAGGGAAGAATCAAGTTTATATAATCCAACCTCTATTGAATTACATCATTTTATAGTTTTGCATTGTTTTCATAATCCGGTTCTGATCAGATAATTTCTTTTCAAGTAACAAAATCTATGTTTTATTTGTGTATATGTGTGTGTGTGTGTGTGCTTTTTCCTGCTTTGCTTTAGCATCTTGATTTATTTCCAACAGTTTATCTGTAAGGATCACAACTTTCTTTCCACTCTGATCCTAAACTTGAACTCTCTTTCCATAGTTATGTTTTTGTCAAAGAGCGTCTTCTTAATCGTCCAATCATCCATGGCCTAAAGTTTCTTCTCTTGTAGATGTTTTGATGTAATGTCGTCACTGGCAGCCAAATGTAAATGATAACTCTGGTTTTCCTCCACCCACCCATATTCTTAACCCGCTTTATCCCTTCTGGGGTCTTGAGGATGCTGGAGCCTGTCCCAGCTACTGTTGAGCAAAGCAACGTTTATCTTTCTACATTCTAGATGGTTTTTCCTCCTCCGCCCTATTCTCCACCTGGACCAATATTATAACGTGGACTGGCCTTCAACCACCATCAGCGTCTAGACTCTGGGTTTTATTCATCTATTGTCCGAGCTTATCCCACCAGAATAAAGACATCATCTTCCTAAAGCCTAACTGCCTAAAGACTATGGACTATTTCAGGAACATTTTTCTATTACACACACATCTTTATTATTTACATTCCTTGGATTTCTAATCAAACTTTATATATATAGCACTTTTCCACCTTTGACCTAAATCAGAGTGATAAACATTAGAAACATTTTCCACCTTTAAAAACGGCCAGACAAAAAATAAATAAATAAATAAAACACATCATAGAATGCCGCCCCCCCGCAAATACACACCACACAGAGATTTTGTGTGTGGGTGTGTGTGTGTGTGTGGGGGGGGGGGGGGGGGTATAGAAAAGGGTTTTAAGAAGTAAAAAAAGGAACTGAAGAACTGAATGTTAGAAAAACGTATAAGACTTGACTACCTCTTCAATGAAGGCTTCTTTTATGTGTAGACATTTATTATAATTGTGATGGAATCATAATTTATTTTCTTTGAATGTGTTTAGTTTTTTAGGTTGTTGATGCTTCATTTGCAGAAATGACAACTTTTGACCTTTGACTCTAGATTTGTTTCGACTGAATCTCTACTCTAATTCAGTCGACTAAAATGATACTAAAACTAACAAAATCAACAAGACTATATTGTGACTAAAACTAAACCCTATCTTAATTAAAAGACTATTCCTACAACTAAATACAAATTCTCGGTCACATTAACCCTGGTTTTCTTTGTTTCTCTGATTTCTGTGGCGTGGCTTCAAAAGGTTTTTGAAGCGCTTCCACAGTGATGGTTTTTTTGCTCCGCTCTGTTCAGACGGCAAAGCTTCTGGTTCTTCCCTGTCCTCATGTCCTGACTCTATTGCTGGAACAGGGTCTGATGGTGATGGGGGGCTGACTTCTTCTTGAGAAATCTCGAGGCCTTGAGCTTCACCAGTGTCCAGAAAGTCTAGGATGGTGGTGTCCGTTTCCTCAGCCTCCTCCTGTTCTGAGACCACATGTAGTTCTGATGCTGCATTTTGTGGCTCTTCATTTTCAGTCTGAGGGGCTATGATGGCGTCAGTTCTCTCATACTCCACCTGTTCCAAGACCACTTCCGGTTTGGAGAGATAGTTTTGTGGCCATCCATTTAAATCCTGAGGTGCTAAGACCATGCCAGATTCCTCAGCCTCCACCTGCTTATTTACTTTCTCTGGTTCTGACACTTTGTTCTGTGTTTCAACACTAAGCTGGACTTTATTCGCAGAGAAACTTTGTGCAGGTTTCCTTGAAATCCCATTGACTGCAGTCTCCAGTGGGATTTGGATCTCTTCCATCTTCTGTTTCAGATCTTTTTCTGCATCCTCTTCAAGTTTCAGTCTTTGTGCCAGTTGCAGATTGTAAAGGGTTTTTTCCTGCAGCTCTTTCTTCAGCAGTGCCAGTTTGTTCAATGCCTGGATGTGAGCCTCTTTCTCTCTCTCCCCACATTCTGGCTGCTTCGCTTCAGCAGCTTCATTGAGATCTGTCAGTTCTTCTTTCAGAGTGACCAGTTTATGTTCACAGTGGATCCTAAACTTGACCTCTCTCTCCAGCTTTGTGTTTTTAACGTTGAGCCTATGAAGCTTATCCCCACGATCCCTCCGGGCCGCACGTTTTTCCTCCTTCAGTTTAGAAAGATAAGCGTCTTTCTCCATCAGCTGATTTCTCAAGTCGCTTATCTCTTTTTTTATGTCCTCTGCTTTCTCGATTGATGCCTGGTCCTCACTGGCAGCCACATTTTCTTGATTAGGTTTGTGGGGGACATTGTTGTTTTTGGGTCCCCAGTTAGGGTTCGTGTGCGGGGTAGGGGCTGGTGAATATTGGGGGTTCCTTCCCTGGCGTGGGGGAACACGGTTGAAGGGGACATGGGGGTTTTTGTGTCCCCAGTTTGGGTTCCTTTGTGGGGCATGGACTGGTGGATGTGGGTGTTGCCGTCCAGAGGGGGGAAATGCAGGGTTGAAGGGAACATGGGGGTGTCTCCAACTAGGGTTCCTTTGGTGGGGGGGTAGTGTTTGATGTGGGCGGTTTGTTCCCAGAGGTGTGGGAACATGGTTGAAGGGTACATGGGGGTTTTTGTGTCCCCAATTTGGGTTTCTGTGGGGGACATGGACTGGTGCATGTTGGCTGTGCATTCCAAGGGGGGGATATTCCGGGTTGAATGGGACCCGGTGGTTTCTTTGCCCAAAATGAGGGTTTCCGTGAGGGCGGTAGAATCCCTGATTTGGGTTAGTCGCGTAGTTTCTCTGATTTCCCGACATTTTCCAAACAATCTTCAGATGCTTGCAATAGCTGATCTCCTTGAATCTCAAAGTTAAATCTGGCAGACAACATGACTCCTATATATAAACTTCTGACAAGGATGTCATCTGACACGTTATGACATCACCACATGCAATATGGTGTCAGAATGTAATAGATGACACAATTGTCAAACGTAAGGGCACGTTATGACATCATGTCTTGACAATGATGTCATCATGATGTATTGTGATTTATTGTTTGTTATGATGTCATCTACGCACACACAAAATCTCTGTGTGGTGGGTGTGCGGTGGGGCGGCATTGTATGATGCTTTTTGTTTTTTTGTCTGGCTTTTAGTTTTTAAAGGTGGAAAATATTTCTAATGTTCAAAATATCCATACACTTCAGTTAGTGTACAAAATATGTCAAATGAATTGGTCACATCAGATTTTTTTTTTCATAAATCTTTTGTGTTGGTCTACATATTTTCCATTTTGTTACAATTTATTTTATTGAAGACTGTAAGGACATAAGAGTCCATAGGGTTCTATGGTGTAATTGGGTGCGTTCAAATCTCAGTAGAATCTTCAAACTCAACCAACTCTCCTTACTTCTCTTTGTTATATGGATTTCAACAATCCAGTACCTCAATGTAATGATTTAAACGTAACAAAAACCCTCAAACATACCTTTAGTTGTCTGGCCTCTGGGAACGGAAAAAAAATCTATCTAATCATCACTGCTACTTTACAGAATATGCCATATTATGTTTTACATATACACACACACACACACACACATATATATATATATATATACATATATATATATATATATATATATATATATATATATATATATATATATATATATATATATATATGAAACCCCATGAAAATGGGACATCATTTTCATGATGTCCCACAAGGCAACTGAAAGATGCCTCTGCGCTCCCCTTAAAATGCACCCACTTCTCTCTACGACCCTCCACAATGATCTATTTTCAAAGCGTTCCTGCAGTCTTTTCATTTTGATTATGCTGTTTTAACCCTTGTGCCATCTTAGACGACCCCACCCTTACATCGTCGTGTTCTCCCTACCATGACAAAGGTGGATAAAGGTGATAAAGGTGGTTCAGAGCACTGTCTAGTGCAGACGTGGGCACTGAGGGCCGCATTCCTGCATGTTTTCCAGCATACCCTGCTCTGGCATGTTCTAATTGGCTGGACACACCTGAAGCAGGTAATCAGCCATGAGTAGGGCAAGATTATTGGCTGGACACACCTGAAGCAGGTAATCAGCCATGAGTAGGGCAAGACTATCTGGAAATCATGCAGACACACCGGCCCTCGAGGCCTGGAATTGCCCACCCCTGGTCTAGTGGGTCTAGATGACCCAACTCCCAATGTTAAAGTGCCTAGGATAGCACAAGGGTTAAGAAAGAAAAAACCAGTAAAATTTTCCAGGACATGGTTTCTACAGAACAGCAGACTGCTGGATGGCTCAGTTGGCTGCGTGTTGGACCGACACACGGGAAACCAGGTTTTTGATTTCCAGGGGGCCTTGGGCAGGACCCTTAGCACTACTCACAAATCCAATTGTATATATTCTATATATGTCTTCCATCATGAGAAAAATGCCACAGGGACATGTTAAAAACACAATTTTGATTGGAGTGGCTCTTTAGGAGCTTACTAAACATAAGATGAGACCATGGCAGAAAATGTCTGAAACTTCCCTTTTGTTTATTAAAAATCGACTAGTTTGTCAAAGTTATCTGTCACATGCTGATTTTTGAAATACATTTTTTAGAAGTATTAAAGACATCTAAATGAAGAGAAAACACTTTAAATTTAGGAAAGAATCAACAACAATTTGTTTTACAACCAAGCATCGTGCAATGTAATGTTACTTGTGTTGCTGGCAGCATCTGTTGGTGTCTGTAATGGTGTATTCAGACTGGACACTCTTTTTCCAGATTATCCAGAACAAATACCCCCAAGGGGACTCTGCTCCGGGACCGGGAACCGCATTCGGACCCATCTTTCTAGCTGGTCTCGCTTCATTTCCGATCGGACTGAGCTTTGGTTTTTTTCAGTCTGATCAGTCTCCGTGCTCGGAGCGCAACAACTAGACCAAAAAAAGCACCGTAGCCAAGCATTACAAGACACAGTAGTGCATCAATGATGAGACACTGGAACTAATTGAAAGACATTGTTCTTCACGCCGTTTTCCCAACAATCTGCATGTCCCAAACACTTATCAGCGTACCATCATAGCTGCCGTCTCCTCAGTAACCGCCTTGCAGCACGCCTCCACCGTACCAAATTATCAAAAGGGTTGCACCGGACCTTGATGCTGGCGTTCAAAGTTGGTCCCAACAAGGACTGCAACGCACAGGACTTCCATAATTTCTTCTCTAGTTACTTTTCCCCGTCCTCATAATTCATGGCCAATGAATGAAGAGAGCTTTAGTCACATGGTTTTATTCACAAGCTATGGTCCGAAACAAAAATATCCGGTTGAAGGCATTCTGAATACAGACCAAACGACAGATTCAGGACTCGATCCGGACCAAAAGTCTTTTCTAGTCTGAATACCCCCGAAGTCTCCCTGTGAATTTATGGAATACACAAACAGAAATTATGAGTAAGATGTTTTTTTTTGCTTTTTTATGTATTTCTATGAATTGATTTGACATCAAAATGCTCAAAGAAATTCTATGAAGTCTAAACTTTTTATGCAGGATATGAGTTATTTTTATTTGTTGCGAATGGCCAAAAAAAGGATTTATAATTGAAGAACATGAGTTTACCGAGTGTGGTGGAGTGTTGGCTTCACGTCAGGGATTTCAAATTGTTTGGCGTCGTGTCAACGAACCTCTGTCTCAACACACACAACAATTATATAAGGAGTCTTAGGATGCTGAGAGGCAGGAGTGTGTGGGGGTTAAAACAGATGAATAAATGAGTTAAGTGAAGAAAAGCGAATTTGTACTTCCACTCCCCCACCCCCTTCCTGTTGGACAGTTGAGTGCATAAGTGCTCTACCCCTTTTGGTTCCGCATCACTGGTTCTCTGCACATGTCCCAATAGGAATTGCTCTTTGGCATTAAATATGTAAAATTAGCATTTTAAGTAGAACACATTTGTGTGTCGCGCCGCACTCACCCCACTCCTTCGCTCTGCCGGCTGCCCAGCCCTAAGCGCTTCAGCAACACAGACTCATGCATGCATATGATATGCATTTGGTCATCTCCATAGTAACGCTGATGGGGGAGGGGGGGTCTCATACATAAAAGGATGAAAGGTGTTGACAGTGAAAGTAGATCAGAAGGAATTTATTTTTTATTTAGTGAGTTTATGGAGGAAGTAAGTCACACTACAGCTCAGTGAAGAGCAGGGCGTCTGCACCGTCACACACATGCGCACACCACACATACACACACACAAACGTGCACTCACAAAAACGCATATACACATACAAATACACACATCGACAAAATCACATGCACACACACGTATAATTCCTCTTACACATAAACATGAACACACAAAAAACACATACACACATAAATACACCCAAACACAAACAAATGTGCACTCACACACAAACAAAAAACACACATGCGCACACCACACATACACACACACAAACTTGCACTCACAAAAACGCACACATACAAATACACTCATCGACAAACAAACATGCACCCACACACACACAAAATCATATGCACACACACGTATAATTCCTCTTACACATAAACATGAACACACAAAAAACACATACACACATAAATACACCCAAACACATACAAATGTGCACTCACAAACATGGATATATATACACAGACACCCACATAAATGCACACACCCCTAAACAAACATACATTCACACACAGAAAAATACATGAATGCACACTTCTGCACACATGTTGTCCCTTCACACCTTTGGTCTGCATTAAGGTGAAGCTTGTTTTTTCCTGCTTCTGGCCGTGTCATGTTTCCTTGATTTCTGTAAACAGCAGGAACGGCGTTTCTGCAAAAGCTTTCCAATGTTCTAAGAGAAGGTAAAAAATGCAGCGACAATGTTGTCTCCAAACATTCGCAGGGAAGCTTTAAAAAATGCTTCCGATTGGGGATTAAAATGCATCATGGGAAACTTCTCTGCCATTGCAGTGTTTCTGAATCAACAGTCATGCCACTGTGAAAAACTAGAACTCAGACTTTTGATTTGCATCACACCTGACTAAGACTGCAATAAAAGAAAAAAATCACACAACTTATTCAAAAATCTTTGTATTTAAGTCCCGAGTAAAGCCAGCAGTAGTTAGAAACAGACAAAACCACAACATTTAGTTGATCTCAACAGCTCAGCCTCATGTTCACTTGTGGAATGCTGAAAGTTTTGGAAGTGTCAAATTTTGGTGGGGTTGCTCCAGCTTTCCAGGTGGGGATCAGACTTCTTTCTCTGCATTAAAATGGGTTGCCTTGCCAGTTGTGTGCATTTTGTTTACAAACCTGGTTTAAAAGATTGCATTCATCGCAGAAATGGACTGAGCTTTTGCTTTCAGACAGTATAACTATTGTCTAACCAAAGACAGAAAAGCAGTTTCTTTGAAGAACCTGACTGCTTCAGCGATTGCCAGCGAGTGTGTTTCATTCATCAGCTCATCAAAACTGTGTAACGAGTCGTGTCCTACGGATGATATCACACATTCTAAACTTCATAAGTGCATGTCACGCTCCACTTAACCCATATGAGGTTTATCTTGCTTGAAAAAACATCTCTTAAAGTAGCTTCAGTGCTTTGGTTCACAGTCAAATATTCTCGAGGAATACAGTGTTTTCATTGATAAATGAAGCTGATTTTAACCAGATTTCCTACAGTAATAAGGAGAAACTCCAAAGGCTGCATTCAGAAAGCGGCACGTGTTTGAAAGCTGTACAACATAAAGACAAGCAAAACAAGACACCTTCAAAGAAAATTTCACCTGAAAATAAGTCGTGGTCCAAATATTCACGTTGTAATCTGTAAGAGAAATAAAGTGTGAATGCCACTGAGCTAGTGGATACATGAGGAGCAGAACTAGCTGCGATCATGTCAATTAGTGAAAAGTTCTATCCCTTTTAGTCATTGTTCTTTTCCTAAATTAGATATTGATATGAAAAATAAATAAAAGCACATGCATACATGAATAAATGTGCCAATTGGCTGTTTTAAAATAAAATACATAGGTTTTTATTTGACTATATTAATAATGCTAATTTTAAAAATTGAATAAACAGCATGAGTGAATTATACAATTCGCCAAATGTAAGAAGATTTTTAATGTATATTCCATGTCTGTCACCATTAAAAATGTTTGTACTTTTTTTTTTACATATTGTTTTGTGATCATAGAATGCCAAGATTTAAAAACCTGCCTTAGCCCTCGTATCATATTTGATACATGCATGTCTGAAAGCATGATCGCAACATTCCCTTGTGCTATCTTGTGGGGTCCAGATGACCCCACCCTTACATTGACGTATTCTCCCTACCATGACAAAGGTGGATAAAGGTGGAGAAGATTTCATGGACACCAGTGAAGATCAAGAATCATTGAAAAAAAAAGGTTCAGCGCACTGTCTTTTGGGGTCCAGATGACCCCACTCCCAATGTTAACGTGCCATGGATAGCACAAGGGTTACAAACCCATTGTACACAACTTGGTTCATGTTTTTTTTTGCCCTGTAGTTCATCTTTATTCCAGTAGGGGCAGTAGAAAGCTTTGCCTGCTCAGTTCAAAATGGCTGCTTCCGTGAGATCTCAAAAACATTTTTAGCCGGAAATGTTTAGCTGATTTCTGATGAACTCCTACTGTTCTGCAGTAACTATGTCTTAAAAACCGCATAATCATAAATAAAGACCACTGGGAAGATAAAATAAGATGATTGGAGTGGGACTTTAATAATTGTATCCTGTTTATGTAAGAACCTAAACATTCTTCTATTCATGGACAGTGAGCAGCATGAAATCGTGCGTTGCCATCTGTTGTGCATGGGCAAAAATCATCAGGGAGTTGGAGGAGGGCATTTCCCTCTATTTGAGCTTCCCTTTCAGGCATCGCTCACAGTGAGGACATCTTTGGGCAGAGATACACGCTTTCTGAAAACACACAGCGATGTCTGAACATTCCTGTGAATCATTAAGAAAAAAGCCAAAAAATACTTTCATACCAAAGTGAAAACATGTACTGCAAAAGTGAACATTTGGGATAATTGCAACCAAAGATGCTCAGGCAAGGAGACCATTTAGATTTGGTTCTTTGTTCACTGGTGTTTGTCAAGGTAATGAATAGACTGGGAGGCATATTGGAACACTGCAGCTCAACTCAAACATAGAAAGTAAGTGGTCGGATCTCAAAATTAAACCAGCATGTGTGAAAGTAAAACTAAGCATGTTTCTGCCACACAAGGTGGTCCAACAAGGCGGGCGCTAAAATGAAAAGCCAGTGGATTTTTTACACAAAAATTTAGAAAAAATGCAGGTATACTACTCAAAATATTGCTGTGACACATCGCTAATACTAAACCTAGCATTGATGCAAAAGAAACTTCTGTATCAATGGGTCAGCTGGTCCTCTGCAGCTGAGGAAGAACACTGTCAACCATCTGGGGTACGTTTAGAGACACAAGTCTGTCCACATGCAGTAACTGAAGAAACGCAAGTCCCTGCATGATCAAACATTTAAGGTCAAAAAGGTGTGAGCTTGAAAATTGGCGGAGGGCAGGAAGGAGAAAATCTAGGATGAAAAGTCCCATTGGAATCATATTTTGACCCATTCTGAAAGTGTTCCCAGTTGATTATGCAGTTTTTAGCCAAAATCCAAAAACCTGTATCGTTTTCTAGGAGATAGTGTCTGCAGAGCGTCAGGAGTTCATCGCCTAAAGGTTGTGGGTGGTACTGTTGGAGTGGAACAAACTGCCCCCCTTCTTGTTGTGAAGAGTTCAGAACAGGGAGCATTTGTGCCTCCCCCTATATTTTCGGACACACATACACTCTTTATCAATTTTTTTTCCATCTGCTTCTGATTCAAGAAATTTAAATAAAGAAATGCAAAAAAATGATATTTTTTTTAGCTGAATTTTCTTTGTAAATGTCCTTCATTATCATAAAAGTGCCACTAGAACATGTTAAAAAGACTCAAAGCATCATTATTTCCAACCCTTTGATCATTGGACGACCTGCTCTACAGCCTCCTCCTGGACGCCGCCCTGGGGAGGTGTTCCGGGCATGTCCCAACGGGCGGATGCCCCGGGGAAGTCCCAGGCCTGGGAACGCCTCAGGGTTCCCCCAAAGGAGCTGGAGGAAGTGGCCAGGGAGAAGGAAGTCTGGACATCTTTGCTTAGACTGCTGCCCCCAAAACCTGCTCCCGGATGAGTGGAAGAAGATGGATGGATGCATGGATGCATGGATGCATGGATGGATGGATGGATGGATGATGGATGGATGGATGGATGGATGGATGGACGGACGGACGGACGGATGGATGGATGGATGGACGGACGGACGGATGGATGGATGGATGGATGGATGGATGGACGGACGGATGGACGGATAGATGGATGGATGGATGGATGGATGGATGGATGGATGGATGGGTTCTGAAATGAAAAGGAAGTGACCTCACGATCCTAATCTGTGTCTAAGGTGTAAAAATGTGTGTAGAGCTTCACAAATTACTGTGTGTAATGTTTAGCAAAAGGGGTGAAGCAGATGATTTGTCAGGTGGGGCAAATCTTCAGAGGTGTTTGCTAATTGGAATAGAATTTCGCAAATTGTCAGGAAATTTTTTATTTTAGTGTGTAAAAAATTGTTAAGGCAAATCTGTGAGAAGGTCCAAAAGAGAGAGAAATAACTGATTTCAGTGGTGAATGTTGGGAAGACTGTTACCATAACTGATGACCTATACCTGTTCAAACACTCGCATTTTGGTGGTCATTTTGGATCCTGTGTCACAAACTCGGATTCCACATAGAGAGATAGTGCTCTCTGTCTTTCTCTTTAATTCTTGGATGGTTTTAAAGTCAGACAGTGTTGTGCAGCAGCAGCAGCAGCTGTGTGCTTCACAACTCCAAGAGGGCCGGGATGAAGCTCATCATCAAGCAAAAACATTGACGGTTTGCCAAATGTCATTTCAGGCACACCATGACTTTCAGTGCATTTCGTGAAAAGAACTGACTGAGGTGTGATTGACAGCAGATACATTCATATTTCAGCCATGGCTCTTTATTCCCCATCATCATTTATCAAAGGAGACGTTGGCGTCTTCTTCAGGCCGTGGAGTGGGGAGTTCCTTACACGTGGGAGGGGCTACGAGTGAAGCCATTTTGGGAAATTCGAAAAGAAAAAAAAATTGCAGCTTTAGGCATATGTCAATCCGGACAAATACTACCTCCTCCAAGCGCAAAAACCTTTCGAAATAGTCGTGTTTCCATTAGGCGGATTTATTATCGAAAATCCAATTTGAGCATTTTCTTAGTCAATGGAAACGCAGCTGACGGTTCAGACTGTTAGCTTCTCTGTTCATGAGATTGATTCATTCAGATGTAACGCCATCTGCCAGCCGTTGCCGCCGTCAGGTGGTCCGACAGAAGATGGCAAACTGTCGCTGTTGGTATTTTGTGCCAAAATAGCTGCTAAGAAAGCAGCAATAGAGTCAAAAGTGTTTCAAAGTCAAAGCAAACCACAAGTACACACCTGCCATGTGTTTCAGTTTTACCTTTTTCAGTGGGACGGCCTCTGGCTTGGCTCTTTGTGGGAACCAGCCAAGATCATTTCAGCCTCAAACAAGATCATGTTAGCCTCATTCATTAGAGTCATTGTTTAAGGTCAAATCTGGCCTCTGTCCAAGTCAACCCACCTCCTGCCCCCAAGCCACAACTTCCTGCTGTTTCGTACTTCTTGTGACGCTTTTGCTCTCATGCAGCCCATCTCTGTAAACATCTAAAAGTACTGTAGGAGACTCAGTCCAGAACCAAAGGGGGGGAAAAAACCTGCCCCAAAATAAAGTTTGGCAGTTCTTTCCTTCCAGAGCACGCACATAATCAATCATAACCCAGCCCAACAAATTCATCAGCTTGGATCCATTTTGCCGTAGTTAGAGATCAAAAGGTTGCCAGTTGACTATAGGAAGTCCAGGTACTCACCCAGACTAATTTATTTAACATGGGGGAGATTTAGCCCCCTGAGGAGAAGGGGACATGGTTATTCTCCATCACCTTGAATATCCTCGATGGGGCTCGAGGGCACTTAGTCTTGCCGCAGCATATCCTGTATGCCGTTTAACATTCCATTGATCAGATTAATTGCAGTTGATTGTGTCCTGTGTGGGGAAGCCTGCAAAAGTGCACACTTACACCCACTGACACCATTAATAAGATGCTTCAGGTGCAAAACGACACGCACTTTCTGCTCCTTCTGCCCCTTAATCAGGATTTCATGATGACCGAAAATAGTCTGATGAGGTAATTATATCCAATTTGGTTCTGGGATTTTAAAAAGAACCACAAAAAAGGCAATTTTTCCATTTCAAAAAAACTTCTCAAAACAATAAAAAGCAAACACTTGATGATCCGTATTAGACCTTTTTTCTTTGTGCATTTTCTCTCCAATGATCAAACTGAATAATTAGGAGTAATTGTGTCTTGTGTGAGCCGGAGGTCTCGCTCAGCGCGGAGGGGGCTGGCGGAGGGGCCCTCACCTTGGTCTCACTGGTTTCCAGTCCGGAGTATGTTCTCGTTTCACACGTTCGGTGAGAAGGGCCACACTCAGGAAGTGGCTGCTCTTTGAAGGCAGCGATTCATGTTTCCAGGCACTTATTGGGGGTCAGACTGAGGGTCTATGAGGACTCTCCATTCATTACTGAGGGTGAGAGGCGACAGATCCAGGGAACAACAAAACCCTCAGTTACCATAACCTCTGGTCCAAAAAAGGTCCAACTCAGCTGGTTTTTACTTTCATTTTAGGGCCTTGATGAGTTCTCAGTAAATACAGGTTGCAGGTTTGAGTGTGTTGGGCAAAGTTTTGCTCTGGAGCAGCATGAAATCCTAGTTTTTTTGCAAAGCGGTGAAAATGTGTGAGGGCCAACCAATCAGCCAGCATTCTATGATATCTTATAATTGGACATTAAATAAAAGTGAACTATTTAATGATTATTTATTTAGTTTTGCAATGGGATGCTTTTTGTTTCTTCGCATGAAACAGAAGTTTTTCGAAACACATCTTCACCAAAAATGACTTTGCATTTCATATTTGAAGACCAGAAATAAAATACAGAAAGGTCTGTCTGGAAGAAAAGAAAAGTGTCGACATTAAACCTGAGCTTATAAGAAATGTTAAAGCTCGCCGTAAACTTCTACTTTTAAATTATCTCAACAGGAAAATAATCAGAACGTGTTTTGGTTTTGATCACAGAAACAAATACATTTGTTCTTTCCATTTGGCCCTTAAGGCTCTAAAGTCAACCACAGCTTGTTGTCACAGGCTTAAAATAATTTATAATGTAGCCAATCACAATGAAGAAACCGTACTCACTGTATTTGGAAAGCGCACTGTATTGATTTTATGAAAACCTGAAGGCCAACAGAAATTTGAACACAGGCCGCTTTTGCCCTATGGGCCGGACTTTGGACGTGCCTGCTTAAAAATGGTTGTTTTCAGGTTTCTCAATAAAATCTGCAAAAAAGAGAAAGACTTTTTGAAGCAGAAGAGCAGAAATAAGAGCAGTCGTACCTGCAAACATAGAAATAATTCAATAGTTCTAGATGAAAATGTGGTGAAAGTTTGTTGTTTACTCTCTGTGCTCGTGTGGCTGTAACCCTTGTGCTATCCTAGGCACTTTAACATTGGGAGTTGGGTCATCTAGACCCACTAGACAGTGCGCTGAACCTTTTTTCTTCAATGATTTGTGATCTTCACTGGTGTCCATGGATTACATGAAATCTTCCCACCTTTATCCACCTTTGTCATGGTAGGAATAACACGTCAAAGTAAGGATGGGGTCATCTAAGATAGCACAAGGGTTAAAATATTTCTGTTTCATTCATTTATGGTTGTCATCTTGTTCAGGGTCAAACCCGGCTGTCATGGAGTGAGAGGAAGGGGTTTGCACAAGCCATAACACACAAGTCGGAGTCTCACGCTGAAACTAAAATATGTCCAGCAGATCAAACACGCACACACCTCATGAGGCTCTTCAGGGACAACACTCTACACCAAAGCACACCGAGGCGGCGCTGCCTCCAAACCGAGTCGTGCACGCTACCTGGGGCACGTGCGTGGACATGTCAGTTTAGACTAAAGTGATCAACCTGCTCCGGCTTGACTCGGGCCCCGTGGGGGTATCCCAGTGTCCCTGTTGTCCCGGAGTGGGAGCGCCGAGGGCTGGATGGAGTATCCCGTAGCGCCGGCCTGGCTCCTGGGCAGCAGACAGCTAAATCAGTCACAGATTGGATTATGAACATCTATCTTAAAGTGCACACACAGGAAAACACATGCAGTTGTGAATGTGTCAAGGCAATTTATTAGGAGTCCCGTTACCATTTCGATGCACACCAGCAGCTACTTTTAAATTTCACACAGCCTTCATCTTCGTCTCACTCCTGCAACGGCTTCTCACCCACGCTCTGCCTTTCTTGTCTTCTTTCTTTTTCTCTTCTCCTCCGTTTCTTCTGTTCTTTTCAGCCCTCAGGTCATAGACTCAGTTTCAAAGTGTTGATCCTCATCTGAAATCTATTGCAATCAGTGCAGCGCTGGACATAAAATACAGACCTGCGAGACCTGATATGTGGGTCTGTTTGTGCCTGTTTCTGTTTAAATGGCTTTTTTTTGTTACAGTTTCTGTCCAAAGTAATCAATAAAACACCTGGTGGATCAGTTGGAGAACTTGGAAAATGGCTCATTCTTTTTAACCACATTCATGAACTCTTTGCAGTTTTTGTGGAGGACAGTGTGCTGAACAAACGCCAAGGTTTCACAGGAAAAGTATTTATTTCAATATTTACTAGACAATGGGAGGAGCGGGCCTTTCAGATGGCGCATCACGTTCTCGGAGGGGATCCTCCTTAGTCAGATTACAACAGAAAAGATATACAGGTATAATTGACAAAAGCAATTTAAAACACAAATGACGGATATAACCGACACTCACACACGCACATACCAGCTCTCAACTTTCACCTCTCATCACAATGTACTTACAAAACAAATTCAATCA
The DNA here is from genome assembly GCF_053564925.1 of Oryzias latipes. Taxonomy (NCBI): domain Eukaryota; kingdom Metazoa; phylum Chordata; class Actinopteri; order Beloniformes; family Adrianichthyidae; genus Oryzias; species Oryzias latipes. Next base: position 3,156,696 of record NC_136237.1, on the reverse strand, counting down.
AAGCCCGGAACATAGACATCATTGAGAGACAAACACATATACAAAAATTAAAGGGCCAAAAACATCTATAAATGTAAAGATATATTGGAAGTGTGTTGAGACAGCTCTCTTTAATAGTATCAAAGCTGTATAGGAGCGTACTGAAGAGGAAGGCTTCGAAGGCTCGAACGCAAAAGGCAAAAAGTTTGCTGGTCTTCTATTAAATCTGGGGACAAGAAAATAAATGTGATCCATGTGACTGAGGGTGTGTTGACAGTTGAATTGGACCAAATACTGCTTTAAATATGGAGGAAAAGTAGCATTTAATATGGTGATACCGTCTTCTGACTAATGGTGAAAACCAACGAAACTGTTGGTACTTTGTGCAGTGGTGCGTCATGTAGGGGGAGTGGAGAACAAAGCTTCAGATACCGTTGTTGGCCGAGGTACTATTAACCCTAGAGCACCATTGCCGGGGGATTTTTAACCAAGCAAAAAGTCCTTACATGTATTTCAATGTGTCGCGTGTCGAGGAGTCTGTTCCTTCACCGGGAAAGTCTCACATGACTCAGGAATGGGAGGACCAAACATTGAGTTTCCAGTATCACTTTGTCATTTCTTAGGACTTTTTCTGTTCTCAAATTCCTAATTTTTCAGTCATTTTGAAGGGGTTAGTTTTTAGGAACTTCCTATGTTTTTGTGCTTCAATTTGCTACACATACCACAGTTGGAAAATAAAAGACAACCACTCTAATTTATGTTTGTGTTTATTTTTATGACAAGTACTTTTTGTTTGGATATATTTTATTGGGTAAAATTTTCCCGGCAACTTTTTATAGCGAAAGTGTTCTATGGTTAAAGTAAATAGTGTCTAGGAATAGAAAGCACCATTAGAGGAATTTTTCTTACAGGAAAATTAAGGCAATGTTTTGACTGACACGTTGCTTTAAGACTGTAGTTTATTTTATTTGTGGTAGATTGTTTTAAAAGATAATTGAGTTTCTATCCAAACACCAAGGTATTTAAACGTCTCAGAGGAATCTTAAAAAATGCAAATTTAGCGTTATTGTGTCAGTGTTCATGTTTAATTTCTGGAATAGCATAGAGTATGATTTGATTTTATTCAAATGTAACTTGTTAGATAACATCCGTTTTTATACTAAATTAAAATCTTGCTGTAATGTAATGCTGATATCCAGAACACTTGGTTTGGAACAGCATGGTGTCATCTGCATGCAGATGAACATTACATTTTCAGCAGCAATTTGCCAGGTCGTTAGAAAATATGTAAAATAACAAAAGTCCAAGAGAAGTGATCTGTGGGATTCCTTTATTTATTCCAATAAGCTTTGACTGACTGCCCCTACATGACACACTTTGATGACGCTGATGAAGGTACAAAATCCCATGGAAGGATGCATCCTTGAGCTGCCTTTGAAAATATTTAACTGACACTGATCGCTTGCTGCAGTTAATCATGCTTCCACTTTTCCACTTTTGGCTTCTCCCATTAGGGGTCGCCACAGCGAACAAGTCGCATGGTAAATTTGGCAATGTTTTACGCCGGATGCCCTTCCTGACGTGCAGTTAATCATGCTAAAAATTATAAAAAAGTACGGAACATTTGAAATTACCAGACTAAAAAAAACGCTCAAACAAGTCTATGACATAGTTATTAGTATGAAAGAGTAACATACACCTGAGGCAAAACTTTATTTTACCTTATTCCTCCTAATATCAATTTGTTGGTTTGAGGATATTTTTTAATTTGTATTTAACTGCCTTTATCACTTGATTTATTCACTTTTTTCTCTGTTTATTTAGTTGTTCAGGAGCACATTTTTAGATGAATTGATGTTTGAAATCTTTGCCTGCGGAGTCACAAGAAGCTGAAACAAAGGAGGCATTGTTGGGCAAATCATTTCCTCCTAGGGCTATTTCCAGCTGTCATCAGCCAGAGTTAGACCTTTTCTGGTCATTATGCAGATTATAGTCATTTCTGCATCTGTGTTGTGTGTTTGTGTTAGAATGCGGCTTTAACAGATATGCATGGCTTCATTTGTACGGCCCTGGACTGCAGGGTTTTGGGTATCCGACCTGATCACCGGGAGCTGATAAGACGAGTGCACTTGTTGTCTTTCATCACTCTGGATGAAACATTCCTCTCTAATAATTTGGATCAGCCTCACAGGCTGTTATCACAGGACAGATGACGGCAGACGGACCTGGGTACACTTGTTTTCTCTGACTGAAAACAGCTTTCCATTTGGAAGTTTTTGTTGAAAATAAATTAAAAATGCGATTTAATGTCAGTGTTTTGGAGCACTGGTTGCCTTCTAAAAAAGATTTTCTTCACCTCAGTCAAGTCTCCAGAAACTAGAATTATGGATGATCTGATTTAAATGCTGAGCAGAGACAGGTCAGCAGCAGCTTTCTAAAAGCTTATTGCAGTTTTTGTTCACGGACACTTTGCTTGTGTGCTCAAGAAAAAGCTAGACCAGTTCCCTAGATTGTTAACAACATTTAATCAAAGCTCACTCCAAATCGTGACCCTCTCTGTCGTCCCTTGCTGGAGGTAAAGTACGTCTGTGGGTTCCTTGTCTGGGTGTGCTGACAGACGACCAAAGGACGGCCTCTGTACGGTCTTATCTTCATCCAACCCTCCTGTCAAACCAAGCTGCAGATCAAAGACCGACACGGAGCACCAAACTGCCGAGAGCTTCACAAACTCTCAGAGGACAGACCAAAAGGAGAAGAAAAAACTTTCATTTTCCAAACAAGTCTTTCTCTTCCGTCGCCCTTCTTGTTTTCCGTCTTGTTTTCCACTAATCCACTGGAGCACAAACAATAAATGAACTGGTTTCAGGGCAGATAGTGTTACCCAAGTGGGAGCAGTGAGACTTTGAGCTCGAGTTCCCGGTCCATATGCCGGCCGCTCCAAATATCAATCACTGCATCTAAATGACTTAAAAGAGCCATATTGATTACCAATAGAACATCATAAATCAGCATGCAGACGCTCTTTTTTTCCCCTCCTTCTCTCTTGCACATTTATGCATCTATGAAATTGTTTCAATAAATCCCAAGGATTGGTTTCAAACAGAAAGAACACAGAGGTCCCTCCTGGCCAGACTGTAACCTAATAGACGAGAAGAAGCGAATGTGCCATGAAGTCAGATGAATGATGCAAAGAGCCAAAAGAATGGTTGTTTCTGTAGCTTGTTATCGACAGGCCGACATTTCATTCGTTTTGGGCGGGCAGAGTGGTGGGTTTGAGTCTCGTGTGCATCCCTGCTCTGTAATGGGACACATGTTCCTCTGCTGCTTGGCCAGAGGGCATACATGGAAACTCTGCTGCAGTAAGAGCATTTCAGCCCGGAGATGTGTCGTATTCACTTATTTATTCCTCCCCTACAATATTGATTGAGTCAAGAGGCCAAAGTGTTTTCTTTTAAGCTTTTAGCGATGCAAAAGACGGCCTCGCCCGCCGCTGGCGGCACGTGAGATCCAGGATGCGTTTTCTGTTGCTTCAGTTTGGTCTGTCCCTCTTTCAGATCCACCTGGTGCGCTTCGTAAGTACAGCAGGGCCACTTCTGCAGGAGAATAACCCTACAAGCTCCGTGCTATGAAAGCAGCCCATCTAATATTTACAAGCATAACCTGGACTCTGTGAATCATGTTCTGCCAGTAGAGTGCCGCAGATATTTTTAGGAGGTCACATCGGTTCAGCTTCATCCCCCCCAACGTCAGTGTTGAGCAACCAGAGGTTCGGCAGTTCGTCCTCCAAAGACACATTTGTAAATTAAGGTTATGAAGCGAATGTTTTGGTTTTTCGTGTCACAAACAAATGCCGTGACAATGCATTCCTTTCGCCCCATTATTTAACCTGCTGGGCCCCTTTGTAAAACCCTCAATCATTCTCAGTTACATGGAGACCCGAGATGTTGCAGACTATTTTATTCCAGCTGAGTGATAAATGAATAGAGCTTTCCGTTCTTGTATCAAATGAATCTTCATTGACAACTGATGAAATCTGAACGGATAAACTGCCTCACCGTTTCTGTTGACCAAAAGATTTGTCCTTTGCTGAGCAGAGGACAAACGGAAGAAGAAGGGTTTAGCTGTTTTATTTTCCTACCATTTGCCCTCATTCACTCTTCTTTCAACTGTGAAAAATAAACAGATTTGAAACAGGTCGAAGTAAAAATACTGAGAACGAAACAGGAATTAAAACAGAAGGAAGCCGTGTCTGGGAGGCCAGAGGCAACCGGTGGGAAACGTCTCCACGTTTCCCACAGCTGAGGTGAGTTTTTAAGAAACAGGGATTGACGTAGACCAGACGGGACAGATCGCTCTGTCAGCATTGGAGAAAAATTAGTGAGGACTCTCTGCAGATAACTCATGCAAGCAAAAGTTTCTTAAAACTTTTAGTGAAATATACTATTATTATGAAACCTTATGTCCAACTTTTTCCCTCTTTAGGAGACCATGAAGAACCTATACATTTGACCGATTTCAGATGAAACAAACAAAAAAAATCCTGATCGTCTGATGCCTCCCTTTGACCCAACTGTTGTCATCTTTAGAACGTCTTTTATCCTAACGGTGGTAGCATGTTCTACTCACTCCGGCGTCCTCCCACAATCCAGAAACGTGTGTCATAGGTTAGTTGGTTACTCTAAAGTTTCCCTTAGGTTTGAATGGGTGTGTGATTGTTGCCCTACGACTGGCTGGAGACCTGTCCAGGGTTTCCCCTGCCTTCGTCCAACAGTGGCCAGGTTAGGCCCCGATGACCCTGAAAGGGAAAAAACGGGTTTATAAAATGAATGAAATTTCAAAACAAAAAATATGCATCTTAAAAACTCAAACTAAATTCTGGAGGCCAAAATGTAATTCCAAAAAAAACCCCAAAAAAAACACAATTCCAAAAGACACAAATCAGATTAAAAAAAAAAAAAAAGGAATGTTTCAGAAAAGAAAAGTAATTTCCAGAAATCAAAATGAAACAAAACCTGGTTCTTGTTCTCTTCGTTTTTTCCGTCCAGTCCAACAAAAAAATGTATTCAAATATAATCAATATAAATAAAGTTTAGCCTCAAATACAAAAAGTGGTTTGAACAAAAATACACCTTGTGTGTCAGAAGATTCATGATCCCTTGTTGTAAAAGTAAAATATGTTCAACACAAGAGGCCTTCCGCTCTCATCTGTTTGCTCAGCTGTTGGACAAGTTAAATAACAAAGAATCAGGACAATTCATTCATTTTTCATTTATTTATTTGTTCCTTTCATGAAAATTATTTATGCCCAAATGTTTACATGTTTGTTTTACCTATTAAACATTTTCATGATTGGAAGGGAGCAGAATTGAAGAGTACAGTTCTTATGATTGTCTGCTCCCTTTTAAACATTGCATCATATTTACATTTCTCACACCATCACCTGTGCTCAGATTTCACCACATACAGTTCAAATAAACAGTAAATACATTCCATTCATTTAGTACATGCAATCCAAAAAGTCAAGTTTGTACAAACTAATTTGTTTAACTTTATACATCTGTTTAAATTGAATAATATTTTGACAACTTTTTAACTGATCTCCTGGGAATTCCACATTTTTATCCTTGCTACCGACAAACACTTTTGCTTTAATGTTTTTCGAACAATCTGTTGTTTGAAATCAAATTTTCTCCTATGATTTTCATCTCCTGTGGTAAAAATAAAAAGCTTTTGTAAGTCATTCATCCTTCATTCATTCATTCATTCATTTTCGTAACCGCTTTTCCCACGGGGCTGCTGGAGCCTATCCCGGCCACTTGTGGGCGAAGGCAGGGGACAACCTGGACAGGTCGCCAGTCTGTCGCAGGGTAAGTCTTCAGGTAAATCTCTATTTCTGGCTCTAAACATAACTAATAAGGTCTGCAATTCAATTACATTTTTAAGTTTTAACAAACCTGACTTAATGAAAAGTTCATTTGTGTGATCTCTAAAATTAGCTTTATGAATAATTCCAATAGCTCTCTTTTGTAATAGAATTAAGGGCCTTATATTAGTTTCATATGTATTTCCCCACACTTCAATACAATATGTAAAGTAAGGTAAAACCATAGAGCAATATAACATGTGCATAATATCACATGGTAAAACATATTTGGATTTGTTCATAACAAAAAGACTCTTGGCTACTTTATTTTTTACATAAAATATATGAGATTTATGTTAATTTGTCATCCAACATAACCCCTGAAAATTTAAATTCAGACACCTGTTCTATGTTTCTGTTGTCAACGGACAAAGTCACTTCTGTTTTTTCTTTATTACCAAACACCATAAACTTTGTTTTTGTTAGATTCAAAGATAATGTATTGTAGTCAAACCACATTTTGAGTTTTATAATTTCCATTTCAATACTTTTAGCTAAGGTTTTCAGATTATCCCCAGAACAGAAAAAGTCCCAGGACACGTTGGAGAGACCATGTCTGTCGGCTGGCCTGGGAACGCCTCGGCGTCCACCCACAGGAGCTGGAGGAAGTGGCCGGGGCAAGGGAAGTCTGGACATCTTTGCTTACTAAGACTGTTGCCCCCGTGACCTGGTCCTGGATAAGCGGAGGAAGATGGATGGATGGATGGATGGATGGATGGATGGATGGATGGATGGATGGATGGATGGATGGGTGGATGGGTGGATATTTGGTTTTAATTTTTTTATTTCAAGAAAGTGCTAATTGTTTTCTGAAATGTTTTTTCTTTAATTTACATTTTGGTTTATGGATTTTTCTTTTTTTCTAAAATCTAATGCTGTTTTTTTAAATGATCTGTTTTGCTTTCTAACTTGTTGTGGTCTTTAATAAGCACTTCAGGGCCACCGTACTTTTTAGATGCGAGAAACATTATCATTTATACGTACAGATTTTGTTTTGTTTTTCGACTCCGGCCGCTTTGTCTGACTTTAGACAACGATCCTGCCGTCTATGTTTTAAGAATTTCATTGGATTTAAATGAACTCCAGATAAATGGAAGAATCATCAAAAAAAGGAGTTGGAAGTTTGTCATAGATACACTTTTCTGAAAGATGACTATCTCTGAAATATAACTGAAGATTTGTTCCTTTGTTCCTCTGAAAGTGCCACAGTTAGATGGACACTTCTTTTGGCAGCTGAAATGATAACATTTTTATATTCAGGTCATGATGTTAACTTCCTTTCATGGACAATCCGACCTTTAGCGACAGCTTGTGTTAGCGGTTTGTTCCAGATGAGCTCTACAGCTGGATGGACGTCTCAGGTTCTTCTCTGCCATAATCCCAGGAGGGTCAGAGAGGATTATTCTGGAAAATCTAAAACTCCTCAGATCAGATTCTCCAAACGTCCTGTAACCTGTTGATGTCGTAAAGTCCATGTTCAGCCAAAACAGGGTTTGGAACCTGAGCATCTGGAGCCACATGTGGCTCATCTACCTCTCCATCTTTGGCTCTCTGGCTAAAGTAAGATAAAATGTTTGTCATTTCAAAAGTGTAATTTTTATCTATTTAGCATTGATCTAATTAAAAAAAGTCAGATCTATGAATGTGCTGTGCTCCTTTAACATTAAAATTAACAGTGTTAAGTTTTTACAGCATCACTCAGCTTCATGGGATCAACAAGTGAAGGCAAAGGTTTCCAATCCTGAGCTAAACTTTGGCAAAATCTTCTGTAAACTTAATAATTAGTTGCTGTTCAGGAGAAAGTTGCTAAAATATTCACATTTTTATAAACGTTTGTAGCTCATAAACCAATGAAGTCTTGTTTAGATTCAGGTCAACAGCATCAATGAGAAGATAAAAGGATGAATGTAGGCTTAAAGACTCACTTCAGTCATCTTTTGATCTATTTTCACAGAATTCCCAGTGGTCTTTTAATTATGATTACACTTTTTTTTGCCTGAATCAAAAAAAAGTGTGCTTTTTTCCACGACATAGTTTCTGGAGAGCAAAAGTAGTTCTTTGAAATTGACCTCACCGTAAGGTGAGTAAGTAAGCGCCTGCTGGCATCCCATCATCCCTTTGCTCACATTCTCTCCATCCCCTAACAAACCCGACCTAACATTAGCAGTGCAACAAAAATGGCGAGCAATTTCAGAGCTATCCAGCCATAACATTTAGATCCAGATTCCAGCTCAGACGGTTGTGGATCTGTTTGTCTGCAGGTGGATTCATCGGAATGGAGCAGAGCAGGGAGACTGATGCCCGCCCATTGTTGTTTGTACCAAACAACTACAAGCTTTTTCAAACAACATTTCATCATGTGCTCCTGACAATTTGAATAAAGTAATACTCAGAAAAACTGTTTTAATCTTCATCTCTGTATAAATGTCCTCCGTTGTAAGAAAAACGATCCACAGACATGTTAAAAACATCATTTTTACTGAAGTGGGTCTTGAAGAACTGCATCTTTGGTTTCTTTTAAGCCAGTAAATTCTTGAAATCAGAGAGTTTTAATCTAATTTTTTCCCCTTTATCCAGTTGACGGTGGATTGTGTAAACATGAATTCATTAACTCCTATACATTGTGCTTCTTCCATCTTTCCCTCCTAGTTTCTCTCCATCTGGATCTTCTTTTCCATCTGCTGTCAGCTCCTCTCCGCGTTCCTCCTCTGTCCCTGTGATGCCGGCCGGATCTCTGCTCTCTCATGTGGAAACATAAGAGTTAGCTTCTGCGTTGACTCTGCCGGCCGGTTGGTGTTTTATAGGTGCCTCGTTGTAGCGCCAACACAATATCAGGGCTTCAGAATGTTTCTGATTAAATTCCATAGAACTAGGAAGGTTTTTTATAAAGCGCCTTAAAAGTTTCCAAGATAATCTGAATCCGGGTTTGATGGATCCATTTCTAGTAAGTACAGAAAAAAGTACATTTAGTGAAGTGTTTGGACTTCAGACTGTGATATAGGGATTGCAGTGACCCAGAGGGAGAATATAGAGACGAATGCCTGTGTTTTGAAAACACTGAATGGTGGGGCGCGACCATGGCTGAAAATGAAAAATAGAGTAAAAAAGGAACTTTGCTTTCCTCTTGTTAAACTTTTTACTTTTCTCAACCTGTATTTGCTGTTTTTTTACTCTTTTGCTGCTTAATCCTAAAACGTATCAATATTAGGACTTTTTTTAGCTCATACCCAAACTGTAAAGTCGTGCTAGCTCTTTTGGTTGGATTAAATTACGACCGATTGACATCAAAGGTCGTCACAGTGAATTTTTAAAGAAAAAGCTAACAAAATATTCCCAAATAAAAAAAAACTATCTGGACATTTGAAACTGTTGTGATCGCACAAATTCTGGCTCAGTTATCTCAGCTTTAGCATGGGCTACTTTTCCCCATGTGGGGGACAGTAAAAGAAGAAAACTTCCAGTGGATCCAGACTGCATTTGCTTCCAACCGACGAACTATAAAAAGACATATAAGCACAAAAATAAAGGAACATTGGTTTTAGAAAAATAAAAGCAAGTTGGCAACTGCAGTGAACTTCAGTAATGTGTGATGATTTTTCATAAACATCAAGTAAGAAAGCAAAATGAGAAAAGATATCAGAACCAAATAAAACAACACTCAGCAGTTTAAAAAAGTCAGGCTGTGCACTGACCTCATGTGTTCATGAAAGCAAATAAAAGTGAAAAGACAACAAAAACACTTTAAGAGAAAGAGTAATGACATTAGTTTGACAGTAATGAGTGCTTGTAATGTTTTTTCATTATTTATGGTGAATTACTGAGAAATTCTTCGTTGGTCTGAGGCGTTTTCGTGTACTTTGTTGACGGTCCCTGGTGTTTTCGTGTACTTTGTTGACGGTCCCTGGTGTTTTCGTGTACTTTGTTGACGGTCCCTGGTGTTTTCGTGTACTTTGTTGACGGTCCCTGGTGTTTTCGTGTACTTTGTTGACGGTCCCTGGTGTTTTCATGTACTTTGTTGACGGTCCCTGGTGTTTTCGTGTACTCTGTTGACGGTCCCTGGTGTTTTCATGTACTTTGTTGACGGTCCCTGGTGTTTTCGTGTACTCTGTTGACGGTCCCTGGTGTTTTCATGTACTTTGTTGACGGTCCCTGGTGTTTTCGTGTACTTTATTGATGGTCCCTGGTGTTTTCGTGTACTTTGTTGACGGTCCCTGGTGTTTTCGTGTACTTTATTGACGGTCCCTAGTGTTTTCGTGTACTTTGTTGACGGTCCCTGGTGTTTTCGTGTACTTTGTTGACGGTCCCTGGTGGCCTGCGTCTGCAGCTTCACAAGCATCAACATCAAGGCAAACCTCAAAGCTCGGAACAATTACACGCTATTTATCGAAAAAACTCAGACTTAAACTCATTGTCTGCATCACCACAAACAAAAAACACACAGTTCATCGCATATAAACTAAACGTCTACGACACGCACACATTGTGGCTTTTTTTCAATTTTGTTAAACACAAAAAAATTAGAGCAAAAATCACCTGTTTTATTTTTTTCTCTCTCTCTCTGAATTCAATACATTTTCATGTTCCAACTCAATCCTGGTGTCAAATATGTAATGCTTTGAAAAATGTTATTTTACCTTAATCTAGAGCGGCCCTATAGAGACACTTTTAAAGTGTTGAATTGTCCCAATTTTTGATTGAACTGCTCCACCTTTGAGTTGTGGTGTCCTTCCGTTCCCATCATCTCTTCTTGCTCCACTCAGTGGGTAAGTCTCGCAACCCTTTTAAAATTCTTTCAACCTTTGTAACTCTTCAACCATTCACAAAATGAACGTAATTCCAGTGGATTCTGAAGCAAAGAAAAGCACCTATAAGCTGATATGCAACACTTTACAGGACTCCAGTGTGTTCAATGGCATGATGGCGCAGAGCCGCGCCTCTCTGCGACAGAATCCGCTGATTCACGTCGATGGTGTAACCGATCAAAGATTTACGGTACGTCAAAGACCGTGTGTGATTTAGGTGTCGCTGGCGACAGCTTCTGTGTGGTTAGTGTTAAGGGTGTAGAAAAACCTTTTCACCTACATGGAGCAGATTGTAAAGCATCTAGAGATTTTTGTATGTAGCAAAAAAATTGAATATTTGTGTTGTGTTTTTGCTCAAACAGGTCATTTCTCAAGCTTTTTTCATAGTGAAATTAGAACTCGTGCGTCATTTTGGAATTAAATACGTTGGACTTCTAACTTTGACATGTAGGACAGTTGAACTACACATGTGCCTTTTGCATTACCGCACGTAGATGAAGCAACAAATCCATACACTTCCTGCTGCTGTCGATGTCACTGCAACTCAGTTCAGCTCTGATGTTGAACCAGGTTGGATTTTGTTGGGCTGGCAAAGTTTACATTCTAGGAATAGTATTTTTAGGCACGCTGCGCATAAATATGTCTTCAAACATATATAAGGCCGTGCAGAGGTTAGAGTGGCTGGGAAGTCCATTCCGTGCTCCAATTGAAGCATTTGATCCGAGCGGAACAGACAAGCGGGAACAACGTGCCCTAGAGTCATGTAAAATGCAAAAGAATACACTACTCTATTAAAACCTCTTGATAACACAGACTGGCAGAACACACGCTCTGAGACAGAATCACATATACATCCTTGTGTTTTTCCACTTAAGTTAAGTGCTTTTAAACCTATTGTTAAATTGGCTGCATCACAATCTCCAGACACCAACACACCCCCTCTGGCTCGGAGCGAGCCGAGGACCGCCGCTGGAACTGCGGCGGAATGTTTTTTTGGCACTGTTGCCGAGTTTTATTACAGTGAAATCTGTTTTGTCAACTGAGAGCTGACCCAGATTCAAGGCTGCAGTTTGTTAACCAACGTCCCGCCACCTCCTCATCCCAACTCATCGTCTAGTGTCTCTTCCAAAACCCTTTTGAGGGCACTCTGAAGTGTACTTAACTCCAGCAAGCTAACGTGTTCTTGCTACATTATTAAACCATCCCAAAAGACAGTCAACTTTTTATTCGCCTGCTGTCAGAAGTTTTAAATGTTCCCCAGTTTTCGTTTAAGCTCTCTAACCCCAGACGACACTTTAAAATGATTGTGAGTCAAACTGCTCCTCATACGCAGAACAAGAGTTTTCACTGCAAAGCAGCCTGACTTTCGTTTATCCCTCTGCCATGTTCACTTTGTGGTTTTAAGTGGAAATAAATGATGTGGAGATTAAAATAACAACTCGTTCACATCATCGAACGCCTTAAAAAAAACAAAAAACCTAAAAAAAATCATCCTGATGTGTAAAAGAAGACACCCAAGCTTTGGCTCCAGTTTAATGAAGGGCTTTTGCGAAGGAAGTGTTTACGTGAGTCACGTTGATCACATAAAACTGCATTTTTGAGCATTTCTTTATTCAAACTGTTGTGAATTAGGAGCAGATTAAAAAACTGCCAAATGCTCTCACTTGAGTTGTAGAAGCTGACATGAGCAGAACCAAAGCTTCCCTGCTCTGCTCCATTCTGATGCATCCACTTGCAGACAAATAGATCCACGAACGTCCTTGTTTTCCTCGTCCGAACTGGAGTCTGGATCTAAACTGTGCGGCTGGATAGATCTGATATTATAGCTGTTTTCTGTTGCCCCGGTAGTGTTAGGTTGAGGTTGTTAGGGGCTGTAAGCTAGCAGGAGAGAGGGTAAAGAGCCTCACTTCCAAGCCAACAATCTTGCCTACAACTCAGTGGCATGTTTCTGAAAAAAAACTATTGCCGCTCTGCACAAACTTTATCCTGGGACGTGGATTTGGTGATTAGTGTAGGAATAATCGGGTTAAATAACCGATTTTACTAATATTTTTGGTGAATCTCACAAAGAAAATGTTTCAAGGGAAGTTACTAAAAGAAGAAAGTCTCCCAATAGAACAAATGAAACATTAGATTAAAATCAAAGTTAATCTATCTTTCTGAAACAGAATTTATGAGTCATACTTGGTAAAGTTTTGAGCTTTGTGAGGCAGGAAGCAACAGAAAGTGACAAAGTGTAAATCGCTGAGCTCGTTTTGGATAAACCAAGACAACGGCATTGTGAGGTTGGGTGTCCAGAGTTCAAACATCTGAACTTTAGTTAAGTGTCGTGTCAACCAATCAGGGACTCTGCTTTGACTTGTGACGTGTTCAGTGACGTGATCAGTATGTGGAGTCCAAAACCAGCTTGGAGGAGAAGCTGATTGTTCTCCTACAGAACTTTGATATGTTTCTTATTATGAATGGAGACAATAATAAAAAGTTCCTCTGATATTATTTTTATTTCCTTCCTCTTTATGGAGTGATATTTCTGCCACTATGTTGCACACAAAACTTTCTCAGTTGCAAAAAAAAAAATTAAATATTTGCTTTTAAATTCTTTTTTTATTTTGCTTTCAATTTTTTGTTTTTGCTTTCAAAAAACTTCTTTTGCGTTTGCAAAACACATGTTTTCGCATGTGTTGGGTCAAATCTCTCTTTTTTCTTATCTTTGATTTTGCTGACCACTCTGAGAGCAATTTAGCGTAATAAGACTGCCAAAAATATTTTTCATATGCGTTGTGTGTCATCTCACTTTCTACCTATCTTTGATTTTGCTGAATTAAGTTTCAGTCTAGCGCAGGGGTCGGGAACCTTTTTGGCCAAGAGAGCCATAAATGCCACATATTCTGAAATGTAATTTCGAAAGAGCCATACAATAATGTAGTGTCCCTTCCCCACACTGAGGCACGGAGACTTAACCTCTTTTAAAGTTCTTTATTCTGGTTACTGCAGACCGCAACAAACGCCGTTCAATTAATTCAGCAACTCCTGAATCTCTCCCGCCGAGATGAGAGCGCTTCTCCCAACTTTATATTCACCTGCTCCCGCTCCAGCCCTCCTATTTCCCTTATTCGGCCCATAGCTAAACCCCATTGGTCCAAACTACCTAACAACAGCCTGAGCGACAGAACTGAGAGCCAATCAGATCTCTGCTTGACGCGTTCAATGAACTCCAGAACTTTTAACGCGGCCCAACAGCCACGTTAAACTCAGTCTGCAACAATTTGTTTAAAACTAAATATACAAATGAATGTGTGCATTTGATTTAATTTCAACATTTTTAAAGTACAATAAGTCTGTGGATTCTTTTTAATAACATTGTTATTCTGTTGCTAATAAATGATGAGTATTTCTCGTAGTAGTTTTGCTGATGGTCTAGTCTGGTTGATACGTGGTGAGTTTCTGCTTCATGCAGGCGTTGAGACTTTAAACGTGATCGTAGGTCTGAATTTTCTGTAGATGTGACAAAGACTGCTCACATGCAGACGGGGAGCCAAACATATACTCACACGCTGCAGTGAGTGACGGGAAGCGGGTTTTATGTTATTACAATCCCTGCGCGTTTCACCTGCTGCTGGACCCCTCACCCCCACCCTCTGGTTTCTCCCTCACACATCCCGTCCCCGCATCTGCGCGCTCTCTCTCAGAGACGGGAGCGCGCAGTTTTAGGCACGGCAATTCACAGGTTTCCAGCTGGTACAAACTCTGTGAAATAATAGATAATAGTAACTGATAGCGCTGGCGCAGATTTCTCTCTCTAAGCACTGCTACTACTGCACGCCTCTGGCATCGCATCGCGCCCGAGAAGGACTGGTCCAATGAAAAAAAAAAACTATAATTAAAGATTTGTCTGCGAGCCACATGTGACCATCAAAAGAGCCATATATGGCTCGCGAGCCATAGGTTCCCGACCCCTGGTCTAGTGTGACAAAGCTGCCATCAAACAGCTGCTGATTGGTCCAGATTCTAACCAATCCAGTGTCTCTGTCTCATATTGACGGTGCTTGGAGGCAGACATGGACTTTGGACTTTGTGTCGGTTCTGTTTGAACGGGGTTCTGCCGTTTTCAACCATTCTGGCCCGTTTCTCTCAGTGTAAAACCCAGAAGGAGCAGCAAAGCAGCTAAAATCAAACCAAGTTTTGTATTTATTCATGTCTGTGTAGAGACCAACGTGTTTAAAATGTCTACAGCAGAAAAGAAACGTCTGAGCTCCGACTCCGTCCAGCAGGTAGCAACACTTTTTAAGATTTGTATCTGAACTATTGTTTTATTTTCATCAATAAATGTTGAAATATTAAGAGAAAATAGCATTTTTTCATGAGTAATCTTTTTTTAAATTTGGACAAACTGTGGTAAGCCGTCATTCTTTTGCTTATTATTGCTGTTTATCTAATATCCCAAACACTTGTGCAGCATAAAATAATATGTGCTTTAAATCTTTTATTGTTTTGTTTTAACAAACAGATCTTAAAGAAAATCACACTTTTAACCAATAATTTGCCCTGCAGGATTCACAGATCACACACAGGCTTGTTGATATAATGTCAGTAGATAAACTTTACAGTTTATTTACAATTGCAGGATATCCTCGGCCATAAATTCACAAATCTGACTTAATAAAAATTAATCAATGCTAAAAAAGAAAGAAAGTATTAATTATTGTTAAAATTCTTTTTTTTTTTTCATTTTCTATTCCATTTTGTCCCTTTCGGGGTCATGGGGCTGCTGGAGCCTATCCTGGCCACTTGTGGGCAAAGGCAGGGGACGCCCTGGACAGGTCGCCAGTCTGTCGCAGGGTAGAATGTCCACAATCACACACCCATTCACTCTCACATTCACGCCTACAACAATTTAGAGTTGCCAATTAACCCATGAAGCATGTTTTTGGATGGTGGGAAGAAGCCAGAGATCCCGGAGAAAATCCACGCACGCACGGGGAGAACATGCAAACTCCACACAGAAAGGCCCCCATTGATGTTCTGGTTCATGTCCCCCAGCTGGGGCTTGAACTGGGGGCCTTCTCGCTGTGAGTCAAGAGCGCTAACCACTGTGCCACCGTGCAGCCTATTGTTAAAATGATACAAAAAAATGAAAACGTCTTCATTAAAAAAGACAAAATCGAGGGTGAAAAGAACTGGTTCGGTTTCTCTGCCTCGGTAGCAGAAATCACGTTAGATAAATACGACGATTCAATTGGTTAGAATCTGGATGTCATGTGCGGGAGGTTCGAGAGCCGGTAGGACCAAGACGCAGAGACGGGAGGCCAACGGGTTCAGGACTAAAGGTTTAATTAACAAAAAGCGCTGCTGAGCAGGATGACCAAACAAAACAAAAACTGTGGCGTGGCAAGGGACATGGAACAAGGACGCTAGACAAGAAGACGTTAACAACATGAGCAGAAGTTAATGGACCAGCACAAGAGGAAGGCAGAGACAAGACTTATATACAGACAGGACAGACAAGACACAGGTGAACACGATCAGGGCAGATGGGGACCAAAGGAAGTACAACTCAAGACATGACAAGACAGGAACCCTTTCAAAATAAAACAGGAAACAGAACCAAACAAGACAGAACAAGAACTAAAACAAAAACCAAGACAAAACAAACTCAAACCATGACACTGGACCAATCAGCAGGCTGTTTGAGGGTTGCTTTGTCACGCTAAACAGAAACTTAACTCAGCAAAATCAAAGATAGAAAAAAAGGAAGATTTGACACGCATCAAACATGCAAAACATGTGTTTTGCAAACGCAAAAGAATTATTAAAGCAAATATTTAATATTTTCATTTGAAACTTAGAAACTTTTGTATGCAACGTGGTGGCAGAAATATCACTCCGTCCTCTTTGGGCTAATGCGGGACAGCAGGTCATCAAACTGGTCACAGAGAGACGGAAGTACCGCTGAAAGCGGCCGTCATTCAGCTGCAGCTGGTGAAGCTCATTGTGCTGGGGGGGTCTCTGAATGATGTCATGAACCCAGACATGGAGCTGTGATTACTGATGATTTTGTAGAGCTCTTCAAAATAAATAAACTTGATCTCTCAACATCATCGGAGTCTTCCATGTAAATGAGACAAACGGACAGAGGCTAAAACATTTAACAGTAGCTCCGCCCACAGGAGCGTTAAGTCAATGGACCCGTTTTTGTACAAGCGTTAAGCAGCAAATTTGACGGGCGTTGACAGAGAGGCAGTGGACTTTAATTTGATGTGTTTATCACGTTCCGCGTTCATACTTAAGATCTTTTCCGCCGAAGTTCAGGTATTTGAACGCTGAACATGGCGCCTTGATGCAATGCCCAAAATGCCTGCCTGACTCTCAAAACGCGCTGTGCATTGACCTTATATTGAAACCCTTTACCCACCAATCGTGTTCGGTGTGAACTCCCCATCTGTCGTGCTTGCTTGAGATACCTGCTCACCCTCCTTTTGTTTATCGTGTACCACTTGCTTCTTGTTTGGTACAATATGTTCTCTCTGCAGCAGTCCAAGCACTCAGGGGCATCAGTGTCTCAGCCGGTTGAGCAGGTCGACCAATGATCGAAGAGTCGGCGGCTCAATCCCCGCTCTCCTCCAGTGCCTCGAGCGAATGCGCATGAACATCTCAGTGATGGTCAGAGGGACCGTAGGCACATATTGGCGGCCACGCCCCTGTCAGTCTGCCCCAAGGCCGCTGTGGCTACATCAGTAGCTACCATCACCAAACGTGAAAGAATAATGGACACATTGGAGCGTCTGGAAATGCAATAAATCCAATCCATTATTATTAGTAGTATTATTTTTCATCTGGCCCAGGACCATTCTCAGTTAGCCCACATCCTCAGACACCTATTTGTCAGCCAATTGAGGGCCTGGACTGTTTATGTCTTTCTTAAAAATTAGCTGATAGGTGCTTTAAGACAGCTGGAGCGTAAGCAAATCTGGTCAGTGCAGACCACTATCATATATGAGGAGATATCATGCAGAAGTAAGAAAATCCAGACAGATGATGCTTCTCCTCGCAGCCCCTTTAGCTCATGAGTTCATGAATGATGCTCAAATGTCAGTTGTCTGTGTGATACCAGAAAAATGAAATAAAAGTCCTCCCAGAGGCATCTGTTGAAAGACTCACGACGGAATCCCAGTTGAGGCATCACAAATGGAAGCTTCCGGACCAGGAAGAATTTTTCATTTTCATCTCCTGCACTTGAGATGAGATTTCACACCATTTACCCCCACAATCCCTCAAGCCCCACACCTACCCACTTACCTCTCAGCACCCCTGGACCATAAATATTTAAACCTTTTAATCTATATTCATTATAAAACACATACCCAATGCAATCTGTGGCTGTGAGGACATAGCTCTTTTATTTATTCCTCTTATTTATTTATACTTCTTGCGGGTGAGACATTGGTTTCTGTCCATCTGTGCTGATTGCTGGCTATTACAGAGCACTTAGAGCCTCCCTCGTCCCAGCCAGAGGGAAGAGGAAGCCTCAGGGGAGCTGCTCTTTTAGGGTTTAGGAATCAGATTGATGCAACATTTTATTTTGACTTTTCACAGGAGTTACACGAAATTCAAACACATCTGCTTTACTTTGTTTTCATAACCAAAGAGTTCTCCCACACACACCAAGTCCTGAATAGGTTACTATTATAACTTACCAGGGGTGTAACGTTGAAATGGATTTCCCCCGCCAGATCGATCTGTCTGGGGCAAGTTATTGATCAAATCCTATCAATCCAAACTATTGACAATTTTGTTTCAAAATGAGATAAATCAATAATCGAAATTGGAAAATAGCATTTGGATCAAGGTACGATAGGTTTATTTGACTATAAGGTAAAAACGACCAGTGACAGTGGACAACACACACACCAGCAAAAATGGATGAGACCATCATTCCAGTCCAATGTGTGGAAACACTTTGAGTTTAGCAAAGTCATGTGACCATCCAGTGTCTAGAATGTTCTAATAATGTTCCCTTTGGATTCTTTGGATGTGGAAAAACAACAGTGGGCTGAACGTTAGGAAACTAAAATATGAATGGATTTGACAAAATCGTTTCTAGTTTACTTGTTTGTTTTGACACATATTTTTTTTTTGATTTGAAATGGTTTATTTCAAGCAATTAAGTAGAAACAATACACAACAGCAATATAATCATCAGTTATACATTCATACAGTAACTAATCAAACTTAGGATAGTTAGACATATTAATAAATATTGCTTGAAAGGGAGTGGAAGGAAGCGAACTTATATAATCCCACCCCATTATACTATAACCATTTTATAACATGATTTATCAATATCCGGTTCCTAGGTTTTATCAGACAGAATTAAAAATCATAAGATATCGATAAAGCACATGACAAAGATGAATTACTTAAGTATTACGTCAAAAATAACTATTTTAGAAATCAACATGGCAAATGCAGATCAGTCATCTGAAATATATGCAGATTAAGTTACTTATAAAAGCCATTCATATGAATAAAACATAATACTATATCAGTAAAGTAGACAGAACACTGTTTCAGGAATTTTCATAGCAAAATTTCATCAAGTATCAAAAGTTAAAAACATGTGCAAAATTATGCTACATTAGGAAAGATTTTTGAATCAATTCATTTCCACTTGATGATATGGAAGAAATCCAAGAATCTGGAAAACGTCACTGTTCAGTCGCAGGAATTTCTGTCTGAGTCTCACTGCTGGAAGTTTGGATAAAGACGTCCTGGGTCCATTTTAGGTCAGTGAATTGGATCGTTCTATGAAGCGACATCGACTATGAATCATATCAGCAACTGCCACAAATTATGGTATAAATTGAATCGTTTTTAGAATGAATTGTTAAACCCCTAGTAATAACAATATATGCACAATAACTGAACCCTATGTCAGAAATGACGACAAACTGAAATGTGTTCTAAAATCTGTTTTTGTTTTGTTGTTGACGTTCAGGATTCAGCGCTCTGGTCTGATTGTCGATGCGGCAGATCCAAGGTTCTGACATTGTGACCTCAGTTCACAACGTTCAAAAGTTCAGCTTACAATTTTCATCTTTTGACAATTAACGTCTGGCTTCTCACTAGTGTTCAATAGACAGTGTGAAGATGAGTGCAATAATGTCATTATAGTGGGTTTAGAAAAAAAGATTGTGCTTCTTCCTGATGACTTGTTTTTATTTTTCTTGCTGTTTTAGATTTTGATTCATTTGTAGTTATTTGGTTCACTTAGTGGTTGCAAACCACTACTCAACATTGTTGAACTGATGTGTGTAACATGTCTGATTAAGTTGGAGTGTGCTATGATGTTTCATCATTTTTTCATCATTTTTAAACAGACAAGTCTTGTCCCATTCCTCTGTGATCCACAGACTTTACAGGTCATCCCTGTTCTACACACACCTCCTCCTCAGCCCACATGTGAATGTGTTCTGCTGTAAAATAACACTGACGTTGTTAAAGAAAAAAGACTCATGCGGTCATTGTCTTTTAGAGTTTTACCACCAAATGAAAAGTGCTTTTCATTAAGGTCTAAAGCTTAAGCCTTAGTCACATGCACCCATAGGGAAGGCAGGGTTTTGGGTTGTCCGGGCACATTGACGGTAAGTGTATCATAAACTATTTGTAAGAATAATGTAATTTACATGTTTGGGTGATACTATTGTACTGTGCCCTAACCTTACTCTAGCCCAGGGGTGGCGAACAAGTTTGAAACCAAGAGCCGAATTTTTTCGCTGTGAGAGTCAAAGAGCCACACCACACACTGACCTGCCAAGACGTACACACACAAACATGCAATTAAAGCTGTATTATTTTCCATAACACACTCCTCTCCTTACAACACAACAGTAAGTATTGCACTTGTGTTTATTTCAAAGAAAGTGTCCACCCTCAATACACACATCAAATGCAACTTAGCCAGAGTTAACACAGCGACTACCCTGGAGGTCAGATACCCCCTCCACACACACAGGCACCTCTCTCTCATCTCATACACACACACACGCACACACAAACAAACACACACACACTCTCTCTATCTCACTCTTTTCTCTGCCTCTCTCTGACACACACAACTACTCAGTGACATTCAGAGAGGTTGATGGCTGGTGAGGCACCGAGTCAGATTTATGATAATCAAAACTGAATATTTCACCATTTATCCTACAGTATTTAACTGGTGATTCTTTGTATCTCAACATTCCTCTTTCAATGACCCTTACACCAACAAATACACAAACATGTGGACAGTGCATCCTTCTGGTGTCTGAATAATTCATATTCACAATAAAAACATTAATTACATTGCATTTCAGATGGTTGTAGCATACATGAGATTTTAACCTTCAGTAAATAATTATTTCTGTCATAATTTCTTTCATAATTTTTCATAATGATTGACTTTCAGTATGAAAGGCAGTTGATCGATGAAATGTGAAAATATTGTAATGACTCACCTTGCTGGGAAACAAACAATGAGCTGCCTCCTACCTGACTGTGTTGGCCAGCTGGCCGTGCCCCTCCCTTTCCGTGTCTCTGCTCATATTTATTAATTGAACACACCCTCAAATGGCCAAACCGCACAGAAATCACTTCTGCTCAGAGCACCCTCACTCATGGTTTTACACCCAAGATTTCCCACTTCCCATGACCCCCCTGGTTGCCACACTATTCACACAGGCATGCTCAGTCAGGTGTGTGTGCACTTTGAAAAGTTTCAACTTGTTCAGAATGGAGAACATTTTTGTCAGATCAGGAAGAGTTTTTTTCATTTTCTCGGGGATACGTTTGGTTCTTTTCTGCCATGAACAATTTTACTGCTTCCACAAGCTCATAATAATAAACACAGTGACTTGCTATTCCATTCAGTAAAAAAGTAAGAATCTTCCCATTCTTCCAGAAGCGTCCTGTGTTCATCTTTATTCTCTGAATTAAGCCATTTTGACCATGAGGGTAACAGTCTGCATCAACACATCAAATGTTTTGTTATTTTTTCCAGCATTGGGCGTAACCCTGATGATTGGCGGTCACTTATGTGTCGGGAGCTGCATCAAAACACACACAGTTCCAAATTACTTTCATTATTATTTATTAATCATTTTTAATACCCTCTGATGGATTTAAGTGTGCTTTAAAAGGGACAATACTATGTAATGAAGCACAGTAGTTTAATGTTGTTGGTACGACGTCGCACGACTCCGAACCCCTCCGAACACAATTCCCTACTTCGAGAGCCGCATGCGGCTCGAGTGCCGTGTGTTCGCCACACCTGCTCTAGTCCTGTATGTGTATGTACTGAGCGTGTGCAAATGCTGCACACACGAAGTGTGCACGTCAGATGCTCATGTAAACTACGCTCGTGATATCTGGAAGAATAAAAAATAAATAAAAAATCCATAACACACATCTTAATTTTATCTACTTCCCCCTTACTTACACTTGCTTGGGTGTTCACTACAACCTATAGCCTATAAAGAAAACATTGGCATTACTATTTTTCTTCTAAAGTCTCACCAAATGGTCTGTTATCAATCTATTTTGTGCAAGCTGCCCCACACGGGTTTGCCCATTTTTTTGCTTGCAGACAACTCGTGTCCACTCATTGTAACTAAAGCCTAATGCAGAAGCAATTCGTGCATCGAGTTCGCGTCTGCCGCCTGTCTTTTGACCAGCGTCAAATTTAGTGCTCGATGCCTGCCCTTGACGCCCCGCCCACGGAGCAACCGCCAACATTTTGCTGGACTGCATTTGTTGCTGCACCATAGAAAAAACAACGATGATGTTGAGCGAGTAGCTTGGGTTTTTATGTTTTGGAGAGCTCTACAGAGACAAAGGCAAGCACTTCACCGTGTCGGGGTTTACCACATCATTCAGTCTCTCCCTGTGTGGGGTACTACTTCACTCCAGCAGCAGGAGCTGCGCCTGGGTAAAGGCTGTTTTAAGCACTACTTCCGTCTGTCTGTGACCCAGTTTGAGCATTAATTCGAGAGAGGGAGAATACAAATAAAACTGGAGGATCTTTTTATTATTGGCTTGATAAAAAAAACCATCATAAGCTCATTAAGCTGGAGCGATCGCCCAACAGTGAACAGGACAGTCTCTGGCAACCCCGCTGTCTAAGTGAGTTCAGAAAATGGATGGAAGTTCGGGACAAAAATCCTCGCATTGTGCAGCCATATTGGAGTTGACTGAGTCACAGAAAATGTCACATGCCCAAACCTTAGTCCCCGTGTGTAAACCTTGCAGCGCCTGACGCCCGAATTGCGCCGCTCAATCTTAGATCGTGTCTGTTCATTGACGTAACATTGAAACTCGATGCCCCTGACGCGGGAATCGGGTCCGGTGCGAATGCAGCATTAGTCACATCACATCTGCCCTTGTGGGTGTATGCAGGCTGTATGCTGATGATCGGCAAATCTGTGTTCTGCAGGAAATGTTTAGCTCATACACAACCTGGTGAGCCTGTAAGGCAAAAAAGTTCATGCATATGTTTTCTACAGACATGCTGCGGGTGACAGGTCAAAGTGAACACTTACGCAACAAGCAAGTAAAAGTATGGGGCAAGTAGGTGGATCTTTTCCTTTTTTCTGCCCCCACACCCCACCCATTGGGTGCAAACTGGCTGTTAGAAATGTGAAAAATAGACAATGAAAGCAGTTTGTTTGGGCATCCTATGGGCCTCTCACAGGCACTTATGTATCACGTGCACACCCCATCAGTGAGTAATGAGACAGTGTGCACACCTCACTAATGGCTAGAGTGAGGCCTAGGACACTGAACAACAGCATCACCTGTACATCATAAATGCGTGCAACCTCCATTCTCCTTACAAATACTTCACGACACACATACCACATTCACAACAATTGCACATTTCATTTTCATGGTGTCCCTTAAGGTGGCTGTACCAGCCACAAAGGAATTGCAAGATACACCTGATCTCCCTTCAAGATGCAGTCACTCCTCTCTACGACCCTTTACAGACCCAGACAACCTAAAAACCTGTAGCAGCCATGCGGTTCAACCCCCCTTATGGCTGCATGTGACTAAGGCTTAAAGCTTTAGTTTGTTCTGCTCTGGTACTTCAAAAGAACCAGTGTTTTTCCATATTAACTGAGCCCATTCAGTGCTACTTCAATGCTGTCTAACGCTGAGCATTGAAGGAGATGTCTATACCACTCTATGGAGTTACATCTCAGAAAGTAAGAATATTTTACACTAAGACTGAAACACCTCAAGTCTTGTGAATTTGACGGGTATGGATTTCAATCCAGCATCTCAGAAAATCACAATACTGTAAAAATCATTGTTGAAACTCATAGTGTCTGAAACTAATTGACAAAATAACTTTGCAGAGGTTCCATGAGTCCATGAAAGGTCTCTCAGATTAGGTAAATTAAAGTTTGCATTTCCGCTGGAAATCAAGGTGGTAGAGGCTAGAAGAAAGAAGAAAGACGTGGACTTCATTTAGTTTGAAGTCGACAGACAGTGATGACAGGGTGCCATGTCATCTACTGGTATTGGTTCAGTGTTTTCTGATGTCCACAGTCAATGCAGACATCTGCCAGGAAGTGCTAAAGCACTTCGTGCTGCCATCTGCTGACAAGCAGATTTATTTTCCAGGCAACTGAAGATGACCATAGTGTTGCTGTGTTTGATTGACCTGCAAACTCGCTTGACCTGAACTCAATAGAAAATCTATAGACTGTTGTGAAGATAAGAGACACCAGACTCAACTAAGCAGATGACCTGAAGGCACCTATCAAATCACATTGCTTTAGGCGGACCACCTTAATGTTGCAGCGCATTGATGCAGTGTTTCATGCAAACAGAGACCCAACCAAGTATTGAGTTGACAGAAATAAAGGTAGCTTTTAAAAGCTTGACATTTGCACCAAAATGACTTTTATTTGATTTGTTCTCCTGTGACATACACATTTTTTTAAACACTAAACTTTAGATTTTAACGATCTAAAAGCTAAAACCACGAGAAATACATGCTTGAAATTTGTTTTGCATACAGAAGGAGACTTTGTTGTTGATGTTCAGGATTGTGTGCTGTGGTATCTGTTATTCAGTCATACTTGGTGATGGTAAGTTACTAATGTAGCCATAGCTGCCAGTACGCACCTGTGGCTCCCCTGACCATTACCGGGACATTCATACGTGTTCACACACCAGTGGAGCCACACTGGAGGCAGGGAGGGTGAGGTGTCTTTCCCAAGGACATAACAGTGGTTGACTGGGGGCAGCGGGGATTAAACCACCAACCCTCCAATCATCGGCTGACCCCCTCAACCACCTGAGCCACTCCCGCCTCATTTGATATGTCACCAACATGAAGTATTTTTTTTTCTCTCTGGCCCAATAAAAAATAATTACCGTAAACATTTATTTCAGTTGAAATTAACCACAAAACATATTTTGATTAACAACATTTTATAATGTGAAGGATTTGCAACATTAACACAACAACGAAAAGGAGTGACAGAGTTGAAAAGGGAAACCCCATCACAAACCCTCCAAAATCTGAGTATTTAAAGCTCTTGAAGCCGGCGCCTTATCCTGCTCGAAGTAGCCATCAGACAATGGGTACACTGTGGTCATAAAAGGCAATGATGCTCAGGTAGGCTGTGGCCTTGGAACCATGGAACCATGCTTTTATGTCGTTGAAGCCAAATTCTGCCCTACTGTTCGAATGTGGCAGCAGAAATGGAGACTAATCAGACCAGATGTTTCTCCATCTTCCATTGTCCAGTTTTGGTGAGTCTGAGTGAATTGTAGCCTCAGTTTCCTGTTCTTAGCTGACAGCAGTGGTACCAGGTGTGGTCTTATGCTGCTGTAGCCCGTCTCCAGGTTGGACGTCTTGTCTGTTCAGAGATGCTCTCATTACTCTCATTACTAATATTTGGTTGAAAAGCCTTTGTTGACAATGACAGCCTGAAGTCTTGAACTCATGGACATCACCAGATGCTGGGTTTTCTCCTCCTGAATGCTCTGCCAGGCCATTACTGCAGCAGCTTTCAGTTGCTGTTTGTTTGTGGGCCTTTCTGTCTGAAGTTTAGTCTTCAACAAGTGAAATGCTGCTCAATTGGGTTAAGATCAGATGACTGACTTGGCCGTTCAAGAATATTCCACTTCTTTGCTTTGATAAACTCCTGAGTTGCTTTGGCTGGCCGTTTTGGGTCGTTGTCCATCTGTGTTATGAAACGCCGCCCAATCAGTTTGGCTGCATTCACCTGGATCTGTGCAGACAGTTTGTCTCTGAACACCTCAGAATTCATTGGGCTGCTTCTGTCCTGTGTCACGTCATCAATAAACACTAGTGTCCCGGTGCCACTAGCAGCCATGCACGCCCAGACCATCACACTGCCTCCACCGTGTTTTATTGATGATGGAGTGTGCTTTGGATCATCAGCTTCTCCACGCCTTCTCCATACTTTTCTCTTGCCATCATTCTGGTAGAGGTTGATTTTGGTTTCATCTGTCCAAAGAATGTTTTTCCAGAACTGTGCTGGAAAGTTTAGATGCTTTTTATCAAAGTCCAATCTAGCCTTCCTATTCTTGAGGCTTATGAGTGGCTTACATCTTGCAGTGTACCCTCTGTATCTACTTTCATGCAGTCTTCTTTTTATGGTAGACTTGGATATTGATCCGCCTACCTCCTGCAGAGTGTTGTTCACTTGGTTGGCTGTTGTGAACGGGTTCATCTTCACCATGGAAATGATTCTGCCATCATCCACCACCATTGTCTTCCGTGGACGTCCAGGTCTTTTTGCGTTGCTGAGTTCACCAGTGCTTTCTTTCTTTCTCAGGATGTACCACACTGTTGATGTTGCCACTCCTAATACTGTAGCAATTTCTGGCATGGTTTATTCTGTTTTCTCAGCTTAATCATGGCTCCCTTCACCTGCATGGAGAGCTCCTTTGACCGCATGTTCTCTGTTCACAGCAAAATCTTCAAAATGCAGCACGAGTCCTCTAATCAACTCCAGGCCTTTTATTTGCTTCACTCATAATGACATAACAAGGGAATTGCCCACACCTGCCCATGCAATAGCATGGAAGTCAATTGTCCAATTACTTAGGAGCCCATGAAATGAAGGGATTGTGTTAAGAAAATGCTTTAGTTTTTCACAATTTTATGCAATCTTTTTGTTCAACCCATGGAATAAAAGCTGAAAGTCTGCACTTCAATGGCATCTGAGTTGTTTTATTTAAAATTCACTGTGGTAATGTACAGAAACTAAATTAGAAAGAATGTGTCTCGGTCCAAATATTTATGGTCCTGACTGTTAATTAGTTGAGCTGCTGTCATGTGATTGGCTAATTAGAAACAGCTTGAACTTACAATGAACATTTAGCCCAATGAACTGGGAAAAGAATGAAGACAGGACCTACCAGGCATTGGAAGAAACAACAGCCAATGTCAGAGGACAAAAAGCCAAACGTCACAGACTTTTTTTTAATCACAACCCACTCCATCCAGGCAATAACGTAGAAAGTGACACGCAAACAAGGCATAGGCAATGTGTGTTTTATCAGATATAGGGAAAAATCAACTAATGGAACTTGTTAGTTCCATTAGAATACGGAAAATCTCACTGGTAAGTTTCTTTCATGAAAGCAAGAATTTTGTTTCCACTCTTCTGGTTTTCCTTTAATTTACTGTCACCAACTGCTTAAACTCAAATGTAATTTTAAAATCAGCAGTTTGTACACTGAGACTACAAAAGAAGGTGGGACAGAAGAAGTTGTTGTACTGGGATAGCTCTTTTTCTTAATGGAAGTGTATCGACTGTCCTCAAACCACATTCCATGTATGCAAAGAGGGAAACTCATTATGTGGTGTTATAGACAAGTGTCGGCACCCCCACCTTCACTCAGACACATCCCCTCAGACTTAGAGCATCCGACCCCTGCCTCCTGTCTTCCTCATCCTTTTTCCTTCATGCCGTTATCCCTCCATTGTATCTATTGATTGGCCAATAATGTGTTTTCAGTAGTAGATTAATGGCACATTATCTTGACATGGGTGTCTGAAGGGACAGGACATGAGAGCCGATGTGAGCAACACTGCTTTTAATTGATATTCACTCTCTGTCTGCGTGTCAGACAGTTCTTTTTGTGTGTGTGTATGTGTGTGTGTGTGTGAGTTTTATTGCGGATGTAGCACGGAAAAAATAGCTTGCGTTCAGACATAAGTTAGTGAAATGTACACAAGTAATGGTATTATCAATAGAAAATGGTACTTTCCTGCAGTGTATTGAGCTCAGGCAATATTAGAACCCATTTAATTTCTTTTTATTTTTAAATAAACTTTTCTGGCCAAAAGGAAATGTTGTTGGTCCCCATTAAATTGTAGTTAATGATATTTGGTCGGTTCAAGTTATATTAACAAAAATCTCTCATCCTTTCATAAGACTTTGTGGAAAAAATACACATGTGAACATGCAGATGATGTTGTCCCGTTGGCTTCATCGGGCCAGGACCTCCAGCGTGCATTGGGCCGGTTTGTGGCCGAGTGTGAAGAAGCTGGGATGAGGGTCAGCACCTCTAGATCTGAGGCCATAGTTCTCAACCGGTAAAAGGTAGTTTGCCATCTCTGGGTGGGTTGAGTGTCCCACCTCAGGGGGCGAGTTTAAAAATCTTGGGGTCTTGTCCACAAGTGAGGGAAGTCCGGAGCGTGAGATCGGAGCAGCATCGGTAGTTATGCGGTCGCTGTACCACTCCGTTGTGGCGTTGTGGTGAGAGCTGAGCCAGAAAGCAAACCTCTATATTAACTGGTCGATCTTCGTTCCAATACTCACCTATGTTCATGAGCTCTGGGTTATGCCCAAAGAACCAAGTTCAAGAACCGTAAGGGGGCTGGACGCTCCCTTAGAGATAGGGGGAGGAGCTCGGTCACCCGCTGAGAGCTCGGAGTAGAACCGCTTCTCCTCCACATCGACAGGAGCCAGTTGAGATGGATGCATCTGGTCTGGATGTCTATGGACGCCTCCCTGTGGAGGTGTTCCGGGCATGTCCCACTGGGCGGAGCCCCAGGGGAAGACCCAGGACAGGCTGGAGAGAGTACGTCTCTTGGCTGGCCTGGGAATGCCTCGGCATCAACCCAGACTAGCAGGAGGAAGTGGCCAAGGCGAGGGAAGTCTGGACATCTTTGAATGGATGGATGGATGGATGGATGGATGGATGGATGGATGGATGGATGGATGGATTGGATGGATGGATGGATGGATGGATGGATGGATGGATGGATATGTCTACTGTTGCTATAACCACTGAAATTGCAGGCATTACACAACAGTGCAAAATGTATTTCATGTCATAGACGAAGTCAGAATCAGTGCCAACAATCTGTACCCTCTTTGACCAAAACAAGACTTTCCAGTACTAGAACTGAGCTGAAAATGGTCCCGTTGAGCATTATTTTTGAAGCTTCATAAGTTCCTGAGTTGATAACACAATGGGACTTCAACACAGTTGGGTAAACAGGGATGTTGCTGGGTGTTTTGGGGGACCCTTGGTGAAAAAAAACTCAGGGTTCCTATAGACTTGATTAATTGCTGAAATAGTGCTAGTCTAGATTAGTAGTCTAGCTCAACAAGAAGTGCAACCTCAGCAATAACAACCATAACTAAAGACAAGTATTAGGCAGCAAAAAAATAACAATTTTACCAAAATTGTTAAAATTGGCACAATTTCAATAAATAAAGCAATTACAATGATACCAAATGCAAAGTATTTTTAAAAAGAAAACACATTCTGTGAATTCACAGACAGTCTTCCAGGTGGGGCCTTTTTTGCCTCATCTTCTGGCCATCAGAACTTCTATGAGTGAGCTGCAAATTTCTCTGCTTTCATGTGTCTCCCAACCATCTAAAATGGCAAACTGTTGCCCAAATTTAAAAAATTCCAAATCTACAGCTTTCTTTTCTGTATCCCGTTCAATTCTTGCAGTGATTGGAGGACTAAAAGGCTTTGATGCAGGAGGGGTTACCAGCACACCACATGCTGTTGGTTTCAACAAAACGAAACTTTGGAATATTTAGCAGATCGTGAAAAGAATCCACGGGAGAAAGATGGCGACTGCGCGTTGAAAGTACTTTATTGTACTTCATTCTTAGCTGGTCAAATTTATTCTTTGCACTTAGCTTTAATTGCAATTAACTTCTGGCTGCAGTCCAGCCGCTGCACTCCCACTCCTCTTTCTGTCTCTGTATCACTTTCTTTCATCGGATTTCCTCCCCACCATCATCTTTCAATTTCCTCAAGCAATTTGCATTATGGAGGGGAGGGGGTGTCTAAATAAGCGGATCAATAGGCCATCAGACACTCCTTAAGTGTAACACATACACACATGTACAGACCTGACGTCTCAGATTTCCAGCCCTAACTAAAACCCTTGTTGTTTACTGTACGATGTCTTGTGTCGCGTAGTTTCGGGTGTCGTGTTTCTCTTACGCACTGAGCTCAGGGGAATCTGTTTCACATGGACTTCTGCTCGGTAGCTAGTTTTTCCTGCTGAAAAGTTTTTTTTCTTCTTTTTTTTTCACATTCAGGCCCAAACCTCGGCAGCTGCCATCTTTTCTGGCGTCTCCCGTCATCTTGGAGGACGACCTTTGTCAGATGACAGAGAGAGGGCAACAGAGGTTAAAGAAATGGCTGAGCTGACCGAGGGGCCCCCACCAAGTCATGCAGAAAGAAGCCGCTCGTAAGACTCGTTTGGGGTTTGCCTGGCCCCCGCTACGCCACGGCTGCGGTAGAGCACAGAGCTGTTCAGCTACACAAAACGGGATTTCAGTTCTTTCCTACACAAGCAGGCGCTCATCAACCCGTCCTGAGCAACAGCCTGCCCCCCCTCGCGCCCCTCCACAACACCCTGTGCTCCTCAGTCCCTTTCATTAAGTGGTAATCACACAGGCTCAGGCTTCAGTGCACAGGGGCCAGTGATGAGATGTGACAAGGCAGGGGGCGTGGGGAGGTACAGTAAGAACGGAGTCACAAAACAAACAGAGCTCAGTGGTAGGAGCAATTAGCACGTCTAAGAAAAACTAGTAATGGGCCTTAACATGTTTTTAGCGTGAAGTAGAACAAATCTGAGATTCTTCCACACGTTCAGGTCTCTTAACTGGAACAGCCATGTTGACAGCATGTTACCACACCTTGTCTCCTGAAAGTCTGCTGAGCCGTTGAGGATTGTGGGTAGTGGTAGCGGCGGCGTGAGTCTCCTCCAGCTCTGAAACACGAGACAGGCAGCCGGATGTCTTCTCCTTGGTGAACACGCTCCTGCACAGGATGCTTCTCAAATCGTTGTTTTGCGGTGTGAAGGGGCGCTTTCAAGTTTCCTATTCCGACACAAACGGATCAGGATTGTCCCGTCACCATCTTCAGGAGCGCTTTCACGCCACATCATGAGTCCGTCCTTCAGAGGTCTGCCATTTATGTCGAATTATCCCAAAGAGAGAGGTCTAGTGATGCGTTGAAGCGGTCAGAGCAGAATGACAGTCAGAAAGAAAGGGAAGTCAGAAAACCAACAACACCCTTATCACAAGTTATGTCCTCAGAGGAAATTAAAGCAGCTAAAAATACATAAATATAACAATTATGTGTAATTCCAAAATAAATCTTTTTGGCTAATTTAATATTTCTGCTAAATGGAATATTATTTTTAGGAATATTAGAAAGCAAGTGGCTACAAAGAAAATCCAATTATGGAATTATTCTTTTTCTCCACAACAGACTAAATTCATTGCTGTCAATTTACTGTTTTGTGCCAAATATGTGGACATTTTACAGTTTCTTTCATTGAAAGTTTCTCGTTACACAAGGATTATTTTGTTTTGAGTACGTCTCCAACCAGAAAATGAGCAAAACTGTATAAAGTGATGTTTTTCTTTATGTGGAGGGATTTCAGCCGCTGATCATTAGGAGAGCTTTATGTCTGCTTTTTTCACAAAAAACAGGATTACAAGTCTTTTTTTTGCTACACCACAAAACCTGCATTTTTGGTCTGAAGCCAGGCTGAGAAGCAGTAATGTTAAAACATGCCTCATTCAGATTATTTACTGTAGAGCAAATCTGACCAATTTCCCTGTAAATCTGACATTTAAAATGTAAAACTTTTCATATAATAAATATAATTTTATATAAAATAATAAAATATTTAATTATATGTTTGCTATTTTCTAAAACGCTTTACTCCAAACCATACCCCCCTCGTATTTTAAAGTTCTGTTGCTTTATTATTTTTATGATCCCAAATTCTTAAGAACTGTTTCACCATGAAATCTTTCCTGCAACCTAAAGTGTTAGTTTGCTTGTGCTGCTGAGGCCTAATAAAAGGTTGATGCTGGAAAACCGACTCACTACTAATTCATTTATAGAAATAATACTCTGTCAGCAAGAATAATATATAAATATATATTTAAAAAAATACAAATAAGGTATCTATCAAAATAATATTTATCTGAAATTACTGAATCCGATATGTACATTTCTTAAAGATTTTTTTTAATTTCACTTTATGAAAAGGTGTAATAATCTTCTAGGCAAAGTGGGATAAAATTATAGTAATAATAAAATAACTAGAAAAGAAAGCATGCGCAAAAGAAAAATGAACTGCTAATTACATTCATTTAAATACAAAGATAATTTCTGTATTTTAAACTTCCTTACAATACAGGAAATGCATGCAGATAGGCTACAGTAATTTCTTTGGTGGCTTTCGCAGCAATAAAACTGGTTAACTATAAAATAATAATAATAATAAAATATATATGATGTAAACAACAACAGGCTGTGAATGCTCAGGTTTCAGGCATCATCAGTGAAGCCGGGTGGAAGTTCAGAGTCAGGCCTTCCGGAAAGCCGCAGCCGGCGCTGAAAATAAATAATGCCGCGTATTCTGGGCCGTTTCCTTCAGTCTGAAAACGAAGTTCCGGTCTCGCTGGACCCCCCTAAATACTTGAAAGTTGGCAACAAAACCAGCAGGAGCGTCTGTTGGTCGCTGGAAGCCTCATACGTCTCCGTCGTACAGGCTGAAGTACTTGCTGGCGCTGGAGAAGCAGAGGTAAGGCGCGCCGCCGCCCGGGTACACCACGGGCAGCGGCACCGGCAGCAGGCACCTCCCCAGCAGGCTGCTCTCCTTGTACAAGGCCGGCAGCTGCCCCGCCGCCACGGGCTTTGCTGCCTCGGGGAAATCACTCGCGGGTCCGTCTATCTCTGTGGAGATTTGTCGTTTCAATTTATTCCTGCGGTTCTGAAACCAGATCTTGACCTGCGTCTCCGTGAGCTGCAGAGAGCTGGCGAGGCAGGCGCGTTCCGCGCTGCTCAGGTACCGCTTCATGTCGAAGGTAGACTCCAACTGGAAGATCTGTCTCTTGGAAAAGATGGTGCGCGTTTTCTTTTTCGTGATGACTTTGCTCCTTTTGCTGGGGCTGCCTCCCTGGAGCGCCTCCGCCGCCGCGCTGCTGGAGATGCTGTCGTCGCAGCTGCTGTCCCCGCTCTCATAGCGCGCGCCCGTCCTTTGGATACCCGGTTCCGAGTCTGCGCTGCAGGTTCTGATCGACACTGAAAGACAAGTGACACAGTTGATGAAAACTCAGCGCGCGCAGCCACTGCTGTGAACTTTCACCAGACTTCTGTTCGAACTTCCCCCCGTCCCGTCAGAGGAATCCGGCGCGCGTCTTACCGCTTTGGTCCGGCCTCTGCTGGCCTGCGGTGTCCTCACGCAGCTCATCCCGCAGTCCGCTGGAGTCAGAGCTCGTCCCGCTCGGCTTCAGGTTGAGGATGTTGTCAATTGTGAACTTGAGGGAGGCGCTGGGTCGACATGGGGCCGCGGCTTTGCTCATATTCTCCCAGACGTTAGGCGCTTTCCGTGCGTTCTTCCTCGTTACTGCGGCCACTGACGCACCATATCAGCAGCTGCCGCTTCTGAGCAGACACTGCCTGCCGCCGCGCGTTCTGCTCCGACTACACAACCGCTCACGGAGCGCGTCGCCGCTGCTGATTGGCTCAGCGCAGCGCTCGGTGTGCGCCAATGGCGGGGAGGGAGGGAGGAGGACGGGACGCCCCCCCCCCCCCCCCCCCCCCTTCATTTGTCACATTACTCCTCCTCGTCCACCCGCAGCAGCGCTGTCTGCAGCCCTCCAGGGCCCCGCCGGTCACCTACTCAGCTCTGATGCTGAGAAACATGAGGTTGTTTTTTGTCTCAGCTGCGCGTGCGGCTCTTCTTTCTAAATAAAAAAAAATACATATTGTTTTCATGAAAAAAATATTGCAACTTTTTTACCTAAAGCCTTTGCTTCATCGTCTTCATATGCAGCTTGCATGTTATTTGTCTGCGTCACGTGATAAAAAGTGAAAACCTGCAGCAAGGTTTTCATCAAAGCTATAAAAAAGAAACCCTTCTTTTCTTCTTTTTTGTGATTTGTCTGCATGGATGTTATCATTTGAACCATGGAAGACTCTTGTGTGATAAACAAAGGAGAACCTGGGAAGTGCTTGATTTTTTTATTCTGTGAAAATGTGAGAAACCTGGAAACGCGTGACTTTAAATATAAATTTTAGCAAAAATATGTGTTTTCAAACATAAAAGTTTTACAGTCCTCTTCTGAGCAGAAATGTAAAATATCCCGCTCTTTAGACGCAGGCTGCCCGTTTGTGTTCTTGACTAACGGAGGTCTGCTGCAGTCCTCACACCAAGCCGGTCATCTGCGCCCTGAGCACGCTCATGGAGTGAGCAAACGACGACAGGGGGTAGACGGAGCCTGAGAAGCCCACCGCCGGGGCAGAGCCCGGATGCCGGCTCAGGCTGAAGCTCAACGCGCCGGCGGCCGCGGCGGCGGCGGCGGGCGCTCCCCCGTCATGGTACAGAACGGGCACCCGGACGATCCGCTGGCTGGAGTTTGGGATGTGCGCTGCCTCCAGGTCAGCGGCGAGCTGCCGCTTCCACTTGTTCCTCCTGTTCTGGAACCAGATCTTCACCTGCGTCTCTGTCAAATGGAGAGACGCGGCCAAGCCCGCCCTCTCCGTGCTGCTCAGGTAGCGTTTGACGTCGAAAGTGGACTCCAGCTGGAACACCTGGCTGCGACTGAACACGGTCCGGGTCTTTTTCTTGCGGGTGCAGCCCGGCTCCGGCGCCGCGTCCGGCTCGGAACGTGCGTCAAAGGCGCTCGGTGCGTCCTCGTTGTCGTCCGTTAAGCAGCAGTCGCCAGTTTTCCTGTCGGTTTCGTCGCTGCTCTCAGTCGTGGGCTCGGACACGGCGGGTGAAGCCCGGTCACAGCTCGGATCCCCCGAACTCGTGTTGCCCCGTGGACCTAAAAAAGAACACACACACCAAACATTCAGAACTGGAATCCTGGCTCGTGATTCATCCGCTGTTGTAAAGGGGTTCTGAGAAATGTTTTTATCAATCCACCGCACGAAAGATGACTGAAGATGGAATTTAAAAAGTCATTTTTTTTTTACAAAGAAAGGCCCTGGAGCCTATAGTTGTGGTAATGAATTGAGGACGTTGGAGCACAAAGTTTAGGAAGTTTGGTTTACTTCACACACTTGTGTTTTACCCGAAAACGTTTTTATTTGTTGAAGTGGGGACAGTAAAACCACCTTTCCCCCTAGTGTAGCCCACTCATTTTCTTACGCTAATTTCTTTTTAAACTCCCCATTGCTTTAATTCCCGTAACTGAACTGTTTTCTTATTTTCAGCAGCGTAAAAATGATCCATGATTTTAAAAAAACCTCCTGGAGCGCAGCAGTGTTGCTTCTGCGCAGTGAAATTAAAAAAAGGAAATTGGCCTTGAAATCCCAGCAGAACTGAGTGAGTAAAGAGGATTGGAGAGTGAATGTTCGTGTTCTTTAAAAGGAAAAGACGATTCTCCTCTGAGAGAATAAAGGATTTTTGGCAAAATCATAATAGATGTTATCTATAAGTTTAGATATGGATTTTGACGGTCGCCATGGCGTCACACGGTGCAGGGCCCTGGACCCCACCCCCTTGCGTGTCGCCCTGTCCCTCCCTCATCATGGATGCGTCCAAACATGGGCGGGCTGCTGTGTAGTCTCTTCTTTACTGATGGCGGCTGCAGCATTACAGTAAACAACAAAACAGTTCTTTGTTCATAGTTTTAATCTGTGAAGTCTGTATGAAGAGCTGTGCATCCCTCCACCCCCGCAGAGACTTCAAATAGGGTGGAGATGTCCCCGCGTAAACGATGGCCAGCTATCACACCTGGACCCCCAGTATTGTCCATCCGACGCTGTTCTGACGGCCCTGCGAGCATCCGCGCCGCCAAAGACGGTTGTGCGTGACGTGCCGTCCTGCGCTTTTGTTTTGGAATGCTGGGGGCATGCGTGCGTAATTCCTAATCCCAGAACCGAGGCACCGACACCAAATCAGAGGATAGCCACGGCCTGCGCCCGCTAAAGAAGAGAAGTGGCTTTTGTGTGTCTGACATAGAACGTGGGTCTTCGAGGCGAGCGCGCGCTGCGGTCGAAGCGCGTTCGCCTTTGAAAGTTTGGCGGAGCGGAAACGCCTGCTGATGATCCTGCTCCTTAGGATCCATTCGCCAACCTGAGCAGCCTCTGAGTTATTCCACCGGACAGAAAAGCAAACAGATGGACGACTGCAAGCAAATGACTTTTTATGACCCATTATGAGCGGGAGCCATGCGTCAAACGCGACGCAGCAGCGCCCGCAGCGCGATCCAAGAAAGAATAATTAGATGTGGTCATTTGCACTTTGGCCAAACACAAACTCCTCTCAACAGCAGCCGCGTTGACTTACTGTGTGACGATTCTGAGGCTCCGAAAGTCGCAGTGGACTTTGCGAGGCTCCACGCCTCTGAAGAGCGTCTTCTGAATGCGGACTCCTCCGGCGCTGGGGCGCTCCCGGCGGGCCCGTGAAATGCTTCAGGGTGGCGCTGCGTTGCTGCAGCTTCGGCACCACAGTCCGTCCAGCAGCTGCCAGGCGCAGACCCCGGCTCATCCAGCCCACTGCGCAGCAGGTTCTCGATAAAAAACGACGACGCCCTCGATGAAGTCGCGCGCTGGACGTCCTTCGACTTGTCCTGCATGTCCTACCTCAGATGTCACGGTGCTGGCGCGCGGAACTGGCTGACTTTCGGTCGTGCGTCACGGTGTCGTAAAGTCCAAACACTCATCTCAAGGGGGGATCTGTCGTGAGGGGGACTCGGGATCTCCTCAGCGGGCGCGGATGAAAGGCAGAAAGCGAAAACGTCAAGTCACACAATGTATGAGCCGAAGACCGCTGGCGATTGGACGAGCACGGCAGCAAATGGGGTTTTCCAAGAAAAAGACCCGTGTCCGTGTCGTGCGTCAGCCGCTGCGCGCGCACGTGCGTTCACGATGTGTTCAAGGCCGAGAGGAGCAGAGACCACCTGTCTTAACCTTAGGGTCCGACACAAAGCAAATACAAAATCCCCTAGAGAGGAAATTTGACCGATTGCTCGTTTGTGTGCGCGCGCATCATAACTGCCACTCATCAAATCAAAGGGAGGCTTGATTCCTTTCATTTGTAGAAAATAGTTTTTTTTAAAGGTTCACATTGATTGAGAGCTGTTTCTTCTTAACAGTAGAAGCTTTCCTCTGTAGGATCATTTCCAGAGCATCACTCTCTGCTTGCATCTGTTGGGGGGGGGTCACAGTGTTTACAGTACAAACCCAACAGTTTTCCAACCAATGGAAGCCAGCTTTTCAGATCAGTGATGTGAGGCGTTTAACTAAATTAGGGTCGATGGGTGTCTCTACCCTTCTCAGTGAAATGGCAAGGCATCGGAGCTTTTATTTCACTTAGTAGAGTCAGCGGCGCTGACCTTTAGCTCTGTGCGCGTTTCCGTGTGCCCCCCCCCCCCCCCCCACCAAAGGGCAGACTTAGCCTTTGACAGAGGATAATGCTGCTCTTCAACATAGCTCTCAGTCCAGACGACATGCAGCACCAGAGCCGAGCCCTGCACCTGTCATGTCATGCAGACCTCAAAAGGCCTCGAATAAAGCCTGTGTGCCCCCCCCTCACACACCACCAAATAAAGCTGCTCCGACTTCCTATGAATGATTCTTATTCAATATTTGTATGTCTGTCATTAACGCACTAACTTACATTATTCATCTTTATTTTTAAACAACTAATCATTCATGTGTGTGTGTGTGTGTTGGGGTGTGTGTGCATGTGTGTGCGCATACGTGTAAATATTCATGATCTGGAGCACTTGGCTTTTATTTTTTTTAAATATAATTTATGAATTATTATCTTAAAGAGATTTGATACAAT
Organism: Oryzias latipes; assembly: GCF_053564925.1. NCBI lineage: Eukaryota > Metazoa > Chordata > Actinopteri > Beloniformes > Adrianichthyidae > Oryzias > Oryzias latipes. The sequence continues at coordinate 3,118,661 of NC_136237.1, read as the reverse complement.
AATGTGTTCTTTTCATTGCTGAAAAATAGCTTAAAATCAGTCAGTCAGTCAGTCACTCAGTCAGTCACTCAGTCAGTCAGTCAGTCAGTCAGCCAGCCAGCCAGCCAGCCAGCCAGCCATGCTACAGTGTTCTAGCGTTTTCGTGAGTCTTCCTCTCTTTCCTGTCCTTCCAGGTTTCTCTCCAACTTTCCATTCAAAGTCCGACTCTAACTTTGTGTTTTTTCCAGCGGTCTCTAGCTAAACTCAAAAAGCTTGTGCTGTTTTTAAGACATACTTTCTGCAGAGCAGCAGGAGCTCATTAGAGATTCCCTTTTGAGTTGTGGGTGAGAGGGACTATTGGTGCGGAAGTTAGCCTAACCAATTTCCCAGCATGCCTTTGTTAACACTCCGTCCCGCCATCTATGAGAGCCTAACGTTAGCGTGGCAACAACATAAAAAAAAAATAAAGTTGAGCAAATATCAGAGCTATCCAGCAGCTGAGAGCCAGATGGCGGCTCAGACGAGGTCATGAAAACGTACACGGATCTGTTGGTCTGCAAGTGGAGGACTCAGGATTGGAGCAGAGAAGGCGAGACTTCATGCCGCCCACAGCAGTGCGCTGCGTCATGAGTTCGAGCGTTTCCAAACTTCCAGTTTTCATCTGCTTCTCATCCATCACAATTTGAATGAAGACATACTCAGAAACACAGTTTCAATCTTAAAGTTTTTTCTACATGTCCTCCAATATGAGAAAAATACTACAAGAACCTGTTAAAAACACCAAAAACACGATTTGTGTTGGAGGGGGTCTTTGAATGAAGAAGCATTTTTCTTGCGAGGAGGATCACCGATGTTTAGTGTTTTAAGAAAACCTGGCTTGTGAAGCGACTCTTCATAAGTAACCTTCATAAATGATCTTCATGAATAATCTCAAAGGGATTAACTTTAATTTTTTAGCGCATTGTTAAGAATTGTCATCTGTGGAGAAAAATGTCTGGATTTTTGGCTGAGGAACTCTTAAGGCCTGGTTTACATATGTGTCATGCGTTTTCATTGCCCTGTTTATTACCAGCCAAATACTGGATTCTAGCAAAGGTTTGTTGTAGCTGGAGCTGGAGCAGCACCAGCTTTACATGATTTAAGAATGTGCATAAAGTGAATATTATGTTATCCATCTTAATTTTCCTCATGTGCTCAAATATACTCACCTCATCCAAACCTGAACCCATCTACTCGTAAATCCTCTTCAGCTTTATGATTTGCGCTGCCTTACAGGTCTGTTGTGAATGACTTGCCTCACTTTTTATGGTCACGACTGCAGGTAAGGTCACAGCTGAATCCAGAGTGTGACATGACAATGTAAATTAATGTAGTGAAGAACAGGCAGGACAGGAAGCGGGCTTTTAGTAAAAATACTTGAGTTTTGACCTTTCCTAGAAGACCCTGACGGTCTCTAGTCTTTCCTAAAGACTAGAGACCGTCAGACAAAGGACTGCAGACCCTGACTCTACTCTAACTTTCCACCAGCCACATTCACGTCCCTGAAGACCGTGTCACACAGCCGCTACGTACATTTTCTGCAAACTGCACAGATGAAAATCTGTCATGCGTAAATCTACGCAGAAAAAGTGAAAAAGGTTTTGTTCTTAACGTGACATTTTTTACACATGTTTCACGAATGAACCACGTTAAAACCACAGAAGAAGTAGGAATAAACCACGCAAACAACACGTAAACCAGCGTAGAGCAAGAACCGCTTGTGATTATTTCTCTGTTTATATGCGATTCATTGGTGATTCATGCGTCAATTATATAATTTAAATTTGACATGTGCGCCGTATACAGGATGTAAAAGTTATACATCAGTGGTTCATGCGTGAAAAGTCTGTTAAACAGACGTGGAACAGTTGTGGAAAGAGACACATTTGTGTATGCATCTCGCAAAAAATCACACACAACGGCATAAGATAATGAGGTAATTGTTGCATGTTAACTATGCAAAATACACATGAACTGTGTTATTCTCAACCGACCAAAAATTCTGAACAGATCAAAACGGTTGCGGCTGGAATTACGGAAACCCTCTAGTGCAGAGAGGAATCAGGCAGAGTCTCTGCGTACCAAGAATCGATTTAATAGATAAAAAAAAACGACACAAGGTGGGAACAGGAACACAAAACTCCCCATGAGAGTGAAAACTGCAAAAGACAAAAATATGAACACCGAAGCAAAGTAAAAAAAGCCAAAGGATAAGCATTCCTCAGTGTCGGCTGAGCAGAGAACCACAGACCTAACGGTCCTCACCGACACTGAGGACTGTGTGACTTCAACTTAACCCTTGTGCTATCCTAGGCACTTTAACGTTGGGAGTGGGGTCATCTAGACCCACTAGACAGTGCTCTGAACCTTTTTTCTTCAATGATTTGTGATCTTCACTGGTGTTCATGGATTACATGAAATCTTTCCACCTTTATCCACCTTTGTCATGGTAGGGAGAACACGTCAATGTAAGGGTGGGGGGGTCATCTAAGAGAGCACAAGGGTTAAATAAGCTTGATTTGTGCACTCCTCCACAGGGAGCAGCAGGTAGGGGAGGGAGGAACCATCCAGTCAGAAACCCAACGTGTCAAACACCAAATGCAGGTAAAGACCCGTTGGCTGAAACCCTCGACCGACATCTCAGCACAACGACAAACGCAAAAAACAAGACGTTTGTCACTCATGTATAAGTAAGGGTTCATGGCCGATGAAGTGTGCGTTATTACTCTTTAACGCACGCCGTGGAACCCTGAACGCGAAGTGCGTTAAAAAGTGATAATGCACACTCCAAAGGCCATTATACCATGGTCACTTACAAAAGCAATACATATTAACCAGTTTTTAGTCCTTAATTCTTGTTTTTTTCCTGATTTTGATCGCTTTTCTCACAAAAAGCAGACTATATGTTACGTGATGCGGCGTATCACGTAACATATAGTCTGCGTCGCGCCGCATCACCGCTGCAGTCAAGATTCTGCGATATATATATGCTGATCTTTCCGATGGGTTGAATAAAGCATCAGTTCAGAGAGAAAGTTCACCTCTTACCGTTTGTTTCTGTCCAAATGATGAAGTAAAAGGTTGTTTTAAAGAAGCCGGCGCAGTGATACAAAACATTTGTGACACGGCTTTAAGGCGTCCCTTTAATTTTTGGGGGTAATAGAAAGGCTACAGTAAACCGTTCTGGACAACTCTGTGGAAACAGACTCAGATTCTTGTGTGTTGGTTGGTTTCGCTCCATTGGCTCCCAGTTGATTCTGGAATCAAGTTCAAGATCCTCCTGTTAACCTATAAGGCCTTACATGGAATGGCCCCGTCCTATATTAAGGACCTCATGGTCCCTTACCAACCAATCAGAACACTTCGCTCGCAAAATGCAGGACTGCTTGTGGTTCCTAGAATTAGTAAAAGTACAGTTGGAGGTAGAGCGTTTAGCCACCAAGCCCCTGTCTTATGGAATAAACTCCCAGCTCATGGATGAGAGGCCGACTCAGTTTCTACATTCAAAGCTAGACTGAAAACATTCCTCTTTGGACAGGCTTATTGTCAGACTAGTTAGTATTCAGAGATTATTTAACTTAATGTTACTTTGTTTAAATTAAACTTAATAGTAACTGTTTGTTTTAAAAGGCTGTTAGAAGTTGAAGCTGGGGTAACTATGGTACACTGGGGTTCTGTCCTCTTTCCTTTTTTACTTCTACCCTTCCTCTCCTCTATTCTTGATCATAATTTATCATTTAGTTCTCCATGCCTCTGTTTGGTGCAGTGCGATTCATGTATTGTCCCTCTTTTCCCCTCCCCTCCTGGGGAGTGGGAGTGCTTCCAGACTCCAGTTGGCTCATCCGTGCTCCAGTTCCTGACCGTTTACCTCGCCTCTGCTCCTGCTCCTACACCTGGCTGTGGTTCCTGTCTCCGGCTCGACTCGCGCCTTTGACTGTCCCCACAACCACGGCTGGATGAAGCTCGTCTGCTGGACTTTTATATATGTAGTTGTAGATTTAGATAAGTTAATTCTTCTCTAAGATTTCTGGTAAATCGCCTGTCCGTCCTGGGGGAGGATCCCTCCTTCATGTGGGCACCCCTGAGGTTTCTTCGTTTTTTCCGGATTCCGTTTTTTTGGGAGTTTTTCCTTACCGCGAAGGGGGGTCTAAGGGCAGGGATGCCAGTATAGCTTAGTCAGTTTGTTAGTTCATTTTAGTATTTTCCTATTGAACTCTTTGTATTCGTGATCCTTTTGAGTTCATGTTTTACTTCGAAGCCCATCGAGACGACTGTTGTTGTGCTTTTGGGCTATACAAATAAAATTGATTTGAATTTAATTGAATTGAATTCTGAATTCCGTTTTTAAAGTCACATTCCGATCATCGTTTGATCTATTTTCAAAACGTTCCCAGCTGTCTTTTAATTGTGATGATGCTTTTTTTTACTTTTTTTAGCCAAAATGGAAAAACTTGTGTCATTTTCTAGGACATAGTTTCTGTAGGTGTTTGTTAGAAATTCACCTCTGAGTTGTGGGTGGAACTGTTGTTTCCCCATTTCCCATCACCCCTCTGCTTACACGCTCTCCTGCTAGCTTACAGCCCCTCACACTCCAATAAAAAAAATACATAATGCAATTTAGAGCTCAATTTCCTTTGTGTTTGTGCTCCAATATGAGAAAAAAAAAAGCCACAGGAACATGTAAAGAACACCAAAACCACCATTTCCATAGGACTGGGTCTCCAGTACAGATTGACAGTTTGGATAAATGAATAGTTGACAATTGTTAACCAGAAAGGCAGCGTGAAGGTCTCGGTCTACGTTAGCAGCTTCCCTTTTACTAGTTTTGCTATGAGGTAGAAGGCCTTAAACCAAATTCATGATCCCTCTGCAGCTGCAGGTGTTTTTGTGTCATGGAAGGAAGTTGCATTTGGAAATGTTGACTTCCTTTTTATGATGCATTCACACGTAGACATTATAATTCATAAAACCAAAGGCACATGCAGATTTGTTTAGGTCTTTGTCTTCTTTCATCGTTTGCTTTGAATTTTTGTTTGTTTGTCTGTCTGTCGTGATCTCTCTCAGACTGAATCACCTCCCATCGTGCCCCTTTGACCTTTAGCAAACCTCAGGGGGGAAGTTCACGGGTCATTGAAGCTCGGTGTTCCTGGAACGTTTTACAAACATCCTACTTGTGATCTACATGAGCTTGACTTCATTTGCTTTTCTGCTGCAGATGGCTCTCTCCCTGCACCTTTTTACTTCGGTGGTGTAATGCTTGGGGTTTGAACCCCACATCAGCTCGGGTTCCTGTGTGTTCATCACGCCGTCTCAGTGATGAGCCACTCTGACCCTAATGCCCGGTCCGGAAACAGACAGACCAGACCCGGAGGGCCCAGGTCTCACTTTTCTCTGCCGCTCATTCGTCTGACGTTCATGCAGCCAGAAGCCTGCTGGCCTGAGCCGCAGCCCCGCCCCCTCCACCGCACCGCTGCACTGAAACGCAGCTTGACCACTCTCAATGGGATCGTCAGCACTTGCTCCAGGACACGGCGGCATCAAATTGAGCATGCTCAGTGTGCTGCCAGGCCTCTGTGAGGCTGCCAGACACTTTTGGAGAAAACCTCAAGTCCACCGGGTTCTAGCAGCTGTAACGGGTTTTGTTTTAACCAACCTGACTTTGTTCTGGTTGGGTTTGTTGAATGTAAATCTGAAATTCATTCAATTAAGACTGAATCTCTTGTCAGGAATGTTTTAACCCTTAGTGACCCACTTTTGGAGTGTGATTTTATACTCTACAATTGGTTTGTTAATTCATCTTTAAAACTTTTAAGTGTTTCACAACAATCTTTTTAGTAAAACTCCAGCTTTGTTACTTTTTTTACAGATATTTTTTGTTTTATTATATTACACAATTATTCTAAAATGATTCTGAAACTGTCCAAAGACTCTTTTTTGAGGAGTAAATGTTTGTCATAAAATTGAGATTAAACTGTTCCTATGTTCTATAACAAAGATCAAATTTGTCGAGACAATATAAAAATGTAAAAATCCCAAAACAAGAAAAAGAAAAAGTCAAAACAACGTGTCGAAAAAAAACGGGTGAACTGTTTTTAAAGGGAATCATAAATCTGAGATGCTTTTTGAAACCTTGCGGTTCAATTTGGAATGAAAACCCTCCTAATGTTAGTGTTATTTCTACACGATTGTTAACAACATTTATTTTGACAATGTCTCCTCAGAACTGTTTTGTAATTTAGTGATTGGGACTCTCTGCAGTTTCCCCCAATTTTTATGGTGTGTTTCATTTTTCTAAGAGCTATAATTTCAAAGAAAGTCTCTTGGAATTGCAAACCAGCACATTTGTGTTTGAATTTATGAAAAATATGGCAATTCAACGTCTGGTTCCTCTGCAAACTCTTGTTTACTTAGTGGGAATAGTCTGCGCGCAATCATTGCTTTATGGGAGCTATTAACGGTGAAAGTGTCGTCTTAATGGCTCTGGGGTTTACTGTTCTGAGCAAAGACTAATAGTAAATGGAGAGAGTTTGACCCGGTTCATCCAGATTGGAGTCGGTGAGACAGTCAGACAGAGACAGGAAGCCATGCACCTCCTGGGGGGCGTTCTTCTCCTCAGAAGGGGGCACACGGAGGGCCTCTGCCGAGCTTTGAATGGATGCAAGTGCAAACAAATTCATGGCTGCACTGAAACAGAGAGAATCAAGATGCTTTAGGGACCAACAGCTTCTTTGGGCTCTGGAAGGCGCCCTCCGATGGTCGTTTATCTGCAACACTTCTGCAGAGAAACGGATGAATCCCATGGAAATGGGATTGTTCTGCAGATTCTTGTTCCAAGCAGCACTTCTACAATGGCATCCAATCCTCAGGCATTTGAACATCATCTGATTGCAGTATGTTCTTTTCTCAACAGGCAGGCTAAGCTAAGCCTGCCGGTGCTAGCTCTGGCATTAATAATTCACTGTACAAATAAGTTGATGCTGCAGAGTTTGTTCTCATTGATATTAGCCGAGGTGAGCATTCCTGGCCAGACTTTGTGACGCCAGCAGACCAGCATAAAGTGGGCTTTAATTGCACCTAATCTCTGCTGTTCCCTGTGCTCTCAGTGCAGGTTAGCAGCACATATCCTAAGAATGCCAGAACTGCGGGCGGCGCTTTCAGCTCCATGTCAGCCTGAACTTCACACAAATGCTGCTGCTGCTGGAGATTTTGAACCTTGAGCAGATTTGGAGATTTTTTTTTTTTTTTTTGCAGGCATTGTTCTGGAAATTCAGGCTTATAAGCAAAACAGCAGCTTTGACGTTTTTGTTTTTCGTCTTCATGCACAAAAATTACCAACCAAATACATATTAAAACATCATTTTTATTTCTTTGAAGAGGAAAGACTTTATCTCATATTTTATTTTGAAAGTTTTTTTTTCTTAAATAAAATAGCTTTTGAAAAAAGCCACAAAAAATGTAATTTGTTTATGTGTTGAGGGGCTAAAGGTCAAAGCTCATTTTTCCATGCAATCATGTTTAGGGATTAGAGTTATGTTGCAGATTTCACTGCAGATTGGCAAATCTCATCTAAAGCTTTGCTGCTCATTGAAGCAAATCTTTAAAATAAAATCTCAAAATAGGATAATGCACAAAAAGACAATTTAAGCTATTGTTTTTTTTTATTATCATTGTTGTTGGGGGTAAAAAAGTTTCTTATTTTTACCACATTTAAGCTTGAATTAGTTCAAATATGTGACAAAAATATTTTAAAGTGGTTTTCTGTTCTCTTTTACATCCTGAACTTTTTTTTTGAGCAGATCTTTAACATTTTCCTACATAAACGGTGGTGTCTTCTTCATCCAAACGGACCTTCACGGACGGCTCCATTCATCGGACAGTTTGACCGCCGCCACCTCCGCGGTGCGCGGCGCTTTAAGGGGCTTCAAACGGGAATGTCCGTTTGTTTAACTTCTTCACGGTACGTTAACCCCTGTCAGGACGGACTCGTCAGCTGCGCACAAAGAGGACCCCCTCCACCCCCACCCCCACCCCCACCCGGCCCGTCGACCAGGCCGGTTCCTTTAATCCAAACCAACAAGGTTCAGTCTCTCCAAAGTTCCTCCAATAATCCAGGATTTGAGGTCCAAACGGGAAGCTGTTCTGCTCCTAACTAAATGTTTGTCTCTGCGCATTGGGACGCGGTCGGTTCTGGTTCGGTTCTTCGGCAGAACTGCTCCAAATCCTGAGGAAAATTATACACAGCAAATGTAAGTGAGAAGTTTCACATAAAATCAAAATGCGCGCATAAAATGCAGTGAAGAGAACAACAGTAAAAAAAAATGATTTGATTAAAAGACACTGACGCGCGCTGGATCAGAACCGCACCAATACGCACAGGAGCTCGCTCTATCACCTGAAGAAGAGTAAACCAACACGTGAACACGAATACTGCAGACCAGGAACAGGAATACTCACCGTTCCTCTGAAATGAAAATGTTTTTTAGCTCTAGAGTAACAAACAAACAACCTAATAGTGATAAATGGGAACCGTACGCATGAAAGCACGACTTGAACTTGAACGTTCAAAACTTCTTTATAACACAACTTTAAGACAAAACGCCTTTTCTGCATGGATGAAAACAAAAAAACTATAAGGAGCCGCATTTCCAGAAGAAAATACAGGGTTGATGCTGTAGGAAAATGAAACTTAAAGGGTAATAATTGGCAAAAAATAAAAATTAATTAAATAAAGAAATGAACAAAGTTTACCATAAATAAAGTGAAAACAGCACAAAAACAAACAACAAAGATCTTTTTTTGAAATGCCGGGTATCGAACCAGCGAGCTTCTGCACCAAGGATTCATTCCCCATTTATTTCAATGGAGGCAGAAATCCTGGAATATCGGGAAAAGTTCAAGGATTTGAAGGAGCAAAGGTCACAGCCGGAAAAAACTGAAAGAGCTGAACATTTGAATAGTTGAATGGTTGAAACAGCTGAAATTGTAGGAGTTAAGTAGGAAGATACAATAATAAAGAAGGAGAAACAGGAAAACATGGGATGAAGGCTTTATAGCATCCAACCACCCCGTTTATGTGAATATATGTAGCCTCCTTAGAGGAGTTAAACATGATTCTGCTGAAAGTCATTTAAAAAACAGGCTGGGGTCTAATGACCTTCAGTCTAATAATGAGCAGAGACGCGCGTGCGCAAGAGGACTAAAACAATCTGACCGCTTTAAAAATGTTTTTCCAGCTTCATTTCAGAAAAGTTGACAGTTTTTTCCTCGCGCCTCCCGCAGCGCAGCGTGACGTGAGCACGTGCCGGTGTACAGTCTGAACGCAGAAGCCAAAGCGGACTTTCGTTTTTCATCCAAACTAACAATAACTTTGTGTTAGCGGGAAATCAGATTAGCGGCACTTCAGTTTGACCGCAGCCACAAATCCCATTACAAATCCATCAAAGGGAGTCACGTGAGCGACCCCCCCCCAACCCCAGTCAGCTGCAGGAGCCCCTCGGCCCGGCCGGACCGTCCTGACCCAAGAATCCCAGAGGCTCCAAACCGGGCCGAGCCGAGCCGAGCCGAGCGGGCTGCGCAGAACGAGAGGTTTTCAAAGGAAAATGGGTCAAAAGTTTTTCCAGGGTTTTCCAGGCCTTCCGGTCTGTAAACTTTGTTTTGCGCTTTATCTTTGGCTTTTCCCTCTTTGTTCAAATATTTTCTAGACTTGTGTTTTTTCGTTTTTTCATTTTTCTGCTGCAAAAACATTTATTTGGTTTTTCAAGATAACAACAAAGCAATAGTAAAACCCCCAATTTTTTTACATATTTATTTCACATTTATCTACAATGAGCATTCATTAGAACATATTATTATTATTATTATTATTATTATTATTATTATTATTATTATTATTATTATTATTATTTCTAAACAGGCAGAAAAAGAAAACAATGCAGTTCTTGGAAGAACTAACTAACAAAATCAATAAAAACAAAACTACAACCTCTTTTAAAACAAAAGTATGAGTACATTTGTTTATTTCATTTTTTTAAATTGAGGGATCATTTTCACAGCTTGTATACACAGAAACATACCATAATTTCTTCACATTTCAGAAAAAAAGCATTTAGATGACAGTACAGAATTATATATTTATGATCAAATATGATTTTATAAATAACAAAGTCATCATTTCACACTTGTTTCTTTGTTTGAGACTCATAATCCACTTAGAAAATTAAATGTATGAAATCTTTGCGGGGAACAGAAAATATATTTTTAATGAGACATTTTCATTTTAGAAATGTTGGGGGGGCAAAGCCAAAACATTTAGTGGTTCTTACCTTTTCCTGAAAGGGGAGCTTTGATTCGATTGAAATGTTTTGAAGCAAATAAACAAACTGTTTGCTCAAAAGTTCAGCAGGAAATAAATAAATAAATAAATAAATAAATAAATAAATAAATAAAAGTTTCCTTTACAGAGAAAATGAAAGGAGCACCAGGGATCAGAAATGTAATGGGGCGGCGGCAGAGACGGCAGGCCGCCATGCAGCCTAACTTGAAGTGGCATGAAAGAGTAAAGAGCCTGCCTGTGCACAAGTGTGTGTGTTTTTGTGTGTATGTGTGTTCACACTCACTGGATGCCAGACTGCACTCTGATTTCTGGAGGCTTGTCACGCAACGCTCCTGGAAGCTGGAAGCTCCACGTTCTCCTTTACTATTCTGGGTGTGTGTTGAGGAGTCCTGACCCAACACACACACACAGACACACACCCACAGACACACATACACACATACACACAAACAGTGTTTATATAATTACCTAAGAGGCAACATGTTTTTTATGTTTTTTTCATTTTTATGGTTCTCAGTTTGGAGAGAGTGTGATAACTGTACATAACGGGGTTCGGATGTATAACTAAATGTAACTCACAAAGATCTGCCCCCCACCCCCACCCCGCCACCCCCACCCAGCATGACATATAACAGGGTTTTGCAGAACCGGAAGCCTGTAATCCTTCTCTCTCCACGTCAACTAACAGTCTGTAAATTCAAAGTCTACAGACTCAAACGGACTTATGGATGAAAATGGTGTTTCAAGGGTTTTTAACATGTCACATGTAGCATTTTTCTGATGATGGAGGACATAAAACAAATAAAAATTGAGCTTAAAATAGAATGTTAACGTGCCTAGGATAGCACCAGGGTTAAAGTTCTCTCGGTGCGTCAGACAATATGAAACTTTCCAGTCGTCCAACAGTAAACACTAACAAAGCGTCCTTTCCTTCCCCTCCTCATCAGCGGAAGAGGTTTCACTCAGCAGCACTGTGCTTCACTACCACACATTGGCACCAATGATCAGATAGTTGGCCGGACAGTTGCTGGTTCGTACAGACAGTCCTTGGTTCAAGTCCCAGCTGAGGCCTTTCTGGGTGGAGTTTGCATGTTCTTTTCAAGGATGTCTGGGTTTTCTCTGGACACAGTCCAAAAGGCATGCATCACTGATTATTTAATGACTCTCATTGGTCCCGTAGGTGTGTTTTTTTGGTGTTTGTGTGACCAGCAATGGATGGAGAAAGCCTAGTTAGGATAGGCTCCAGCAACTCCTGGAAGAAGTGGGAACAAAAGATACCTGACCCCCCCCCCACTGCTCTCAGCCTTCTTGCCTGATGTTTGGATGGAGCTCCACTCCACTCCAATCTCTCTGCTCCGGTTCTTAAAATGTTCAAAAGACTTTTAAGAATTGCTACACAAGCATACAGGAAAGCCCTGCTGTTAGTGCTTCAACTCATTCCTTCATCTTCCAAACCCGTTTTGTCCCTCTCTGGGTCACGGGGCTGCCGGAGCCTTACCCGTACACTCATGGGTGAAGGCTGGGGACATCACACAATTTAGAGTAACCGATGAACCTATGAAGCATGTTTTTGGACGGCGGGAGGAAGCCAGAGTCCCCGGAGAAAACCCACAGCCGGGACGTTCTGTGAGGCAACTACAGCGGCAGCATGCAGCCCTGTTTCAACTCTGAATCGAATTGAATGAAAAGCTCATTTGATTTTGTTGCTTAAGAAACATGAATTTACCAGAAAATTGGATCCTAACTAACTTTTATGAAGCTTTCTGTGTGCTTCAGCGCCAGATAAAGGGAGGATATGGACATGCTGTTATGTGATGAGATGAACTTTTCCATGAAAGCCACTAGATGGAACCAAAGTATTGCTGTGTTATCTGTCTTTACTTCAATACTTTTACAAAATGATCTCCTCTATAATATTCAGCAGAGGGATCAAAGACATTAAAAACATGAACACATGTTTGATCTATGTTTCCTGGAAAAGCTGGTTTGGTTCCCCTAAAAGAGATGGTTGGAAGGATCAAACTCCTGCTAATCTCAATTCAGTCGGTTTTTTACCCCCCAAACTTTTGACCATGAGAGGGCACAAAAGTCAAACCAATGAAACGCTGAAGGGCAACTTTCTTTGCGCCCAGCGGTTACCATGACAACATGTACACGTTATCCATTCCTCCCTGAAGGGTTTCACTTTCCAATTTCCTTCCCTCTACCCTGAAACCTGTCTGTGGAGGTCAAAGACTGGAGCTCCACCCACAGAAAATCCTCCTCCGTTCAGTTCCCAACTGTTCTGCAAAGCCTTTTTATGAACTAAAATAAAATGAAAATAAAAACAAGGTGAAATGTGTTTGTCATGTCAGACATCATGATGTGTTTGCTCTGCTTCCTACAAATACCCAAGGTGGCCTTGGAACCAGAATCAGGTCTTTACCAAGTCCAATTCTAATCCATGTAACCTCCCTTTACACACGATGAGACTTAAAAGTATTTAGTTTCAAACAGCTTCACCTCATTGGCCTCATACTTAATTATGGGATTTATTAAGAGGTTTCAGGTCCCACAGCAGAGCTGAGTCTGACTTTTGACACTTTCAGTTCTGACAGCGATGGTGCGACGTGAGAAAATCTGCAATTTCAAAAGGGACTTGTGGTAGAATTTGGAAAACCAATCATGGCAACAACAACAAAAGAAGTCAGAGTTTAACTGAGAAGAGGTTTTTTCATGCACAAATTCTGTTAAGATGTTACCTGATCAGGTTAGCATGATGACAGAATGCTACTTAAATGCAAACGCGTCATGCAAAAGAGTTAAAACACTATGGAATATAAAACAATTATTTATTTTAGTGTACAAATCCAGTAAGCTTTGTGTAACAATCCACAGAAGTAAAATAAAATAAAAGTCTCCAAATTATTTTCATGGTTAAATGGTTAAAAAAAAGTAAACAAAAATGCCAAATTAGATATGTTTAACCCCTTACAGATATATTCATTTCAAGCTGTGGAACTTGTGTTTTTGCTTTTAAGTAGCTAAATTAAGGGAATTTTGGAGCCGACGCTGGTTTGATGCATTTTTGCATCAGTAGGTGTCAAAGGGTGTAACCCTTCCATTGACGTGTTCTCCCTACCATGACAAAGGTGGATAAAGGTGGAAAGATTTCATGTAATCCATGGACACCAGTGAAGATCACAAATCATTGAAGAAAAAAGGTTCAGAGCACTGTCTAGTGGGTCTAGATGACCCAACTCCCAATGGTAAAGTGCCTAGGATAGAACAAGGGTTAAACAGATGACAGTGTGTCAATAGAGTTTAATGGAGAAATAGTAGAAGATTATTTACTCTCTCCTACAGAGGAGTGTCAACAAAAGAAAAACAAACAAAAAACATTGGGACAGAACATTTGAATAACCTGCAAATGGTGATACTGCACGTGGACACACAGAACAGAGGAGTTTTATTGACTGGACACAAAATAAAGTCAAGTTAAGAGTCATAAAGCATCATATTCTGAAAACACTACTCTATGAATGCAGAAGAGGAGACATTGTTGGCAAACGTGGAACAGGAAGTGTAGGCAGTCCTACCCAACCTGAGATGGAAATACTACATATCTGGAAGTTTGTTCACCTTTCAGCGTATCCCTTCAGGGATCGCCACAGCCAATCAGGTGGATTGAGAGAAATTTTTTACACTGGATGCTCTTCCTGTCACAGACCTCTATTTCATCCAGGCTCGGGACCGGCACAGGGGGACCCAGACTTGGGGCCTCTTGTGGTTACATTGATAGGCAGTAGCGCAAAGGGTCTTGTCCAAGGATCCACACTGGATGAAACTCACCACATCCCCTGGAATCGAACCCTGATGTTGCATGTGCCGGAAGAGGGGGAAATCAACATGTCAGAGAAAACATTCATGTTTATTTTGCTCTAAAGCGTTTGAAGATGAGTATCCTGAACATGTCTGGAATGAGGAAAGCTGATAAAGAGAATATAACGAAGAATTTTAGTAGTGTGGGATGAGAAAAAGCGGAACACTGAGAGGACAGTTCTATAGACTAATAGATAAGAGTAGAAGTGTCTGCGTCCCTTTATTGATTGCTGCTCGCTACTGGACAGAAAAGGGGACCTGAAATCTAATTATTCAAAAAAAAATCAGGAAAAAATGGTGAAAAAAATACACATTTATGTTGTTTTCATTAACTTGCAATAGTTTGAGATCCTAGACTAGACTAGCATCCTTGAGACAGGAATTAGGAAATCTTTATATACGAAGCAGTCAGAATAAAATACAACTCCTCTTCCTGTCCCCAATTTAAAAAAAAAAAAGGTTTTTCAAAGGTGTTACTGAAGACTATTAAAGTTTAGCAGCTGCATCCAGCAGGGAAAAGAGAAGTGGGAGGCGTGGGCAGCTTTAGGATGTGGTGTCTTCAGTTGGTGAGGAAGAATTCACTTTTTGGTTGGTTAACGTTAAAGAAATAGGACGTTTATTTGAAAATCACTGCTTGAGGCAGTGGACAAAAGCTGGAATCCTTGTAATAGTTGGACTTCCTGAAGAGGAATTTAAAAAATCTAGTTTATACTGCCTGAGGCCACATTTGAAATAGAAAATTTTGTCTTGAAATATTTTTTGAAAATGAACGTTTCTCTTTGTTTTTAAAACTCATTTTTACTGCTGAAGCTGGAAAGTTGTTTTGTTGGTTTCACAGGCTTCAGGTCTGATCAGAGGCTTTTTTTGTAAGCTGGTCAGAGCAGAAGAGGGTTTTACTGAGAACCGAGAACTTGGAGTAGATCTATATGATGGTATTCTAGATGTTTGATGTAAAGTCAATCAAATGATTGTACAGCAGATTCTGTAAATACTCTGAATGTATTGCTTTTCTTTCAGTGTACACGGCTGATAGTGCTGGAGAAGACACCTGATGGGTGGAAAGATTTCATGTAATCCATGGACACCAGTGAAGATCACAAATCATTGAAGAAAAAAGGTTCAGAGCACTGTCTAGTGGGTCTAGATGACCCCACTCCCAACGTTGAAGTGCCTAGGATAGCACAAGGGTTAAGTCATATTTCAAAGGTTTCTTTTTTATGTTTTTGCCCCACCTTTAGGGACAGATGGGGGCCAATTTTGAACTTTTAAGATGTAGAAGAACTGATTTTTTTTTTTATTAAACGTCTGGATTGTTACCATGTTTTCAGGAAAAGTTTTAAAAGTGTGAAGACTTTATTGAGACTTCTGCTGTAAACAGACCACAGTACGACATCCACCGCCACATGCTGGATCTTCTGATGGCGTTCCACGGAAGGGTTGTAGATGATCTGAAGACGGTTGTCCTGCAGCGGGACCGTGGGACTGAGGAGACACTGTTGGGACGTCTGAAGGGTTCATGGTGGATAGTTTGGTCTTTGAAACACAACTTCTCTTCTGCTCTTGTGCCAGCACTGTAGGAACGCTGGCAAGTTCCTGCAGTGACTGTGGCGACAATACCAAGAAAAACAGAGATTTCTTCTTGTTTTATTCTTTCTCAAAACGTGCTTTTAAGCTTTACAAAGCTCAACAGCATCCGTGTTTTAGACTGATACTTAGTCGTTAAAGTATATCAAGACGTGCCGTCAGACTGGAAGTGAGCCAGGTCATCAGGTCATCCATCACACAAGACAAACCAAAAACACACATTTACACAACCAATTTACACTTGAATGCATCTGTTCTGAATGTTTTCATCCCAAGTGTT
This sequence comes from Oryzias latipes, assembly GCF_053564925.1. NCBI lineage: Eukaryota > Metazoa > Chordata > Actinopteri > Beloniformes > Adrianichthyidae > Oryzias > Oryzias latipes. Next base: position 3,102,585 of record NC_136237.1, on the reverse strand, counting down.
TAGGATTTAGAACAGGGATCGGGAACCTATGGCTCGCGAGCCATATATGGCTCCTTTGATGGTCACGTGTGGCTCGCAGACAAATCCTTAATTATACTTTTTTTTTTTCCGATAGACCAGTCCTTCTCGGGTGCAATGCGATGCCGGGGGGGGCGTGCAGTTGTAGCGGTGCTTGTAGAAAATAATCTGCACCACTATCAATTAACTATCATCTATTACTTCACAGAATTTAAAGTATAACAGCCTAAAACCTGCAAACCGCCGTCCTTGCAACTACGCGCTCCCGTCTCTGAGGAAGAGCGCGCAGTTGCAGCGGGATGTGTGAGGAAGAAAGGTGGGGGATTGTGGGCACAGGCAACAAGGTGAATCGCGCAGGGATTGTCATAACTTACAACCCGCTGCCCGTCACACACTGCAGCATGTGAGTATGTTTGGCTCCGCGTCTGCATTTAAGCAGTCTTTCTCACATCTAAAGAACATTCAGACCGACCTAAGATCACGTTTAACGGATGGAAGTCTCAACGCCTGCATGAAGCTAAAACTCACCACGTATCAACCAGACTAGGCCATCAGCAAAACCACGCAGCACCAGAAGTCGTAATTATGGTAAGAAATTCCCTTTATTTATTAGCAACAGCATAACAATGTTATTAAAAAGAATCCACGGACTTATTGTACTTCAAAACTGTTGACATTGCATCAAATGCACACATTCACATGTATATTTAGTTTTAAACATATTGTTGCGGACTGAATTGGACTGGATGGCTGTTGTTGGGTCGTGTTCTAAATTCTGGAGTTCATTGAACGCATCAAGCAGAGATGCTGATTGGCTCTCAGTTCTGTCGCTCAGGTTTTTTTGGACCAATGGGGTTCAGCCATGGGCCGAATAAGTGAAATAGGAGGGCTGATGCAGCAGAATAAGAATTTGGGTGAAGCGTTCTCAGCGGGAGAGATTGAGGAGTTGCTGAATTAGTTGTACGGCGTTGGTTACGGCCAGCAGTAACCAGAATAAAGAACCATAAAAGAGGTTAAGTCTCCGTGCCTCAGTGGGGGAAAGGGATGCTACATTATTGTATGGCTCTTTCGAAATTACGTTTAAAAATATGTGCCGTTTATGGCTGTCTTGGCCAAAAAGGTTCCCGACCCCTGATTTAGAAGATGTGAAGACATCAACAGAACTGCTGCTCTTATCACCATTTCATTACTCGTAAGGGGCCTAGAACGCATCACATCAAACCTAATGACAGCTGAGCTTAAGCACTTGGACCAAAAAGCAATGTCAGCAGACACATTTGTGGGGAGCAAACAGCTACTGGATCATCTGACTGAAAGCTGTGGATCAAAGGTTCATGCGAGTGTTGCTTCCCAGAAGTCCAGAGGACGACACGAGGAGATGCAGGTTCTATTTCATTTTCATCAAACAAAATTTTAAACATTTTCAAAGGGTTATTTTCCAACTTTATGTGTCCAGATTTACAGGATCATCAAGAGGAAAATATTTACTAGACAGTTTGGAGATAAACTAGGATCTTCTCTTAATCCAACAGGAATATATTTGAATGGGTTTAACAGAGTCAAGCATTTTACCAGGATTGTGGGATGCGGCTGAGCATGGGTGTTTCTTTTTGTTGCACCATGACTGAAGTGCCTAAGAGCTGGGGGGTATTCCAGAAAGCAGGTTATGCTAGCTACCACGGTAAGTTTGAGGCTAAGGAAATTGATAACCACAGCTTTTGGTTCCAAGAACAGAGGTATGTTTCAGGGTATGTCAAGTTGCCATAGCAACTCATGCTCTGAACATAACCTGGTCTGGAGCAGGTTTAGTTGAAGGTTAGTTTGTTTACAGAGAGGTGAAGCAGCATGGAGTGTCCATTTGAAGATGATTTAGTGGATGAAGAAGCTCAGATAATACTTTTTCCACCGTGAGAGGGTGATAAGACCACATATGGATGTTGGAAAGAGAAACTTTTTACTTTGATCTAACTTAATTATTTGCTTCAGTTAAGATAAATAATTTTTTTCTTAAGTCATTTTAGAAATAACACGTAGTTTTCAGACAGTTATTTTACTTTCATTCAAATTAATTCAATTAAGTAGGTGTAACTTTGGTGCTGCTGTTAGATCGGCACCGCAAGGGATTGTGGGATATCATTCCCTTTGCCTGTCTGGACGGATTTTGGTTTAAGTGTGGCTTTTTGACCAAATGTGTTTAGTTGTTTAGCTGTTTTGCTGTGTTTTGACGAGTTATTTTGTCCTACTATGCTTACGTCTCTGCACCATGAGTGAGAGGGAGGGAGAGGATGGTGAGATTATATAGCACCCCTACTATCAACTGCTGTAATGACAATGACGGAAAATTCTTTAATCAATTCATGCACTCCGCGCAATTTTTCCCCGTCCTTTTTGTTGTTATGAAAATGAGAATATCTGCCGGCCTCAAACTTAGACATATGAGAGTTCAAGAAATATAATTAATCAATATTTTAAAAATATTAATTGAGTTGGAGTAATATGACATTTAGTTAGATAAATACGTAAATTTGAGTTGTATAAACAATTATTGAGTTTTATAGACGTAAGAAATTAGGTCGAATAAATTTAACTCAATTATTTGTTACCATATCAACCGAATAAAAGAAGGGCCCATTGATGGCAGAACTCGCTGTGAAACTCCTATTGCTGGGCAGAATGTCACTGATCTGAAACATCCAACCCATTTGAAAGCCTCACCATTCATAAATATCTAGAGTCAAACTCTGCAGGGATAGACAGCCTGTTAAAATGTTTGTGCCGGATTGGATGGAATGAAGCAAACTCAAACTCAGCTTAGAATGCATCACATTTTTAGTAACTTCTGGCATGCAACGTCCAATGAGAAATACTGGAAGCCTGACAGAGCTACAGAAAGATGACTTAACTCAGACCTCAAGAGAAACTCTGGCTTATGGTCCTGTCAGACGACCTCCTCATCATCAGAATATCCCATGAAGCTGTTAGTGTGAATTAGATATGTATTTACAGGGGCTTTTTCCTCGTCATTGTCGACTTTGCTTGGTCCATATGGGAGTAAACCAAAATTTTTTGTTATGATCTGTTATAATTAAGACATTCTGACCTCATTGGAATTATTTGGACTCAACTGGATGATATAAGCGTAGACAGCTGCAATTGTAAACTAGCATTCCAAAATAAGAAAACAAATTAAATGAAAAATGGCATATACTTGTGTTTTTCTGCCATGCGTAGAGTCCCACTCCGATGATCATTAAGTCAAAAGGTACATGGTGTCTGCAGAGCGGCAGGAGTTTATCAGAAATTCCTATCTGAGTTGTGGGCGGGACCACTGGCATACGCTACAACTGCGCTCTGAATTCGGACACAGTCCTAGCGAGAAACTTGTGTCAAAACTGATCTATGTCCGAAAATGGAACTGTTCTCAGATCAAATCTACAAGTGCCTTCTTTTTGGTACATATTTACCTTCATACAGATCCCCAACCTTACATTAGAGGTGTAACTAAACTGGCGAGCATTAGTGGAGGTATGTGGAGTGACATGCGGTCAGGTGAGGCAAGTGAGGCAGAGCCTCACCTGTCATAATTGTGATAAAATAGAAAAAAAGGTAAATTCAGTAAATAGTTCTTTTCACTAATCTGTGTTAAATATACATTTTCATTCAACTCAACCCGTTTTGTACAGTTTCTGAGGTTAAAATTGCAGAATTTGAGCGTTGCGCGATCACAGACGGAGCTGAATCTCCAGGTGAGGCTCGGGAGCGCTGTGCCTCATGTCTGACGGCAGGACTCAATGTTAACAGAGATGTGCGGTGGAAGCACTGCTGTAGGCCAGCAGAAAGGGCTTCAGGTGAGGCATGCATTACCAGCAGGGGGCAGACATGAGCTGACAGCTGCTTTTTAGCTACACTGGTGCCGTAGAAAAAGACTAAGAACGTCTGACTCGACTGAGAGGAGGAACTCATAGGCTGTGTCCGAATTACTGCCCTAACCCCTATATAGTGCACTATATAGTGCGGTCGCCATTTTGTAGTGCTGTCCGAATCTACAGTTCAAAAATCATGTGCACTAGAAATTTCCCAGAATTCTCTACGAAAAACCAGTGTGGATCGATGCTCACTCGATCGGCGAATATTGCCCAGAATGCACTGCGTTCATACCAGAATGCATTGCGTGTGACCCACAATACACTGCGTTTGAATTATTCGAAGATGGCGGACGGTTGCGCTAGAAAGAGGACTTAAAAATGTAAGTATATTTAAAAGTATCTTGTATATGTTGTAAAATATATTTGTAAATACGTTAGATGATGTGTTTAATATGTTATATTCCTCAATCGACTATCTACATTGTTTTGAAGCTCATCAATTTCGGTAATGCTAAAGCTAACGCTAGCGCGAATTAGCATTGAAGGCTAAAAACAAACGCTGTTATTACATCAAAAAGCAGTGAGTACTAACCGTAGTCATAAGTTATTAACACATTTTTAAAATGTGTTTATATATGTAGGGACAGACGAGGATGAGGAAAATCTGATCCATATGTGGATGGAGAAAGATAGCCTGTTTGTTATCAGGCAAGCCTGTGCCGGATGGGAGTAAGAGACACTTGATCAGATTTGTATTTATTTATCATTAAACTGTAATCTTTGTCATGTTGGGGTAAAGGTTGTTGTTGAAAGAGGAGAGGAGGAAAGAGCACGAAGGGACAAAGAGTGACAGGAGAGTCTGTTAAGGTTACCTGAGTTTAAAATATTGTTCACAAAATGTAACGTCGTCGTTGTTTTTGCAATTTGTTTAATAAATGCATGAACAAAAATGAATTATTTACATGTATTATTTAAATCTGAGACATTTTTAACAATCTCAAAATATAAATATAAAATGTACATATTTACATTTTTGTTTTATATGTTAACATTTATTTTTATACATCTTAACAATAATCCTGGTCTTCTAGAGTCATGTGTGTCACAGTTGGAGCTGAAAGGAAAGCAGAGATTTGTCCTCGCAGACGGACGCCACTTTACCCGTCCTACTGGTTCCTGCTGTGGCTCCCAGCAGTCCCCTTCGCTGATGCACAGATTGTGCAGAACTGAAGGTTGGTTTTACTTCCAGTGCTCCCAGAAATATTGCTCTCCTCCTCATCTTCATAATGCCAAATGCTCTCTCCACCACAGAGCATGCCTTGGCGTGGTGCTGGTTGTAACGGGCCTGAACCGCATTCCTCATGGGTTCCCTGTAGGGTGTCAGCAGCGTGATGGGATGAGCAATGCAGGGATACCCACCATCACCCAAAAGGATCCTTCAGGTGGGTAATGTTTGATTTACATAAATTGGGCTTTTACGTAGAACCTGTGAGCTGTGGACTGATCCTTGATTCCCAACAAAAATATCTCTAAATTTGGCATTAGAGTCACATACAGCCTGCAGTTGAATGGAATAAAAAAGCTTCCTGTTAAAATAACAAGCTGCACTTTCTTTTAGGGCCTTTATTCTTCAGTGGCAGCCATCGATGTTCCCCACGACCTTTTGGAAGGTGGAAGACCAAGCAAGCTGCTATAAAACCAGAGGTGACTAATGACAGTTCATTCCCACTGGATGCTGGGTGACCCTGCTCATCAGCTGGAGGATGCGGTCTGCCGTCCTGTGGACAACATAGCTCACAGTGGACCGTGGCATGTCAAAGGCCCTGGCTACCACACTGTATGATGTGCCACATGCCAGCCAGAAAAGAAACACCAGGACCTCAGTCTCCTGTGCCCCCCCCCCCCCCCCCCCCATTGAGAAAATTAAATATGATTTTTTTGAATGTTTCATTTTATTCTGATGTCTTACATTTTAGTTTATGACGTATTTATAAATGCTGGAAAATCTCGTGTTTTTTTTTGGCTGGGTTTTTGGATTTTTATATAAATATTTAAAAATTAAAGTATTTTTGTTTAAAACAAGTGATATGGTTTGACTCTGAATAAAAAATACTAAACTTTGATCTCACAAGTGTTTCATGTAGTTAGACTATACAACTCATAATCCAGTGTTGAAAAAGAATGTTAAACTCTTACCCAGCAGGCTGTGTAACCTTGAGCACAATTAGTGACAAATGCTTAAATTGAATTAATGAAAAAACTTTAAGTTTAACTCACAAGTTGTTCATGTCTGGTCAGGGGCATCCAGAGTAAATCTTCTGAGACGTCTGCTTCTCCTTGCCGTCCTGTGATGCTGCATATCTGCTCGTTTTTGGTTTAATCCCATGAAAAACGGTTGAATTATTGCCAGGAACACGGACAGATTCATATATAAAGCTATTTTCAGTAAGGTAGAAGAGAAAACTACAGAAAAAAAATGCCTCCTCGCAAGAGCCCGTAAATCGTTCAGCGGCACAAAAATAAATATTGCCATGGAATAATAACATGGGGGTTTATTTATAAACAAATACATAAAATCACCACCAATGTGTTTGTAATTTTATCATTTATAAATCAGCCACATTTTCCATGATCAGAACACAGCAGATTCATAAATAGTCTTCATAAAATGTTCATATTTATTATATTTTTAATTTGACAAATGGGTGTCATTCTCCGCGTTAAATAGAAGTAGTTCCCCTCCAGACCAGGTGGTGGCGGTAATGCGCCACTTTGTTTCCGTGCCAAGCGCCATTTAAAAACACCCGAAAGAGAAAACTAGTGAGCACGGGTGTCCGAATTGCTTTGAAAATTCAGAGAACTATATAGGGAACTATATAGTGCCGCACTATATAGGGTTTTAGTAGTTAGGGGTTAGGGCGGTAATTCGGACACAGCCATAAAATAAAGGAAAATAAGGAAGACTTTTCCAACAGATCATAGAGAATTTTGTGGAGAATGATTGACACATGGACTCAAAAAGTTAGGGCAAACATGTTTTTCAATGTTTGCTTTTTTTTAAAAAAATAACATGGGAGTAAGTGGATAAAAAAGTAAGTAAAATCTTTTTTTTTGGATCATTTTCACAGACAATATTTGATAACTGATTAAAGCTCCAGAATTTGAAGTTGGAAAAATACCAGAAATAGTTACGGAGGGTCAAATGTGTGCTGAACACATCTGTACACTTTAATTTGTTTACAGTACATATGAATAATTTACACACAAGAAGTGTGTTCTATCTATCTATAAATATTTTCTGTACTTGGACAAATATGATTTGGTGTGTATTTTATTAGCTGTTAGCTGCCGTTGGATGAATGGTGAAATATTCAGTTCTTTCATTGTAAATCCTGACTCCAGAGGAGTCGGTGCCTCACCAGTCATCAACCTCACCGCACGTCACTGGCAGACTCAGATATACATGGATCTATTTGTCTGCACATGGATGTATCAGAATGCAGCAGAGCTTGTGGCATCCATCTTTCCAATAGCTGCTCCTGATTCACAATTATTTGAATAAAGAAATGCATCATCTTCTTTGTATAGTTCTTCCATCATCAGAAAAATGCCACCAGAACATGTTAAAAACACAATTTTCTTCGGAGTAGGTCTTTAAGGCCCAAAGCTTTTAGTTCCATTCACACACTGGTGGCGGCTCCGCCGTCAAGCATAGTGCCAACCTTTAACCACCAGGAGCCACGTGGGGTTCAGTGTCTTGCCCAAGGACACTCTGACACACGGGCTGGCGAGGCCAATCGAACCTGCGTGTTCCGATCAGAGGTTGACCGTTCTACCGCTGCACCACGGTCGGCCACACATCTTGTATGTTTCAATTTGCTGAGATGTTATTGTCTTTGTACATGTTTTGTTTTTTGATGAGGCTCAGTTCTGACTTTTTCAGTGCATCTCTGCAGCTACAAAGTAACAGAAATTCAAGTTTCCGCTTTTATAAAGAAGTGATGAAACTTGTCAGTGCATGAATCAACCGTGAGTCTCCTTTTTATTCTTCAAGGACCTCAGTGTTCTGAAAATAGCTGCATTTCAGACATAAATAAACTCAAAACTTGAACACGTCCTGCTTTGTTATTTGACCCTGAAGGTACATTGTGCTTGGCTGTTTTTGTTAAAGATCACTACATGTGTTACCTAAATGGTTGGTGGTGTGATTCCCAGACTTGAGAGTCAACTACTACAACTGCATCTAGACACATAGTTTCATGTTGTTCAGCATGCTCTCATTAGTGTGAGTGTTCCACCATGATCTTTGTCATTGCTCATTCTGAATTACTCTGACCTCTGGGGTTTTTGTTGTTGTTTTTCTTGAGTGATGATGATTAATGACGGCTGCCTGTCCGTAGACACGAAGTCCTGAAGCCACAACAGCCACTCACTGAAGACATTGTGCTACAGTTGTGCTAAGGCTTCATAGTCCTTGTTATTTGTGACAAACGTAGCAACAGTGATCGTTCTGAGCACGGCCCAAAGATAGAGTTTGATTTTTTATGTTATTCTTCTCTACTTACCATCTATGCTCTTTTACATTATCAGTTTGTTTCGATGTTTTCTGTGTTGGTAGAATTAATAAAAAATAAACAGCAGAAAGACATCCCTGTAAAAACAGGAGGTAAGTGAATTCAATCATGCTATGCTGATGCTCAGCTTTCTTTTATCATGGAGGGGGTGGAAAGAGGAATGTCGTGTTTGCTATAAATGTTCTGGAGATAAAGAGAGGATCAGATGGGGTGATGAGTCTGAAGCTGGAAGCTGAAGGTGTGATGGTGAATGTTGTTAGTGGTCAGGCCCCCCAGGTAAGATGTTAAGGAGTGATGGATGAGTTGGGCGTTCAGGACATGAATGCAGAGGAACACATGACGGCCAACTGTGAGCCTAAGTCACATGCACCCATATGGGGGAGTTGACCCGTACCAGTGCTGCAGGTTTTTGGATTGTTTGGGTCCATAGAAGGTCATAAGGAGGCGCGGCTGCAGTCGTGTCTTGCCGTTCCCCTGTGGCTCGTGTGTCATAAAAAAGGAAGATACCACTGTTGTGCACGTGGTACGTGTACTTTGAAGCTGCATGGTTTCATGACGTACAGGTATGCTGTCATACACCACTGGCCACATACTGACCGCGCATGAATGCTGCACACAGGGGGATGTGAAGGATACACGCAAGTACCCATTGGATGTCCACAAAAACTACACTAATCCGCTCTGCCATTGCATCACATTGGTTTAAATTTGTTTTTCCTTAAGTGAAATTTTTCATTTTGTTTTTTTTTGTTTTCTTCTTTAATGAATTTCAGACTTTTTCGCTCACATGACGGCGCACAGCCCAGGAGTGGATGAATATTTTATAGATAACAAATCTAGATTTTATATTTAGGAAAACATCTACAGTAGATACAATTAGGATGTTTCTCTGTGGTCTTCCATGCTGTGGCTGATTTCTAATGTTGGTTTTCTGGCCTCTCCCTGACAGATGGCTTTTTTCGCCCCTCCAGAGTCTGTTCACTTATAGCCCAAGACTGAGAAAAAATGTGGGGTTGTTATAAAAAAAAGAAAGTAACACATGAGAAAAAGAGCTAAATGAATTTTCTGCCCTTTCAGAGATGACAAATGGTTTTTGTGCATTCTCTTTCTACATTTTTAACCATGTCAAATCTGTCAGCGCGAGAAGAGACGACCAGGAACCCGGGCATCATTTCACACTTGTGTTTGTGTTTTTACAGAGAACATTTGGGAAGCCTCTTCATTTGCTCCAGGCGCTTTTTGAACATAATTTCTCCTTCTGATTCACCAACCTTCCAACATTCCTGGTGCTCGGGGTGAATTAGACATTCAATCTTCTCTTTTTCCGGATTTAGAAAGAAGCTAAAAGTCATCTGTTGGAGCAGTAGCCAGGCAGCAGGCGGCATCATTTGTCTTGGTGCTACGCAAAGAAGTCCACAGGAGGTGATTTCCAGAACATGCGCCCCATCTGGATGGGTGTCAGGTGCATGAATGGCCACAGTTACTGCTTCCCCACCTGCCCTGCCTTGTTTTCCTCTGATTTCCTTTTCCCGTCGTGCCTCATCTCTCAGAGCTGCCGCTGAACACATTTAGGTCCTCCGGGAGACATTTCCGACGTGAGATATTTGAGTCTGCATTCAGCGTGAACGTTCTGCTGCAATGCCACTTTCTGATTCATATTTTCTGTCCTGCACATGGGGGAAAGGGCAGTTTCAGTTAGCATTTGGGATTCTGCTTTCTTTTAAACATTTTGTCATCACAGAGTGCTTTGAACGGAAATTTCAACCCATCTAGACTCCTACTCCAGTGATCTTTTGATCAAAATGATAATAATAATAATACAAAGTAATAAAATGAATGTAAATGGTAAATGTCTATGAAGACTCTCATTCATCCAGGTTGGTTCCATTGTAGTAGGTTTAGGGGATGTCATCTGGACTTGGTTTTTAAAGTTAGAAGACGTTTCGCCTCTTATCCAAGAGGCTTTGTCAATTCTGAATTAGCTGGTCTAAGAGCTGGTATATATATGCGTAAATGGTAAATGCCATATACTAATATCATGCTTTAAAGACTCCCATCATGTACTTTCAAACCGTTCCCAGTGGTCCTTAAATCATGATTTTTAGCCCAAATCAAAAAACCTGTGTTGTTTTCTAGGCCATAGTTTCTGCAGAGTTCATTACAAATTCACTTCTGAGTTGTGGGCGGGACTGTTGGTGAGGAGCAACGCCGCCCCCTCTTCCCCTCCCTGTTACTGACAGTTCATAGCAGAGAACTAGAGGCCTGCCCTGTGTATTTCCTGAATAAGCTCTTTTTCAAACAGCATTTTTTTCGACTGTTTCTGTTTCACAACAGTTTGACTAAAGAACTAAAGTAATTTGAACTTAATTTTCAAAATTTAAAAATGAAACTCTAATGTTAAAAACACCTAAAACGTCATTGTCATTAGAGTGGGTCTTGAGGAGAGTTTTTTTGTGTTTTTTTCTTGAGTTGGACCGAATTAATTTCCAGAGAAATCTTAATTTCATTCTTGTTGTTCGCCTTACGGCTTATCCCTTCTGGTGTCGCCACAGCACATCAACTTTCGCTGATTTGCACAGGTTTTTCAGAAGAGACTTTTATGCCACATGCCACTCCTGATACAACCCTGTACTTTATCTGGGCAGGGGACCGGCACTGCGGGACCCAGATTTGTGCCCCCTGCTATAGTTAGCCAGCAGGACCCCACTGGATGAAGCTCATCGCACCTTCTGGGAATTGAACCTTGATTTCCCAGTGTTCACATGGAACACGTGAAGAACTGAATTATCCAGCCGCTTCAGTGTACATCAATATTTCAGAACCTTTCCATACTTTTTTCCACTTATGAAGAGACATCGACTGTAAAACCCAGTGTAATGTACTCAGGCATTCATTGTTTGATTTTCCCCCAGTGGTGCGTTTGACTTAATAAATGCATTTGATGGTACTTTTTTGTCCTTAGCAAATTGCAAAACAAGTTTCTTTTATCACCACTCCTGTGGTTTACAGCGTAAACACAGCGTATTAAGTAATGAGAATGAGGTAGGGTTATAACGTCTGTCAGACACCTTTAGGCAAGACTCCAATTGTTTGATTTTTAATCTAAAGGTTAAACACAAGGATGAGGAACATAACAATCACCCTATTGCCTTCTCTTTATCCTCACACTCATGGTTGTTAGAAGTTGGGTCTGGTGACATAGAGTGTAACCCTGTTTGATCCCAAAACATCTTTTTGTTTTTCTTGTGTGTGTCGTTCCTCCGCCCAGCCTCCCAGCGGTTGATTGTGCCCTGGTATGGATCTAATGTGAATGTTAAACGTGACGAAATGGAATTTCTCCTAAGACATTCACGCAACCAGTAATGTCCTGCATCGCACAGCAGTTTCTCAAACCAGCTGGGTGTCAGTCAACATCATAAACTAAAATACACATTCCTTAAGATTGATCATTCTACAAGAGCCACAGTGGAAAACATGGAAGGAGAATTCAGCTTTATCTATTTTTTGTTGAAGAAAACAAAACTGCATACTGCCCACCTACCATGAAGAAATGTGTGAAACAGTGATATCCACCCTTTTTGGAGGGGCAAAGTGAAGAATACTTCTTTTGTTTTGTTTTTTTGGAGCTGATTATTTTCGGTAACACTCTGCCATGTTCATAGCAGATGGCTCACTGTTGTTCCCAAGTTATTATTTTTTATCCTTTGGTCCTGTTAGACCTGTTAGACCGGGCAAGGGCGGCCCGTTCCCCCTGCTTAGATTATTACTATGTTGTATTAATATTGTTATCCCAAAATTGTAGATTTTCTACTATTGTCATTATTATTACCATCTGCCATCGTGCATCCAAACCACTGCCTGAAACTGGAGGAGTGGCTACAACAGATCCCTGGAAAGACCTCAGGCATTTCAGTCCAGTGCTAGGAACAGTTGAGATCCTGCAGGACCCTCAAGCTCCCAGCCTTCTGGTAGAGGACCTGGGGTGAGAAACCACCGCGGAGGGTGAGAATTCTTTTGTGTATGTTAAAATCTTATTGCCAAATAAATCTATTTAAATTCTTCACTTGACAAGACCTCTGTCCTTCATTAGGTATGAACCTACTCATCTTTAGCCACTATCAGATTAAAGTTTTGTCACAATCACACACTGATAAATGCATTGTAGTTAAAGTTGTGTTACTGGTTTTATGTCATTTCTCACAACTGATGGATGTCGAAGTGTGTGCTCTTTCTTCTGACCTGTAGACTCCTGATTTGAGTTAATTCTATTTATCAAACACCAGAAATTGCTTGGAAATTACGTGAATTTTAAATTTATTGTTAAATTAATTCCTAGCATGAATCTGTGGGGAATTATTTAAACTGTATATATACTAAATCTGCCTTACATCACTTTTTAACCCCCCTTTTAAGGTTGTAATCAGTCTGGAAAAATCCATTGGTGCGGACCCAGTCTGCTTCATTTGGTCTGGATCGAGTCCTCAACCTTGCGTTTGGTCTGTAATCAGACGACCGTCAAGCGGGCTTTCCTGTTCCGGACTAAAAAAAAACATGTGACTAAACACCTCTTCCCTCATTGGTCAAAAGTTGCGAGGGCAGATGAAAGCAACTAGAGGCAGAAACCGAACTAACTCAAATGTCAAATGCTCAAGAAAACAAAGTAAAAATGAATGACAGAGTCTGACCTGTCTCCCTGAACCTAAACCAAAAACCCCGCCCCAACCCCAGGCATGAGCCAGGACCCCCCAAGGGAGACCTGCCCCGCGCTCCAGGCAGCCACCCACCCGGCCCACGGCTGGTCCACAAAGGAGCAAGGCAGGGGCCAGCCATCCCCGCCCAGGAGGAGGACACCCAGGGGAAGAGGGGGTCCACAAGAAGTGTTGCAAACATGGCTCGACCATGCTCGCCCACAGTTGGAAATTTGGCGAGGCCCAGCGCTCAGGGGCAAGGGCCAGAACCCACACCAGGGATGGGGTAGGGGACAGATGGTGCGAGGTCCCACCTTCCTTGCAAAATACATGTGTGTAAGGGTGTGTGTGTGCATGTATATGTGTTTGTATTGGAGTGTATTTTGAGGTGTAAAGGGTGTGTGTACTAAGGGGGTGCAGTTAAAATTGTTGGGTAGGGCGCTAAAAGGACATCTGCTGCTTGCTGTGTGGGGATCATTGGGTGGACATTGTATGGCATGGCTCAGCGTTTGCAGCTTCACAGTTCTATAGATTTTTATAGCTGGTACCCATCAGGAAGCAGAGCAGAGACGGGAGGGGGATGAGAGACTGCCAGAGGCACCATGACACAAACAATGTTCAAATATTCAAGAAAATGTATTAAAACAAACTCCGATTTCACGATATGTAGATAAGAGGAGTTAAGGATCAAGAGGTGTTTGAATAATTCCAAATACATGCATGAACTTTATTGTTGTGAAATAATCAGAGATCTTTTGATTATAACCTATGAGTATTACATTGTGTCTGCAATAAGGATTACTGAAATGTTTTAATTCAATTCAATTCAATTCAATTTTATTTGTATAGCCCAAAATCACAACAACAGTCGTCTCGATGGGCTTCGAAGTAAAACATGAAATCAAAAGGATCACGAATACAAAGAGTTCAATAGAAAAATACTAAAATGAACTAACAAACTGACTAAGCTATACTGGCATCCCTGCCCTTAGACCCCCCTTCGCGGTAAGGAAAAACTCCCAAAAAAACCGGATTCCGGAAAAAACGAAGAAACCTCAGGGGTGCCCACATGAAGGAGGGATCCTCCCCCAGGACGGACAGGCGATTTACCAGAACTCTTAGAGAAGAATTAACTTATCTAAATCTACAACTACATATATAAAAGTCCAGCAGACGAGCTTCATCCAGCCGTGGTTGTGGGGACAGTCAAAGGCGCGAGTCGAGCCGGAGACAGGAACCACAGCCAGGTGTAGGAGCGGGAGCAGAGACGAGGTACTCGGTCAGGTACAGAGCAGAGACGAGCCAGAGATGAGCCAGAGGCAGGATCCACAGCCAGGTGTAGGAGCAGGAGCAGAGGCGAGGTAAACGGTCAGGAACTGGAGCACGGATGAGCCAACTGGAGTCTGGAAGCACTCCCACTCCCCAGGAGGGGAGGGGAAAAGAGGGACAATACATGAATCGCACTGCACCAAACAGAGGCATGGAGAACTAAATGATAAATTATGATCAAGAATAGAGGAGAGGAAGGGTAGAAGTAAAAAAGGAAAGAGGACAGAACCCCAGTGCACCATAGTTACCCCAGCTTCAACTTCTAGCAGCCTTTTAAAAGAAATAGTTATTATTAAGTTTAATTTAAACAAACTAACATTAAGTTAAATAATCTCTGAATACTAACTAGTCTGACATTAAGCCTGTCCAAAGAGGAATGTTTTCAGTCTAGCTTTGAATGTAGAAACTGAGTCGGCCTCTCTTACATGAGCTGGGAGTTTATTCCATAAGGCAGGGGCTTGGTGGCTAAACGCTCTACCTCCAACCGTACTTTTACTAATTCTAGGAACCACAAGCAGTCCTGCATTTTGCGAGCGAAGTGTTCTGATTGGTTGGTAAGGGACTATGAGGTCCTTAATATAGGACGGGGCCATTCCATGTAAGGCCTTATAGGTTAACAGGAGGATCTTGAACTTAATTCTAGAATCAACTGGGAGCCAATGGAGCGAAACTAACACAGGAGTGATGTGATCTCTTCTGCTAGTTCCAGCTAACAATCTAGCTGCTGCGTTCTGAACAAGCTGGATACTTCTTAAGGAACTCTTAGGACACCCTGCTAACAAGGAGTTACAGTAATCCAGCCTCGACGTAACAAATGCATGGATGAGTTTTTCAGCATCACTCTTAGAAAGTATATTTCTGATCTTAGCAATATTCCGCAGGTGAAAAAAGGCAGTTCTACACGCCTGAGATATGTGAGCCTTAAATGATAAATCCTGGTCAAGTAAAACCCCAAGGTTTCTAACTGTGGAATTGGGGGCTATACTTATGCCATCCAGGGAGACTATCTGAGCAGACAGAGCATCTCTGAGGTTTTTAGGACCAAGTATAATGACCTCAGTTTTTTCTGGGTTCAAGAGGAGGTAATTAATTGTCATCCAGGTCTTGATGTCACTGATGCAGGCGTTCAGTTTCTCTATCTGGTCATTCTGGTCAGGCTTCATGGATAAATACAACTGCGTATCGTCGGCATAACAATGAAAATTAATGCTGTGTTTCCTGATTATGTTTCCTAGGGGTAACATATAAAGCGTAAACAGGATCGGTCCCAAGACTGAGCCCTGTGGGACTCCATAGTTGACTCGAGTGCACTGAGAGGAATGGCCATTTACATTAACGAACTGATACCTATCAGACAGATAGGATTTAAACCACTGGAGAGCAGATCCTCTGATCCCTATGTCCTGCTCTAATCTATGGAGTAAAATACCGTGGTCGATAGTGTCAAAGGCAGCACTGAGGTCCAACAGGACCAGAATAGAAAGTAGTCCCTTTTCTGAGGCCAATAACAAGTCATTAGAGACTCTAACTAGTGCAGTTTCCGTACTGTGGTGAGGTCTAAACCCCGACTGAAAGTCTCCAAAGTGGCTGTTGTCCTGTAGGTGGCAGTAAAGCTGCTTAACTACAACTCTTTCTAGGATTTTAGAAATAAAGGGCAGGTTTGATATCGGTCTATAGTTGGCCAAGATGCTAGGATCCAAACTGGGCTTTTTCAGAAGAGGTTTAACAACTGCATATTTAAAAGACTGTGGCACGTAACCCGTTTCCAGAGAGGCATTTATCATTGTTAATATGGGATCATTAATTAGGGGAAAAGTTTCTTTAAAAAGTCTAGTGGGAATTGGGTCTAACAGACACGTTGAGGATTTGGAGGACGTAATAATTGATGTTATTTCCGCTTGATCCACAGCAGTGAAGCAGTCTAATGTTACAGAGGTTTCTATGGATGCCTCCATTTCTACCGCTTCAGCCTGTTCTGGGCTGATAGTAGGAATAACTTGATTTAACTTATGTCTAATATTTGAGATTTTACTGTCGAAAAATGTAAGAAAATCATCAGAGCTGAGAGAAACAGGAACATGTGGTTCTACTGAGCTCTGACTGCGAGTTAATTTAGCAATAGTGCTAAAAAGAAATCTTGGATTGTTTCCATTTTCTGATATTAAGGTTGAATAGTACTGGCTTCTAGCTCTACGCTTAATAATTAATAGGCTATGTTTCCAGATATCCAGAGACTGCTCTGAACCGGAGCGGCGCCATTCTCTTTCCAACTTACGGGTTTCTTGTTTAAGAGAACGAGTTTCAGCGTTAAACCACGGTGCTACTCGTATTTGTCTGACGAACTTAGGTTTCAAGGGGGCAACAACATGGAGTGTACTCCTGAGGGCTTGTAAGGCATCATTAACAAAGTGGTCATTTATACTAGGACTGATACTATGGGAGCTGGTCTCAGAGTATTTTCTCAGAATATCACTAAGTACTGGCTGAACTGTGTGTTTAAACTCAGACACAGAACGGTCAGTTAAGATTCTTCTAAGTTGTTTCTTATTCACTGGGGCAGAAGGATGTTCCAGTGTAAGCTGGAAGGTAATCAGAAAGTGATCAGAAATGATGGGGTTAAGAGGAAGGACACTCAGCTGGCTGATCTCTATCCCATGGGTTAGAACAAGGTCCAGGGTGTGCTTATGACAGTGAGTGGGTTCATTCACACTTTGGGTGAAACCAACATCATCTAATAAAGCTGCAAAAGCCTTTCCTAGGCAGTCACTGGGGTCATCAACATGAATATTAAAATCCCCTAATATTATAGTTTGATCAGAATCTAAGACAATAGTCGATAGGAAGTCGGAAAACTCAGTTAAAAATTCTGAATATGGGCCGGGGGGGCGATAAATAATTATGAGTAAAACAGGTTTTCGAGTTTTCCTGTTTGGGTGACTTAAAGACAATATGATGCTTTCAAATGAATTATAAGCATTTTTAACTTTAGGGCTGAGAAGTAAGCTAGACTGTGATATTACTGCCAAACCACCTCCTTTCCCTGAAATCCTGGATTTCTGATAGTTAGCATAAGTGGGGGGGGTTGCTTCATTCAATCTAACATAGTCATCCTGATGGAGCCAAGTTTCTGTTAAGGCTAAAAGACTAAGATTGTTATCAATGATTAACTCATTGACTAAGAGGGACTTGGAGGAAATGGATCGAATGTTTAATAAACCGCATTTAATTACATCATAATTCTGCTTGTGAGTACTGCTGTCTGTCACTTTAAGGTTTCTAAGACGCGCTCCTTTCATTTGTCTTTCAGCACATAAGCTAAAGCTAGGACCTGCTTGACTTTCCCTGCATGGGTTTTGCTCCGGCACTAACCCTAAGGGAGGCTCAGAGGAGCGTTTTACACTGCTGCTCTGCGCCCGGGTCTCGTCTCTGGATTGTCAGGTTAACAGACTAAGGCTAGCAGAAATGTTTCTAGAAAGAAGAGCGGCACCGTCCCAGGTGGGATGGACGCCGTCTCTCCGCATGAGACCGGGCTTCCCCCAAAACGCGCTCCAGTTATCCACAAAACCAACGCCGTTTTCTGGGCACCATCTAGAAAGCCAGCGGTTAAATGATGAAAAGCGGCTGTACATTTCATCACTGATTAAGTTCGGCAGGGGACCAGAGAAAATTACAGTGTCGGACATCGTCTTAGCCAGTTTACACACCGAAGTTACGTTTAACTTAACCACCTCTGACTGTCTCCGTCGGGCATCATTACCGCCTGCGTGAATCACGACTCGACGGAACCTGGACTTACTCTGAGCTAACATCCTAAGGTTCCCCTCGATGTCACCAACTCTGGCCCCCGGATAACACCTGACTGTAGCCGCTGGGAGCTCCACGTTTCTAACTTCAGAAGAGCCTATAACCAGAGTTGAGTGTTCAGCGGGTGTGTCGCCGAGGGGGGAGAACCTATTACTAACGTGGAGTCTCGGGTGCTCTAAGTTTTTGCGTTTAGCACTATGTTTCCTCCCAACCGGTACAAACCCCTGACTGTCTCCCGGCTGTTGGGAGGGCGCTGGGGTGCTAGCTAAGTTAGCCCTGGTAGCGCGGCCCGCGCTACGAGTAACGACCTGGCTAGCCGGCTTAGCTTCCACTGTGCGGAGCCGCGCTTCTAACTGCTCCAGCCTGGCCTCCAAGTCTAACACAAGACTACACTTAACACAACTACCGCTATCTTTTAATTATAATCAATAAGCTATTGATTTTCTTTATTTGATCTGCAATGTGTAGCAATAATTACTGGTTTAATGTGATAATGTGTTTTCATAATAATCAATGATTATTACATAATGGTTACTGTTTACTGAAATCATGAATGAACGTTTTCTAAAGATAATCCATCATTAATAGGCACTAGATTTTGAAAAGAATCGGATCCGAACCGGATTACGAAAACTATGTAAAAATATAAAATCAAGTAACTCAGTAGGGGGGGGGAAGGGGTTATCGAATCTCGCTTCTTCCCACTTCTTTTCAAAAAATAAATCAAGCTCTACTTGACTTTAGTTAATGATCACTGTTTTTAATTAAGCAAATGTTATTTAGGTGTCTTATATTTGTTTAATTTTCTGTTTTTTATCTATGCATTTTCTCATTTCTGTAATGAGTTTGATAAATCTGTGTACATTCTTTATTACTTTGACTACAATGCTTGAAATAAATCAACAAATCAAATCAAATTAAAGGATAAAACTGTTTTTTATGAAATTATTTGAGACTCACATCAGGCCACAATGGCAGCTTTTAACTTTTGAATTTGTTTTTCTCATTCAGTGGAGCAACTGGGTCACGGCAGCCCTTCATGATCACTTTGCAAACTGTCACCCAGCGAGTGACTCAAGCTCACAAGGCAGACAACGAGCTTCAGCTCTGCTGCAGCAGCGAGCCAAAGCCTCCCAGGAGCCCAGCCGCAAATGCCACTTTAATGACACCAACGCACAAATTAAATTCCTCATTTGTCTCACAGTCAGGTCTGTGCGCAAGAATAACACCAATATTCCCCGATGCATCCACACTGAAAGTCTAACAAACACACATGCGTGTGATAAAGATTACACCAACAACTCGCCCTGGAGGATGAGCTGCTCCTCTGGGAGGAGCAGCACAGATTTGTTCCGGAAAGTTTCTTCTTTCTCTGCTGCTTCCTGCCTCTGCCTCGCACCTTTAGCACAGCAAGCGACAGCGATCACAGTTAATTAGGCTCATTTGGCCTTTCTGTTCCCAGGGCTTGGCTGATAAATGAAGTGAACAAACATGCTGCTATCTCCACTGCCAACCTGAGGGGCACTGCCACAGGCGCAAGACAAACACAAGGCATCTGGGAGCATCAGACTGAAGGAATTTCCACAGGTCATTTACCTGTTGGAATGATCCTCCTCTTATGTAGAGCCTCTGCCTGCCTGAGACAAACGCAATCAATTCATGAATGTTTCCCACAAAGTCCAACCTCTGAAGGCCGTGTCACAGCCACTACATACATTTCGCTCATATTTCACATATTTGTTTGATTTCTGTATTTTGTCTTAGTCTTTTTAAGTTCCCCATTGTGTGTCTGGTTGGTACGATCAGCCACTATAATTGTTCCCTTGAGTTTTCAATTAGGTAGGTCAGTTTAAGTAAGTTTGTTCGTCTGTTCAGTTGTCCTCTGTTACATTTAAAAGCTTGAGTTAATTTTGTTACTTTGTTACTTTACTTTGGCCTTTTTGCCCCCTTAGAAGTTTTTTGAAAAAGAAATTTGAAAAGTTTTGATCAAATTGTTTGCTGTCCTGGTCTTGTACTGCTCGGTCCACCACAGAGGAATAAGTGAGAAAGTGGTCTTAACGTGAAATTTTCACAGATGTTTCATGAATGAACCACGTCAAGACTAGGGTGTGTATTGGCAAGAGTCTGCAGAAACGATACATATCCCGATGTTTTACCGGAATTTTTTTTTCTCTTTTTTAAAAAAAAACCATGACTTAGGAAAACCTTTACTTGAATTTCAGTACATCTTTCATTGTAATAAAATTGTTAAATTCCATTTATTTAATGATCACAATGTTAAGCACTGCAACTGTATCTCATGTATAAGTTGGTTTTACCCAAACAAATTCATAGTGCTTTTATTTTGGTAACTTAAAATATAGAAATGGAACAGTCAACATTGTCTGATTTCCACCACAAAATATATTTTAGTACAAAATAGTATTCAGTACTCAAATCCATCTGGCCCCCCCTCCTGCCCCCATTGGAAATGTACTAGCTCCGCCCCTGTCTTCTGTCCAAATATGAGCTGTTATGAAGAAATGCATTGTGGGAAATATTTCGACTTCTAGTATTTTCCCGTTTTTAAACAATTTGATATTTTCAATTAAATACAAAAATATGTATCTCCCCTTTAACCACTGATGTGTACCGTAATTTACTGATTATAAGATGCTACTTTTGTCACACGCTTTCAACCCTGCAGCTTATTCAATTCTTCCACTTTCGGCTTCTCCCATCAGGGGTCGCCACAGCGAACGAGTCGCATGGTAAATTTGGCAATGTTTTACGCCGGATGCCCTTCCTGACGCAACCTTCTCAAACCGGGCTTGGAACCGGCAGAGGTAGAGAGGGGAACAGGGAGCAGCCCGGAGTCGAACCCGGGTTTCACGGACGGAAGGCGCCGCAAACCAGCACGAGCTAAACTGGCTCCCCTGCAGCTTATTCAATGATGCGGCTAATTTCTGCATTTTTTTAATGCATTTTTTCTAACGGCCGCTAGGGGTGCTCGAGCAGAAAAGGAAAGAGTGAAACAGGGGGAATACGGTATATGTGTTGTTTGGTTTGCAGACGGTCAGTATAAGTCTAGAGTAGCGGTCAACAACCATGTTTCTTTTATTTTCTGAACACAGACAATAAGGGGCTGTGCAACTCAGAGGTCATTATTAATTCTCATATCACACCATCATGCAGACATTTAAAAGTTTCAAGTCAACTTGACTCAAAGTAATGTAATTACCCCCCCATTCCCAGCACATGGAGAGTAAATAAACCCACTGACAGGTTCGTCTCCGGGGCCCTTGTCTGCGTTCTGCTGTGTCTACACTGAAGATAATATGGACTGGAAAACAGACAGGTCAATATTTACTAGATCTCCAGCTGCCGCAAGCTGACAGATTTAGTAGAACTGGGCGTCGTTCTTAAAATTACCATTTTCAATACACTCCCAATCTGCAGCACGCTCAATGCAATCATGCTGCTGCAGCCAGACCTCTCATGTCGACTCGGGCATCCGGCTGTGTCGGCCTATGTGACAGAACCATGTGTGGAGCAGCAGAGGGCAAGTCTGCAGAAGAGCACGTCTCGTGTCAATATTCTGGCTTCACTTTTGCTCCGATCTGGTGGAATTTGTTTCTGCGCTGTTTGAATTTCACCCAAATGAATAAAAAAGACAAAAATGAGTGTAAACCACCAGCCACACTTCTAAATTGTTCTGAAGACACCATCAATCACTTGTCCACACACAGAGATTTCTTCTTTTTGCATTTTCCTTTTGTGTCTCTCCACTTTACCAGGTGTCATACTGGTTGGTGCCTGTTACCATGGCTACAACACACACAGAATATAGAAACATCCCCATCATTACGGCCTTGGTTCAGCCATTTGCTGCATGATATAGATGGTGACGTTGAGCAGTTGGGGGTCTGATAAAAAGTAACACGATGATGTTGGAGTAATTACAGAGTGAAATCTGTGTTTAGTCAACATTAACCCTTCTTATTGGTGCACTGAAACGTTTCTTCTGCAGATACTGTGAATGTCGTTGTGAACAACAGAGCCGGCACAGATGATTTGAAAGATGCAGTCTTCATTTTATTTTATTTTTAGCTTCTTCTTTTGAGGAATATATGTGTGAATATTATACAGCTATGAAAAATTATATTAGCCTTTTATGCTGCTTTCAATAGGAAATCAAAGTCACTTTTTTAATTCAGAAACCTCAATTACAGCCTTCAACTCATAATTCACTTCTATTTATGAGTTCCAAAGACTGACTCTGTTCCTGGAGTCCCTCTGTGAAACATTTAAGGCACCAGATGGGAAGATAATGAACTTCTCTTGCAGAAAGCAGCTGTCTGAAACTTAAGAATGAGGAACTTATGGCTGGCATTTCAATTAGATGGACTGTAATGGATTAAAGAAATAACACGGTTTTGTAGAAAAAACAAAACAACAACATGACATTGGTTTGTTGGTTTGCAGTGTCATTAAAGAATTCCACACATGGTCTGCTTGGAAGAAGACATCATGGTTGCAAATGTTATTTCAAGAAATGACCAACGCCTGTCATCTTGGAAAACCGATGCTGCTGCAGGATACAATCTAGTCTGCATGAGTGGGCAGTGAGGTGGGAGGGAAAATATCCGTACAGAGCAATATAAAGATGTGACAGTGAAAATAGGAGAAACTGGGAAGAATTGGGCTTCAGGTGATGGTGTAAGAGGTGCTTGGCAAGAACAGACAGAAGAATCAAGGAACGAAGATGGCTTGCAGGATGAAAACAATAAGTAATGGGACGTGTTTGGTTCTGACAGAGCAGGAAATTGAACATTTTCACTGCTTTCAATGGTGCAACTCCCTGACAAGCTGATTTTACTGTCCAAGATCCAAACTTAGGGTAAATAAAGGCGTTTTGAATTTTCCCGGGAGGGTCACACCACAAAAGGAATCCAATGAGCAGCTGAATCTTAATCATCCACACAAAGTTCAGAAGAAAGCATCAGTCTGTCTGCAACTGGAGGAACGCTGAGCCCACAGCAAATGTTAAGCGACATCCCTTAATTTACATATGAAACGTTTCAAGTCTAAGGCAACTGTAACAGAGTTATAATGTGCGAGAAACGCATAGTTTTGAAATGTTTTTGTTTTTTTATTTTAATGTGCAACAATCAAATTGTTTTTCCCCTTTTATTTTGAAAATCCTGTAGCGTGAAGAGCTCCCTGTTGCATGATTTTTAATGGCTTCAATTTTTTCAGGCTGCAGAGGGGAGGCAGACTGATTTCTTTTGAAAATAGAAAAGTTTCTTTTTTCTTTTTTCTATCTGTCAGAGAAACTCTGGGCAAACAGCTGAGCTCTACCCACCGGTCCCTGTGTTTCCTGTATGGATGGTTAACCAGGCGGCATCCATTACACTGATGCTGTGACCCTTTAGAGGAGGGATCCCCAGATCCAGGCCTCGAGGGCCGGTGTCCTGCTGGTTTTCCAGTAATCCTGCCCTATTTGCTGCTGATTACCTGGATCAGGTGTGTTTAGCCAATAAGGAGCTTCAATAGCAGGTTGGTTGGAAAACATGTAGGACACCGGCCCTTGAGGCTTGGATTTGGGGACTCCTGATTCAGATCACTGGAGCTGTGCCTTTGGTGTTCTACACTTTTCTTGGTACTTACGGTACACATATTTGTGTTTATATTTGAGTGGTTCACATCCCAGTGTTTGGAAACTTTTCAACAACTGTATGATATTGCAATGGACGATTTTCTTATGCCAGTTTTTCAAGTTAAACCCAAGGGTGCTTTGGACGAGATAATGTAAATCTATGGATGTTAAATGTTAGTTCTCAGGCTTACAGTTCACTGATTACCACTGGATGAAGAACAGGTCTTTGAAAGATGTCCACTTTCCTCAGCATCAAGCGGACTTCCTGGCACTTGGAGGCAATCATCATTTCAGCAACAAGGATTTTATTTTCTAGATTTTATAAGCAACTGTTCCATGTGGATGACAGGAAGTACTTGACCTTCATCATTCCAACAGGCCTGTAAGAAATTCCTCAAGGCTTCTGTAACAGTCCTGTGTCATAGGCTCAATGACCAGCATTGGTGAAGATCAGAACTATCTAAGGGTGCATTGAGACTGAAAAAGTCTGTTGGTTCAGACCCGGTTTGCACTCAGTCTGTGTTCAAACTGCCTTGAAGGACTATTCTGTTTCTAATCAGAGCCTGTAAACAAAATCAACTAGATGGAGATCACATGACTAAACATTTCTTCAATCATTGGCCAGAAATAATGAGGGCAGAGCAAAGCAACAAGAGAAAGAATAATGGGAGTCCTAAGCTTTGTAATCCTTGTCGGGATAGTTCACTTTTTAAACTTTATATTTTGCTGACCAATTTCGAACACCTGTATCAAGGTCAGGTGCAACACTTTTTAACTTGCTGCTTTGGGTTGGCAGAGGCATGCAGCAAGGCGGTTACTGAGGAGATGACGGCTAAATGCTTACGTATATCTTACATATATCTTGCACAATTGTGCGTGATTTTTTGCCAGATGGATATGCAAATTTGTGGCTTTGCATGGCCGTTCCACGCATCTCTAACGGATTATTAGTGCATGTACCACCGATTTAACTCTCATATTGTGTATAGGGGGCAAATATCACATTAAAATGACATTGATGCATGAATCACTAATGTATTTAATATGAATGGCACAGTAGTCACGCACGATTCATGTTCCACATTGATTTAAGTGTTCTTTGTGTGTTTTATTCGTACTTCTTCTATGGTTTTTAGGTGGTTCATTTGTGATACATCAGTAAAAGAATGGCGTAAAGACCACAACTTTTCTCACCTTTTTTCACATATATTCACGGATGACCAATTTTTATCTGTGCAACATGCGCAAAATGTACGCCGTGGCTGTGTGACACGGCCAAACATTTATAAAACTGTGAAGCTGCAAACGCTGAGCCATGCCATACAATGTCCACCCTGAGACTAAAAAGTAGTGGGTCCAAGTCATACCAAAGACTATAAAATGCCTTCCTTCTTGACACCACCGCCAAATGGTTCCTGAATGCAGCTGTATCTGCGGCTCACCACTCCAGGGGAAGGGTCAAATGGGGAGAACAATTTTCACAAACCAAGGTGTGTGACATCTAATGGGACTTTGTGTTATAGAGGAACCACTGTATTGGTCAAGAAGAACACCATGAGTTGAATTGCTCAATGTTAGCTACCAGTGTATAACTAGAGAGTGACACCTTCATTTAGAACCAAGAGGGACAATTGTCTTCTTTTCTAACATCATTTAATAGACAGTTTCTTTTCTGATCTAGTCATGGAAGTTCAGTCATTACAGGTGGTACATAAGCTGCGGTCTATAGCAGAGAAATGGTGCTTTCACTCCCGTTTTTGCATGTCTTTAGGTGAGTTATGACTTTGTTTCATGGATTCAATTCCCTGGAAGTAAGAAACCTGATTGTTATTGATAGTTAAAAGTTAGTCATTAGTGCTCAGTGCTAACATTGATTAAACTCATCTGAACCACAACATTATGAACCTCATGAGTGACGCCTGTGGAGAGAGTGCATCGATCAGGAAGCTAACGTCACGCTAGCTTCTGTGCAGGTGAATTTTATGCCTGACCATAAATCTTTGGACAAAGGCTGGACGACTTTTCCTGTTTTTGATCATATCAGCCTCTTCACTCACCTCACAAATTTTCCACCTCTGTCTTGTTTGGATTGATTTAAAAATTGCGTTGCTCCCTTTTAAAGCTATGGCCTTGATCACAAGTGCATCAGTGATTTATTCAGCTGTGTGTCCTTAGATTGCAACATGGACCTTTATTGTTGGCTCCTAGTTTGTAAAAAAAGTGTTGTCGTATTTTTTTCATGAACTGCAATAATGACAGAAGCCAAACTCAGTGGGCGCTTTAGTGTAACTGTTCATAATGCCTCATAAAATCGTATTTGGGAATATTTTCAATTGTTTTCTACTATAATGATGAAAAAATCAAATTGCATGCACAAAAGAACAAACTTACACAAATCTTTTTGATGTATTGTATCATGTAAAAGGTCCACTGAAAAATGCCTAACATTAGTTTACATGCAACAAATACACTCAGACGCAAACTACAGCCACTATGTACATTTTGGGCATTTTCCACTTCTGAAATTTTGGTCTTTCGTGATACATGTTTGATAATTCACAAGTCTTTCTTGTGTTTGCCATTCGTTGATGTGCACAGATATTTGTATGGGGTTTCAGCCAACAGGTATTTATGGGAATTTGATTTTTGGGCTGTATAGAATCTTTGGTGAGTTAAGAATTACACAGTCTATGCATATTTTACATAGTTTTTAAAAATTCTTACGTATATATTGTGTAACTGTGCACGATTTGCAAACGCACATTTCTGGCTTTCCACAACCGTTCCACGTTTGTTTAACAGACTTTTCAGACGTGTACCACTGATGTATAACTTTCATATAGTGTACACAGCGCACACATCACGTTCAAATCACATAAAAGACGCACAAAGCACTAATGAATTGCATATAAACAGCACAAGGCTCATGTTGATTTACGTGTTCTTTGTGTGGTTTATTCCAACTTCTTCCGTGGTTTTAATGTGGTTCATTCATGAAAATTTCACATAAAGACCACAACTTTCACATTGGACCAATTTTCATCTGTGCATTATGCGTAAATTTTACCCAGCGGCTTTGTGACGCGACCTTTAGCTGTAAAGTCTGTCTGCTAGCTGTAGAGCAGTAATGCTGACCATCTCATTACCAGGCAATCCTTCTCCTTTAATCAATTAAGTTTGCTGTCATTTTCAACCTGGTGAGTCTGTACTGGTATAAAATCAAACTAACCCAGGCTAACCAAAGAACCAAATTAATCACTGCAACAATGCTTTTATCAAATTTCAGTGAAGACGTGAGGGGTATCTGGTCATGCGTGTTTGTTTGCTGATGAAGGGCAGGTACAGACAGAAGGTGAAACAACAAGATATGTGGCACCCCCTCTTTTGCTCTCTGCTTTGTGGATCGATATCTTTCAATCTGCTCTCCTCAGCTCACTGCTGAGAGACTTTGGGTAATAGGGTGTATAAAAGCTCCAGGAGCTGGAAGTGTAGAGCTTCAGGATTGTCCAGCTTCTTGATTCCTCTTAAGTTATTTATAGGGACAGAGATGTTCTATTTTAATTCTGAGCGTCTGTTCTTAGTTGTACAGTTTGACTTGTTAAAAGATGTTGAAGAAAGAGAAAACCCAGAGGGACAAAATTGTCAAATTAGGATAACTGTATCCGTCTACTTTAAAATTACGTTCAACCAAAAATACTTCAACCAAATCTGTACTTTCCTGCTAAAACCAGTGATGAGCTGCTTCTCATTTACAAAAACATAAACTATCAATTCTCGCAATGATTAAAGTGTGATTCAACATTTTTATAAATAGTATGGATTTAAGATTTATGTACAATTCAATACAATTGTATGTATATGGCCAAATATTACAACAATAGTCATCTCAATGGGCTTCATAACGCTAATTGTAATAATAATAATAATAGATACTTTATTGATCCCACAATGGGGACATTTTTCTCCGCATTTTGACCCATCCCCTGGGGGAGCGGTGAGCTGCAGCCTAACCGCGCTCGGGAGGCAGTAGTGTTAAGGGTCTTGCCTGAGGGCCCTCACTGGGTGATGTTCATTGCTCGCCATTGATATGGTAATTGACCCAGTACCATTGTTCATTCCCTCCGGGAATCGAACCCTGGATTCCTGCATTGTAGCCTCTCACCTTACCAACCTATTCGCCCGTTAGGGGCATCGAGCTTCAATGTCAAGTCAATGGTACTGAGCTGCGGCGCAATTTGAGCGCCGGGCGAGGTGCGCCGGTGAGGCGCGTCGGTCTGGCAGCGGCGCAGCAAGAGTTCAAATAGCTGAACACTGGCGAGGTCACTGCTTCACATCAACCAATCAGGGACTCTGCTTTGGGCACCTGACATGTTCAGTGACTCGATCAGTGACATCAAGACAATACAAAAACATGTTAGAAAAGGAGCAGAGAAAGAAACACTTATTTTATCTTCCCCAATTTAATTATTTAAAAAAAAAAAAACCTAAGTAATCTAAAGTAATCCTAACAAAAGAACAAGCATGCCAACATTTGATTTAAATATTAAAGAAAAGAATGGTTTTAATGAAATAAATGCAAAGAAAATTGGCAATTTTAAAGGTTCTCATGAACCAATTTTAACAAACAAACCATTTTTTTTCTCAAAGTTATGATAAAATAAAGGCCAACAAAAAATCCCTTGTAAAGAGAAGGGAATCGAAAGAGCCAAGGCTTTTCCAGTCTAAAAAAGTATCGGCTCCCCAGAAAGAAGGAAAATGCCCATCATGAGTACCAAAGTGCTTCACAATAAAAAATACAATAAAATTAAATGAAATAAAAATTCATACAATAAGTAAAAGAAAATAAGATGCCACCAAAACATTATCAGGTGATGTTTAAAACTGTTAGGTCCAACCTCTTTAAGTTAGGTTCTGATTTCATGTGCAGTTCTGCAGGGACTGAGGGCCGGTAATAAAAAAAAAAAAAGCACGGTCACCCCAGTGAGAATATAGATTAGTTGTCGAAAATCAGCTCCTTTTGTTCCGGTGATTCATTTAAGTGAGACCATCTGCAAACATTTCACTACCAGTACGCTGACAACCCCACCACTAATACTGTTCAGATTCACCGCCATTATTCACAGTCCAGTGAGATAAAACATTTAAAGAGTGATTAAACAATGAGGCCGGTGGATCACGCCTACAGCGCGTAGACGTTCTCCAGAACCAGGCTTTGTACGCTGTGACAATGACAGAAGATAAAAAAGATCCCATGTGACTCATTGTAATTCGTTGAAGAAGCAGCCATTCAGTCAGCTCCTTTTGGCTCTTTTGGCATTCAGCCACAAATAAACCTCGTAAATTTGCACGGAGCAAATGAGGCTGACACACTGATTTAATTGAGGCATCAAGTCTATTTTCAAAATGAAATGCGACGACATTATTCCCAAGATGATTTCATTCACAGAGGTTAAGATGGACACAAATTCAGAGGTCCTTCTTAGTGATGTTAGTCATGTGTTTAAAAGCATTTAAGCAACTCTAAAGATACAGTAAAAAGCTTTTGGCCACATAAATCTCCTCATATTATCATCAATGGAAATTTAATAAACATTTTTTCTCATTTATGGTTTTTCAAAAATGTCATTGGAGCTACAGTGTGAGTTTACATGTTTGTCCCTGGGTGAGTTTTCCAAAAGCAGATAGTGAAACAACTTTTTAATCAAATATCCAATATTTGCTTTAAAGCACCTTAATTATTGTTTTCATTTCTCACATTCTGTTTTCAGACACGCTCACTCACGCACACACCAGTGCATGAGATTTCTCTTCCTGCCAAAGGCAGAGAAACCTTTATGTTGAGCACAAAGATGGTTTTAAATTTGTATCACAGCATGTTTGTGTAACCGTGTTGTGTACATCCAAGTCTGCGTTTGTGTTCACTGCTGACAGGTTATGAGGAAAACGTTTTATTTTACTACAGAAATTTTAGAGACTGCAGACCTGATGCTCCCACTTACTTCATACTGCTTTCATGAGTAGAAGCACACTAGTGAACAGTGCAGCAGATCACTTCACTCTGATCAACAGATTTAAGCAGGAGCTTCATTTCTGCTGTAATGTTTTGATGACAAATATAATGAAATTCTTTTAAATTCAGGCTGCATGGTGGAGACGTGGTTAGCGTTCATGCCTCACAGCGTAAAAGGCCCTGGTTCAAAGGTGTAGGCTGTGCAAAGAGGTGCCTGAAACAATCCAGCACATAACTGCAGAGTGTAAGATGCTGGCAGGGAAAGCATACATGGAGCGCCACCATCATAAAATATTATACAGGAACATGTGTGCAGAATATCGACTGGAACCCCCAAGGTGAAAATGGGAAACACCTCCGAAGGTTGTAGAGAATGAGAGGGCAAAGATCCTGTGGGACTTCCAGATCCAGACAGATAGGATGGTAATGGCGAACCAACCAGACATTGTAGTGGTGGATAAAGAACAGAGGAAAACCGTTGTGGTGGATGTGGCAGTGCCAAGCGATGGGAACATCGGGAAGAAGGAACATGAGAAACTGGAGAAATACCAGGGACTCAGAGGAGAACTGGAGTAAGCATGGAAAGTGAAGGTGACAGTGGTGCCTGTGGTAATTGGAGCACTGGGGGCAGTAACCCCCAAGCTGGAGGAGTGGCTACAACAGATACCTGGAAAGACCTCAGACCTCTCAGTCCAGAAAAGCGCAGTGCTAGGAACAGCTAAGATACTGCAGGACCCTCAAGCTCCCAGGCCTCTGGTAGAGGACCCCAGCTTGAGCGAGAAACCACCTTAGGAGGGTGAGAGGGGCGTTTCTTTTGTTTTATATATATGTGTGTGTATGTGTAGAGAGAGGGAGAAAGAGAGAAATTTGTCCCCAAAATACAGCAAACACAGTGGAAGTGCTATGATCATGTGGGTCTGCTTTGCAGCAGGAGCAAATAATGGGATCAGTCGAACATTAGCATGTGAAACCATGACAGCTCCAAAACCAGAGAGCCTGTGACTTTTAACCCTGGCATGTAATGTGAAGGCGAAGCAGAGCACCCATCAACCTCTTCGGCATCTTTAAAACATTTGTGTGTGGAACTTTATAGCACAGTTTGATCTAAATTTAGGTTAATTTACTCTCTCTATCAGTTTATGAGGAAGTGAACTGCAGGCCGAGCTCTGTGCTTCTGCCCAGCTGTTTCTCACTGATTGGACTACAGATAATAAGCAAAAAGTCATTCTAACCTCGCACCAGGAAAGTTATTGATCTCATTGCTTGCAGAGCTTTGGTGCAGTGAAAGACACCCAAACTCCCTTGAACAAGAAATGTAATTGAGTGAACTGACCTTGCAGAAATACGAGGGACAAGAGAAGGCGGGGGGGCTGAGAAGGGAGGGAGAGCCAGAGATACAGAGACCAGGAAATATGGTGTGACCAAAATCTCAATCACAATAAATCTGTTTATTTATAATTCTGTCAAATTAAATTAAATTAAAATTAATAATTTGTTGTTGGAGCTTGCTGAGCATGTCTCAGACAATCCGCCTCTTTTCAACTAACAGCAGTGATTTAAAACGCCGTGTCACACAGCCACTACGTACACGGATGAAAACTGGTCATACATGACTATACGTGGAAAAAGTGAGAAAAGTCGTGTTCTTTACGTGAAAATTTCACAGATGTATCAGGAATTAACCACTTTAAAACCACGGAAGAAGTACGAATTAAACCACGCAAAGAACACGTAAGTCAACGTAGAACATGAACCGTGTGTGATTATTGTGCTGTTTGGATGCAATTCAGTCAAATTAGACATTTCTAAATGGATTTTACTACGCATTTACCAGAGAACCTTTTGAAATTGAAATGTCAAATACCATTTTCATTATCATTTCAATTAAGTGACAGAATGAGCAGTGTTGAGGAAGAGAATGAAAAAGCATTTTGGCGGATTACTTTTTCATTTTCATTTTGAGCCAAAAAATGCAGCTTTATTTTGAAAATGAAAAAGCATTTCTGCTTTTGACTTTTATTTTTAATTATGCTACACAATCGCTTCCATATATCCCACATGGATCGCAAAAGATCGAAATTTCATACGTGGAAAATCCGGACAACAGTCTGCATCATTGCATCTTTGAAAACATAGACAATCAGTCCTCGGTTTAAATCCAGACAAATCTTTAGGAGATGCAGTGCTCGATTTACTGAAGACATCTTTAACCTCGAATGGGTTTTTTCACTAACTTATGAGAACATCGAAGCAAAGCCAGAGCTGTTTATGATTCATTATTACTGTGGGAGAGGAAGAACACCCCCAGGTTTCTTTACAGCACCTAGCCAAGCTGATGGAGTCACACTGCAGCTCAGCTGGGCTCCCAGAACTCTTCCTAAATGTCACTTTTATTGGAGGAAATGTTGACAGTATAAAAATTATCACTGAAGTTTCAATGAGTTCATCAAATTTTAAAATGACGCAGAAGCAAATTTGTTTTTAGTTTCTGCTGATGTCTCTAAGTTCACCTAAACACAACAACCAGATGATTGTTTCCTTCTGTTTTACTGTCGTACTAAATTGTATTTCTCCTGTTTGAACATCAGGCTTTTAAAGTCAGTGTAGCTAAAATATAAGTAAACCCAGACGTGTGAGTCAGAGTCAAACCTAAATGTATCTCATCGTTATCTCAAATGTTTCTGTGTGAACTCCTGCAGCTCATCAATCAGATGAGCTTGAAGCTTTAGTTGGATTTTCCAGCACAGAAAGGTGAAGTTACAGATGACCCCCTCCAACCCCCTGCTCTGAGGAAATAGAACATTATATGCAAAAGACACTCAAAAATCAGAGCTATAAGGCGAATGTTAGGGTGGATTCACACTGGACACATTTGGTCCGCTTTAAGTGAACCAGAAACAAATGTTTAGTCTGAATACACCCAAGCAGACCCTGGTCCAGGACCGGGAACCGCTTTCTGACCCGTCTTTGGAGGTGGTTTTCGGTTTGTTTCCGATTGGACTGAGCTTCGGTTCGCTCTGAGATTCCTCAGTCTGAATACCAGAAAACAACTGGAACCAACGGCCACCGTAGCCGGTGGTCATGTGAAGTAAAGAGAGTAGGACTGCAGCAACTGATGAGCCTCGGACAAATATAAAGCAACGATTGTCGTGTTATCAAAGAGGAAAAAAAGGGTCCAACTGTTTTCTTGTTAGAAGGTTAATTTTCAACACTGAAAACATTACCTACATGCTTTTTTGTGTCTCGTCACACAGCACTCACTGGGGGCTGCTGTGACCTCATCCTAAAAAATACTGTAACAACTAGGGATGGCCCGTTTGACACGGCGCTTCGGCGCACGTTTCACTTTCATGAAACAGAGTGTTTCAGCACAATGTTTCAGGGCGTGTGTCAACTAGCGCAGATCACGTGGTTGATGACGTATGACGCGCCAAATGCTTCGTTTGGTCGAACCACGGTTCAGATGTCACTTGCGTTTCTAACAGTTGGGCGCCCTATTCTCTAGAAACACTAAATGAATCCCGAACGTTTCCCGAACGTTTCCCGACCAGTTCTATTGTTTCCCCTGTAGAATCAGCATCAGTTCATTGCACTTTACCATGACTCCTAGTAAAAAACATACTGTGGGTCAAGATTGTTTCTACTCGATTTCTCCTAATAAAACAATCCATTATGAACAGTGTGTATAATGAAAATACTTCAATAAATTTATAATGGGAAGACAAATTAGCATCAGCAGCGATAGCTCAGTGGAACAGTTGATGGGAGTCACATCCAAGGGTCCTGGGTTGAAGGCCAGCAATTTACAGTTTTTTTTTTTTGCTTTTCGTTTTTTTTCTTCATGTGATGTGTGTTTTGCTGTCAAGCACTTCTCACAGAAAACGTCACATGTTGTGTTGTTTTACGTGTTTCTTTTTAATAATCATCAACAACATTGTTTTGTTTTAAGTTTTTTCATCATCATTTCCACATTGAAGTGTTACAAGGAGCTTAGGTGAAGCATATGATATACGTCCAGTCCACCACCAGATGCCGCTGTTCTGTGTGGTTTCAAAGCACTGAATGGGTGGTTCATTTTTCCGGCACAATAACATGAACCCCAAAGGAAGCTTCATGGGGCTTCAATTCCCATCCCTAGTAACAACCCAGCAGCTATGTCTCTTTAGCGGCAAAAGAAGAACCAAACAGTTCAATAACCAGTTTCATTTGAGAGCTGTCCATGCCCCATACACCGTACAACCCCAGACAGTCTCAAGGAGAAATAAACAGGCAGGGAGGCAATGTCTCCTTCTCAACATCTAGCCCATTCATTCATGCACACACAAACAGCCCAAACAGCATGGACGTCACTTATGCTTCCAACCCTCTCACTCAAGGTTTTCACACCAAGATTTCCCACTTCCCATGAGTCTTAGGGGCTGAAGGCAGGGCTAACCACCAGATCGCTACAATACCTTGTATCGCGATAGTTCATTAGGGGATACTTGTACCAATTCAAAATGATGTCAGGACGATATTTATTTAATTATTTCTGACTGTCCTTCAGCGTCTGACTCTTGTTTTCCACTTCCCCCGTCCGATCGCTAGTTGGCAGCAGAGAACACGGAGCCTCTGTGGCAGCTCTGCACCACACAAAACAAGAAGAAGACATCAGCGAGAGGCAGCTTTCTTTGTTCTTATGAGACATGAACTACTTCGTTTTTACTTGGAATGGGACCAGAACTGAAACTCTGAACCATGTTGTTGCCAGTATCATATGAAAGTGCGGATTGTGGTGCTTTTTAGCGGACTCATATAAAAACGAGTGAAGCACTGCAGCTGCACAGCGGCTAATAGGCTAATGCACTTAGCATCGGCCAAAATGCTATCGGCAAAGCGGGCCAAAGTTCTGCAGAACCTCCCAGCAATGGATTCTACTTTAGCGACCAGATCGATCAGAGTGATGTGTACGACGCTCTGAAAAAAGGTCAACTTCGTGGCAATAACCGTTACTGGTTTACTTCCGTGTGTGAGAAAGAGGAGCTGCAGTGCAGACTGTAAATAAAGCATCTGAGCCATATTAAGGTGCTCTCCTTCATCCATTCCTGCTGCCTCATCATCACACTTTGTTTCTGGAAAAAATGAGCCCCCCCCCCCCCTTTTTTTGGAAGTAACATTCAGGCTCCTGAACTGTCTAAAAGTTCTGGAGAAGCTACATTGAGCAATCTGTAAAAGGAACAGACCTTTATTTACTCAGTCATACTTTAGAACCTTATTGGTTAAGGCACATTTTGTTACTTCAAGAGAATCTATCTGATCAGAACCGGATTTAAAACACTGTAAAACTATCAAATGAATGAACTCAGTAGGGGTGGGATTATATAAGCTTGCTTCTTCCCACTCCTTTCCAAGCAATAAATCAAACTCTACTTATACTTCAGTTAATGATCACTGTATTTAATTAAGCAAATGTGATTCAAGTGAGGTTTTGTTTTGTTTTATTTTCTGTCTTTTTAATCTATGCATTTCATCATTTCTGTAATGAGTTTGACAAATATGTGTAAATTCTTGATTGCTTTAACTACAATGCTTGAAATAAATCAATAAAATCAAATCAATAAAATCACATTCATTTTATTGTTTTTTTCATATACTGAAAAATATTTTGTTGTGGAAATCAGGTGATGTTGACTGTGCTTAAAATTTTGATCATTAAATCAGTAGAATTTGGCAATTTTATTACAATTAAAGACGGATTGAAATTCAGGTAGACTTTTTCTAAGTCATATTTTTTTTTAAAAGAGAAAAATGTGTTCCGGTAGAATATCGGGATATGTATCGTATTGCTAGACTCTTGCCAATACACACCCCTACTTGGACGAATGCAGGCTCGTTAAAACAACTTTTAACGTGACACATATTGCTTCTCACTGTTTTCCCGACAATATATGTCACAAAGACTTATCAGTACCTTTTTAGCCGTCTTGTTGCCAGTAATCGCCTTGCAGCACGCCTCCGCCGGACCACAAAAGCAATTAAAAACTATTGTAGCTGATGTTGATACAGACATTCAAAACTGGTCAGCGAAATATAAAGTTTTAATAAGTGAACTTTCCCAATCAGGCGAAGGACTTCCATAAATTCTGCCAACTGTTGCTTTACCCCACCCTCGTAATCCCTGACCAATGAGTGAAGAGATCTTTACTCACATGATTTTGTTTACAATCTTTAGTCCGAAACAGTAAAGTCCGCTTGATGGTAGTCTGAATACAGACCAAACGTAAGGTTCTGGATGTTTTTTAATCATTATTACTTTAAACTTTATTGACAATTGAGGTATCATATAACGAACAGCAACTATATAATCAACGTTACCTCAAATAGCAATCACCATTAGGTTCTGGACTTGATCTGGACCAAATTAGGTGGACTTGATTCGGTCCAACAGATTTCCCAGTCTGGATACACTTTTCTTCTTTTTGTAATGGCTATCTCGGGCGATACCCAGTCTCTTCTTTCTTCTGATTGGTTACATTCTTAGGTTACAGTGTGCTGACTGGCTACTTGTTCACAAGTGACACCCTCTTCCTCACAAACAAACAAACAGACAGACAGACAGGGGGACAAGACATTGGTTGGCAGTGTCAGCTGAAATTATTCCAGCTTTTGCAGCCTATTTACTCAAAAACAGTCAGCCCAGTGCAAAACAGTAACACAACAAAACCCCAAATAATGATCAGGCTTTAATGATTAGTAAAATGATTGATGAGACTGGCAGCCGGCGATCTCTGACCAGCAGATGGTGCAGCGGTCACTGAACAATGTAGATTTAAAAATAGAGAGAGCCCTCCATCTTTTAGCCTAATCAGAGTTAGTGATGTCAGGGAGGATCCAAAATGAGCGACATAACAGGAGGGGCCGTCAACAAACACGGGGATCGTGAGAGAACACGCCGTCTTTGAACTGATGGAGATCTTCAGTCATGCAATCTATTTTCTTAGGCTTCAACTAACCGTGATTAAATCCTGTCAGCAACATAAAATGAACATAATAAAAGCCTTGGACGGCAGTAGTGAGCCAGGAGAGATAAAGACTGTAGATGTGCAGATGTATATTAGCCAGAGGATTGTTAGCATACATATTTAATGGACTGAAGGTGATGGACTTAATTCATCACAAGCTAAACCAATAAGGAGTCAAGCTTTAAAGACCCACATTGATGAGAATGGTATTTTTAAATGTTCTTGAGGCATTAATTCAAATGATGGACATATATGAAGGAAAAAAAGCTGAAAATTGTATTGGTTTTTTCAAATCGCTGTGAAACAGGAGTAGACAAATAAAAGCTGATCGTAAAAAATATGATGGGCGGGGCATAAGCTCCCTGCTCCGCCCCCACTTGTGGACAGTAACTCTGCTCAAACATGGTACTCAGCCTGTAGATAAATATCTACATTAATGTTTTATTGCAGCTTTACTACTGTAGACTCCAGTATCTGAAATAAATGTCTTAGCTGACAACTGAAAGTGCAAAAACACAATTAAAGATTAAATTGCAGAAGTTTTGTGAAAAAGTTCAAATAAATTAGACATGAGTTCACACTTGAATAAAAAACAGACACACTTTCCTCAAAGATCATGTTACTCAAAGGGAGGTATTTGGTTGGACTGGTCCAACACCACAGCAGTTACCCTGGCATAAAACTGAGTTCTTCATGGGACAAAGGAAATTCAGTGTCCGATTTAAAAATCAGCCTTTGGTGTAACAGCTGCTTTAATATAATAACTGTTTTTTTTTATTCAGGTTTTTGCTACTTTAGTGATGTTTTACACTACACTTGTGCCTTTGTTCTATAGTAGATGGGATAGGCTCCAGCAGCCCCCCTGACCCTGCTATGAGGAGGGTCAGGGGGAAGAAAAGTGACATTATTACACATAATATTATTACACACTGCCCTGCAGTGGAGAAGTGCTTTGTTGTCTAAATATTCCATAAAGTTTGTGTCGCTCCAGGTTCTGCTTCCTGGTTCGTCATCACTTATAACAGATGTATTCCTCAAAGGTCAACACGTTCCGGCTTCTTTTTAGCCAAAATTACATCAGTTTGTTACCACTGTGCTGCTTTAGGTTATTTTCAATGTTCCTTTTAAACTGATTTTTCAATTTAACTGTGGTACCAAGAAGCTTAGAGGCTTTCTTTTAATATAAAAAAGGTGGAGAAATGTCTCCGTTTAAGGTGCAGTATTGATTTATTTTTTTTCATAAGATGTTTCAAAGTTAAAATTGACTAAATCTCCGCCGCCATCATTCACCGTCCATGATAACAGCACATAATGGATATCCTCGGGGCAGAAGTGTTCCAGCTGCGAGATGTCGGGGCGCCTGGGGTTTGGAGATTAAAAGCATTTCCAACAACCTGCATCCTGTAGGCAGCAGTGAAAGGGTGGCATCACGTCTTCCTTTCAGGAGCCATCTCAGTGCGAATCTTCTATAAACTTCAGCACTTCCTCTGTCACTTGGTTTTTACTGCCTATACCTAAACCTTCCTCAGTGCCAGACCTTTGCTTATGATCCTCCTCCACAGGAACAGCAAAGCTTTCTGTTTGCAGCTCAGCTCAGGTTTGACACTTTGTAAAATCTACATTACACCACAACGATTTGAAGGCAGAATTTAAACTAACAGAGCCTCAGACGTGACGATCTGGTCTGAGACACAGGCAGGCTGGTGTACGAGGAGTGATAAATGAAGCAAGACTCTGCTTTGATGAACCTTCAGGGTTTCTATCTTCATCTAAACAGGGACCTAAACTATCATCTTATATTAATGTCAGAGTTTTTTCCAAGGCTGGAAGATTTACTGATCGCGTAACTTAAAATCCCTCTATGATCATCTTTTGTTGTATTTTCAAACTGTCCCAAGTGGTCTTTTGATTATGATGATGATGATGTCATTTTAGCCCAAATCGAAAAAACTGTGTCGTTTTCCAGGACATAGTTTCTGCAGAGCAGCAGGAGTTCATTAGAAATTCACTTCTGAGTTGTGGGCGGGACTGTCCCACAAAATCTGATTTGTTTTTATTTTTATTGTCATATGAACCTTTTCTGTTGGACCCACTCGAAATTTCGCAAGTCGGACTAAACACCAGGAGGGGGGCTGGGGGCTGTCACCAATAAAAAATGGAGGATATCTCTTCGCTGTACAAAACCATTCTGATTGGTCAGACCACTGAACATGTGTTGCATTCACTAAAGCCTGGGAAATGCAAAACTGCTTTTATCATTTGTGGTATGCAGCAGTTCTGGGCTGAAAGACCTTCCAGGGCTTGAGGAGTAATGTTTGGGGCTAGAGCCGGGAATCCCAGCGACACCACTGGTACTGGTGGGAGTGGCGTGGGGTAAGCCCACGCCACGTCGTCTTATAATTTCCACTTTTGACCAACGATTTCAGGCGCCATCTCGTCTTCAGAACTATCCAGCTGTACAGTTTAGATCCAGATTCCAGTGCAGACGAGGAAACCAAAGCGGATGCATCAGAAGGGAGCGGCTCAGGGAGCTTGTGGCCCACTTAGCGCATTTCCACGTCACAAATACAATGTTGCTCCCGTACAGGTTTGCCCTATTTTTGCCAGCAAACAGCCCGTATCCACCCGTAAGGGCAGTTGTAATGTAGCCGTTTCATGTTTGTTCTCGGTTCATTGCATATTTATTTCATTACCTACAAAAGAAAAGAAATAGAAACATGATGTCACCTAGCATTGTCATAAATACATAAAGTTGAAAAGGAAAAATGTTATTAACTGTTTAAGAATTTATGATCTGGACTACTTGACCAAACTAAATTCCAAGTGGTTTAAACAATTAGAATATTGTTGAAAAAGTTCACTTAGAGCCCTGAATGCACCAGCAGGCAAAAGGGGAGCCTCCCCGGCACCCTCACCCCCTTCCCTGGAGCAGGCAGGCTGCAGGTGATCTGCACTTTATATAACGTGCTGCAGTGACTTGTGATGGTGAGACCTGACTCTGCAGAAAAACGATCCAGAGAGGTCAGATGCTGCGTCCATGAAATGTGATTTATTAAAGACCCAAACGCTGCAGACTGAAGATCCACATGAAAGAGTTACTTAAGAAATAAGACAGAGACAGCAAACCAAACAAGGACACAACAGGGAAACAGACATGAGGAAAACCATGCACACAAACAGGTAATCAAAGGACCATCAAGCAGGAATTTGGTTCAAACTGAAACCCGGTGGTATTATGACTGAATAACTAAACCTAAACTAAGACAAAAAATACATTCTAAAGCATATATCCTTGTATCTTGAAATGTTTTTTGTGACACAATAATGCTGTTTAGGGAACATAGCCTTTCCTTTTCCAGTTATTTGACACTGACTTCTGTTTTTAAACTTCCTCTGCATCGTTTTTGCTTTAATTTAAGACAAACGCCAACGCAGAGATTCAATTCACTAAGATTTCTCGTTGCCAGGATGTTTGTCATACTTGATTAAAAAAAGATCTGCAATTGTTTTGACCTGCTGTGCGTGCACGAAGTGGAAACCTGCTGTAAATGAGTTTATCCTTTATATTTCTGCAAACTGAACTTGTGCACACATGCTTTAGGTTTGCACATATGTAACAGAGTAAATGTGTTGCACATGCTTCATAATCAATAAAAAAGTGCACATCCCTTAACCTCTTGAAGGCTGAATTTATGTCCAGGGATGAAAAAAAAACATTTTTGCTTTTATGTTGATGCTAAATTCAAGTTGTTGATGTAAATTTTCATTAATAGGAGTCAAGATGTTAAATGTGTGCACATGATGTGCAAAATGATGTCAGTGTGCACATGTTTTATATCTGCACGAGCTGAAAGTGTCTGCATCCTGTAAGTGTGTATACATGATGTAAGTGTGCAGATGCTTCCCATTGTATTTGCTGTGCACAGACTGCTAGTGTGCACATGATGTAAGTGAGTAAACATGTTGCAAGTGTCCACATGCATCGTATTTGCTAAAGCTGGAAGTGAGTGTGCACGCTGATAGTGTGTCCTGCTTGTGTGTGCACATGTTTCTATTGTGTGCACATGATGTGAGAGTGTGTACATGCTTCATATTTGCCTTAACTATCAGTGAGTGCACATGCCATGTGTGCGTGGATCGTGTCTGTACATATTTCAAATCTGTGCACAGGATGTAAGGGTGCAAATGTTGTTATTTTGCACAAGTTGTTAGTGTGCATTAGTCGTTGTGTGCATAAGTTGTTAGCATGCACATGTGTCTCCTGCTGGCTGAGCTGCTACAATACATTTCTTCTCAAGACTCTGACTATATGCAGCTGTTTACCCAGGAATATAATTAGCCTGGGTTATTAGGAGACTAACAGGAATAATTTGCTTCCCTTAATTATTAATGTGCTGAAACATGGAGGGCCTGACAGAAGAAGGAACAGGGATTTTGAGGTTGTCATGGTTTCTAAAAGCTTGATCAAACTGTATTTAAAATGTTTTCTTGAGTTGCTTGTAAAGCAAAACAGATTGAAACTGTAGACCCCAAA
This sequence comes from Oryzias latipes, assembly GCF_053564925.1. Taxonomy (NCBI): domain Eukaryota; kingdom Metazoa; phylum Chordata; class Actinopteri; order Beloniformes; family Adrianichthyidae; genus Oryzias; species Oryzias latipes. Next base: position 3,061,123 of record NC_136237.1, on the reverse strand, counting down.
CAAAAAGTCTTCACCATCCAGAAATTACAACCTAAAATGTTAGCGGGTCTTACGAAGAACTGAGTCAGACTTTGGGAGCATCCATGCTGGGTTGTTAACTGCTTGACATGATCAGAAAGTATTGTGTTGACACTTAATCCATGAAACTGCTTCCCGTTTCATTTTCCAGAGAATACATCAATCCTGTAGGAAATGACGGGATGCGGCTTCATTCTTCAATTCTTTGTGGCCACAATATTGTCATAATTCTCAGGCAAGACAGACCCAGTCGCTGAAACCCAGAATGACAACACAGGTGAGTGGCGTGATAAGTAGTTTTTAATCTCAATGGAGATAACAGGATAAATTTGGCAGGATGGCGATCCGGACTGGAGCGAGGCTCGTGACGTGGCTGGAGGTAATACAGCGGCTGATCGGTCCCAACGTCTTCAGAGGCAACAGGTGAGTAACAGGTGACTTCCACACGGGTGACCTTCGTGTTGATGAATCCTGAGACAAGGATATACACTGACCAAAAATACAAATGCAACACTTTTGTTATTGCTCCCATTTTTTATGGTATGAACTCAAAGATGTGAAACATTTTCCACATTCACTAAATAACCAGTTCTCTGAAATATTGTTCACAAATCTGTCTAAATCTGTGATAGTGAGCACTTCTCCTTTGAGGAGACAATCCATCCCACCTCGCAGGTTTGCCATACCAAGATGCTGATTAGACAGCATGATTATTGCACAGGTGTGCCCTAGACTGGGCACAAGAAAAGGCCACTCTGAAATCTTCAGTTGTATCACACAGCACAATGCCACAGATGTCACAAGTTTTGAGGGAGCGTGCAATTGGCATGCTGATAGCAGGAATGTCCACCAGAGCTGTTGCTAGGGAATTGAATGTCCATTTCTCAACCATAAGCCGTCTCCAAAGGCGTTTCTGAGAAATTGGCAGCACATCCAACCGGCCTAGGTGGGATGGTAGGTAGCTAGGTAGGCAGGCAGGTAGGTCGGTCGGTCGGTCGGTAGGTAGTTTCTATGTGGATTCAACTAATGTTTTTTCCTTCGGTTACGTATTAAAATCACACTATTTTGGCATCAGTCAGACCTTTGTCTTTATGGCATCCGCCTCTTTTTGGCCCCGCCTCTCCCAGCAGCCTCAGTTGGTGGATTTGAGAGAACTGGATAACTGGAAAACTGGAATGAGCAGCACATTTGTATGTTCTGAATAAAATCCTTATTGCATTACTATAAACTCAATATGGTTGATTTTGTAAGAGGAAAAATTAGGTTTTTGAAGCTTTGCGTTGCACAACAGGTGAGGTTATTAAGACAGTAAGGGTTTGAGTGCTGCATCGCTGCACTTTTTCTTGGGAGCAACCCCATAAATCCATTACTATGAATACATTTATTGCTGTGAAGTGAAATATGTGCTGATTACTAGAGCTTTTTTTATCTAGCTTCCTTATGCAGCTGAAAATTTCTTTGCATGGATTGCTATCTTTGCATAATTTTGTACATCTATCAACATGTTTTGTGCTTGAATGATTTGCTGTCTGCACAGTTTGAAGGATCCGAGAAAAAAGCAACAACAAAAAAAACAAAAAGAAAAGCCCACCCACCGTGCAGATAAAAAAAAGCTGTGACTTTCTTTGCACTCACATGATTGATTCGTGTGGACATTCATGCACTCATGGAGGTCCTCACCAGGTTTATTTTGGTTTGATTCTTCTGCATATTTCATGGACTGCTGGTGAGCTTAAGATTTTACGTTTTCTAGGTTTTCGGTCACAACATCATATCGGATGAGGAAAATAATCAGCCTTTTCAGCTGTTTTTTTTAAATATTCACCTTTTAAACTTTAACACACTGACAGTGGTGATTTTCTTGTTCATTGTAAGAGTTGTCTAACCAGAAACTATATTTTGTTTGACCTTTTTAGGACCGTTTTCCTGACCATGTGCTGTATAAATTCCACAGTTTTTGGTTACATTTGTTTTTAAAAACCAAAATAACAAACCTTTCTACTTCCAAACCTTAAAGAATAGAATTTAAAGCTGAGAAAAAAAATGTCCTTCAAGAAAAGCACCTTTTGAGTCAAAGAACTCAAGGGTAAGTGCTGAAGCCCCACCTGGACGGCCATCTGTCTGCGTACGTGCCTGTTCATGTATTCGTAACAAACCAAATCTGCTTGTGGCGCTGATCAGGTAAACAGATTAGATTGAAAACCATTGATGGAAATTTAAGAGATTGTGTCTTTACCTCCGGAACATGACGCTTTTATGAAAAGGCAGAATTGTGTTTGGGATTCCTCTTTTGACAAACTCCTTAACCGCCAAAGTTTAAATGGGCTGTCAGCTCTGACATTCAGATGTCTCCCAAAAACAAGTTTATTCTTCATTTCTGGGAAGCAAACCAGACGGAGTGAACCGCTCGCCTTTGCATGTCCTGTAACTCTTCAAGAGAACTCGTGAAGAAGGAAAACAATTCAGTCGAAAGGATGCATCGGGTAAAGTCCTCCACCTCGTAAACACAGAGGCACATGCTGGCCCGGGGTCACCTTTCTCTCCAGAAACACATGTAAATTTATGCCAAATGAGGATGTCTACCTCCAGAAGAGGCTTACAAAAGTCAAGCCTAAAGAAAATGAATTTTAAACTCGAACAAGCTGCCTGAAGCTCCTGAACTTGAACTTCCTTCCTGCTCTGACAACCTAGAGGGAGTTTAAAGCCACAGTTTTTGAACTCAGAGCTTCATTTCATATTATGACCAACGTGACACAGACTGGAGTCATTTTCTAAAAAACAACCTTATCTGTCAGTATTAAAGAGTAGGAGTACAAATGTAATCTGTGTTGTCCAGCTTTGTCTCTGTAAGACCTCCGGAGCTGACATCAGCATCTTGTGGACAGAAAACCATGGCTGTGCTTTTGAGTCCAACAAAAGCTAAATGCGGAGATGCACTAAGCCAACCTTCCATCCATCCCATTTCCAAAGCCGCAGTAGCCCTCTGGCCGTCACAGGAGCCTATCCAAGGTACTGTCAGGTGTAGCTCATCCTGGATGGTTTGCCACGTCTGTCCCAGGGCATCACAGAGGCATACAAGCACGCACTCTCACTTTCACACCTATCCCTTGTGCTATCCAATGGGGTCCACGTGACCCGATCCTTCCATTGACGGTGGATAAAGGTGGAAAGATTTCATGTAATCCATGGACACCAGTGAAGATCACAAATTATTAAAGAAAAAAGGTTCAGCGCACTGTCTAGTGGGTCTAGATGACCCCACTCCCAATGTTAAAGTGCCTAGGATAGAACAAGGGTTAAGCTCCCTGGCCTCTGGTAGCGGAACCACCACGGAGGGTAAAAGGCAAATTTATATAAAACCTTTAAGGTATAGGGAAAATTAAGAGGGACCAGTTGACCTATGAAGCATGTTTTCTTGCTCCACTCAGAAAGGACCCAGCCGGGAATTGAGATTGCTTTGAGGCAAGAGTGCCAACAACTACACCGCTGTACAGGCTTAACTTGGTATTTCAATCTCCATATCCAGCAGAAAGAAAAGGAAATCCTAGTCAGCAGTGGAACTGAGTTTCATTGAATGTTGTTGCTGACCTTGTATAAGTTTTCAACTGAGGAGCTTCAAATATTGCTCCTTTTCAGATGTTTCTTTGAGATGGAAGCTGAGAGAAACACACCTTTGGGGAAGTTATGAACTTTAGCAGAGAACCGAGATGGGACATTGATGTAGCACGCCCAAATGAACGGACCATGTTAGAGGAGGAGGCTTGGATCTGTGCAGCTTTTCCCAGAGTCCTAAAGACGTGAGTTATGTTGAGGCAGAACGGTTCTTCACAAACTAACATCATGTAAAGCATTGCTCTCTTTGTTCTTTTCATTTCTAGTAAGGGAAAACCGGTCTAATAAACAAAAACAGCTACTGTTGGTACATTAAGGAGAAAAACCTTCTCTGTCAGACACTGACAAGGACAGCAGGGACAAACTGACCTGCCTGGGGACATGCTCAGTCGATTCCGTGCAGTAAATGATAATTCCTTCCCCTTGCTTTGTACATTTTTGTGTCCAGGACCGCAGTGGGACCTCCGAGTCTTAACAGTAACTTGTGGCCTGGAATCCCTCAAGAGGTCACAGCTTTCTGAGCACAAACATAGTTGAAATGGCAGCAGTGCAAACGTGGGAAAAGCATGTCGTATTATCTGTTTGTCACGTTTCCTGGCTCAGTCCCAGCTTTGGTCAAATGTGTCTTCATTCTAAGACCATCAGTAGCTCAGCGCTAAGGTAATGTTGCTCAATACATGCTCAAAGAGAATAGTTCAAAATCCACAAACGGAACCAAAACATGTGTCGATTAGGTCCTGTGGGATGGCCACGGGACCTATGGCTTGGCGCCCATTTTGTGGCAGAGTACTGTAGTGGTGGTCACATGCACATTGGGTCTGCTGGCAGCAAAGGATTGTGGGATTCGGTCCCCTGGTCAAAATAGGGCTGAACATGGGTGTTTCTTTTTGCCCACGTTTCTTTTCATATGGCTATTTTGTTGTTCCACCTTAGTTAATTCTTCCTGTTACGTTTGTTTCTTTTTGTTGCACCATGAGCCATGTTCAATGTTGTGCATGTTCAAAATAAACAGGCTTAACGCAGGAAATGAGATTACGCGGTCAGCTTCTCTTTCCGCCGCCTCCTCCTCTCTGAGACTGTCCGGAGTCGTGTGGTGGATGGGACACGGACAGCTCTCCAACGCAGCCAGTAGATTGACAGCTGGGCGCTCGTTTTCCCTGCTGCATGTGACTTACCTGCTGGGTCGTTACAGTATGAAATATGTCGATTTTCACTTTTTCTCTCAAAATATCACACAAAAGCAGCCACTTTAAGTCTACAACCACAACTGAAGTTTTGTTGACCTTTGACCTTGCGAAGAGCCAGCAATCTTAATTTTTTTTTATAACACCTTTAGTGCCAGCAAAAATAATAAACTCCTCCTATAGGGATTTCAATCTATTACCTCAGAGCTCCACGACCATCATCGGGAAGCTAGTTTGGAAAAGAAATTAGAATTACCAGTTGTCACTTTAGTTAGGAGTTAGCAGCTCAAAAAAGTGACGCCCTACTGTTGCTCGCACATTTTCTACCGGAATATTGTGAAAATGTAATAAATGAATCATTGTCACAAATGCAGTAAAACAATATGACATACTATTTGAACATATTCGGAATGTGAGGGTAGTGAACATAAAAGCACAGTTGCTATGGAAATCCAAAAATATACTTTTGCAGATTCTTCTAAAAATGAGACAGACACGTTTGTCACTCCCAGACAACCAAAAAATAAAATGGTTGCTATGAAGATAAAACCAAAAGAAAAGCCATCACTGTAAAAGAAAGTTTTGTTTTTAATTTTATTTTTTTGTTATTCTGACCAAGGGGGAGAGAGAGGGGCTTACAATTCAGCTCACGGCTTTTAAACTTATTATGATTATAACAATGACAATCAATTTTACAGAACAGAAATGGTTTGATAGATTTGTAGCTTAGACGATCTAAATCTTGTTACAAATCTCAGAGTTTGTCAAAAATGGATTGAAATTTGGTACAGAACGTGAACGACCCTGGGAGTATTTCTGGCAGACATCTCCAGCAGTGCGTTTACCTGGTTACTCCTCCCTGCAGGCGTTTCAGTCTAATCAACTCACCTGTTCAGCTTCCTACTTAAGTCCAGGTGCGGTCCAATCCCCTTCTTCCATTTCTGCGAGCTCTGCGTTCGTCATCCCACCCTCCTCCCCGGCTTCCACCTGTGACCTCCGTTAGGGGTAGTTTATTATCCAAAGTTTTCCATGGAGATCTTTGTTCTATGTATCTGAACGGAGCCGTATGCCAAGCTAAAAAAAATATGGAATGAATCTTCTTTACTGCAAGAGATGTCTGAGTGAAATAATCGACTTTTTATCACTTTAGTCATACAGTGAGACAAATGGTGAAGCTGATTATTTGGTCCTATGCTGCAACATCAAACCAGCTTAAAGTCTCATTTTAAAATCATCTGATTTTTTTTTCTGCAACATCTAAGCTCTAACAAACAGATTTTTCTCTTTACGTTTTTATTAATGATTTTTTTTACTTCCTTTGGTTTTACATTACCATGTTTGATCTAAAGTCAAATTCCTCATTCATTTCAATTTACACTAAAGTAATGACTATCGGTATGTGGAAGTTTTCTCTGAGTGTGGCTCCATCCCTAGAGCCACATTCATCATAGGCACTCACATCCACGCTGTTTCTGTCAGCCACCGGGGAGAAAATAAACGTGCATCCTCTCTTATGCCATGTGACAAACCCCTCAGAACAGTCTTCAGCGGGTTTTGAAAATGGACTTATCTAAAATTGAATGGTTATAGTCTTATTTTGCCAAAACCGTGTTTTTTGTGTGCTTCTTTCAAAAAATTAATCTCTTTCCAAGAAAATGTTTTTATGTAAACAGGATTATTTTTTGTATCTTGAATATAGGGCTTGGACAATTTTTTGAGCAAAACCTTTTTATCTTAACCTTTGAACACATTGCCAGTTTTCTTTTATCCATACATTTTTTGAAGATAACACACAGATCTGAAAAAGAACAACATTCATTCTACAACTATGGTAGAGGAACTGCCTTATATTTCCTAAAGCAGCCATTTTTGGACAATTTTCCTTTGTTATTCATACTATTCCCTGAGGACAGCTGTCTCCACGACCATAAAATAATCACAGCTGCAACAGTTTGTGAGCTATTGGGTCTCATCATATTCTGACTGGACTCTTTACAGTGCAGATGTGTGCCTTTACTTATTATAGAAACCATTTTAGTACATATGAAGTTCATAAAACATTTGAAAACTCGGAAATGGTTTATTTCGAGCAATAAAAACAAAAATAAAAGTAAACTACACAGCTATATCAATGTAGTATATACAGATATATTAGAAGTAACGTAACAATACACTTGTAATAATTCAATTGTTACTCTTAATCATAAATAGACACAGTGATTCTTATGCATACAGGATATGAGACATGTAATAATGAACCAACAAAGTGTGAATCATTTTCCTTTTTTTTAACTATGGTCCGGGTAAATTCTCGATTCTGATTGGCTGCTGGATGTGCACTTAAAAGTGATAACCACACGCCTAAAGAAGTAGTTCCGGTCACATAGCTCAAATGTTCTGTATCACTGCGCCGGCTTCTCTAAAACAAACTTTAGCTTCATCATCTGGACAAATACAAGCAGTAAGAGAACTTTCTCTCTGAACTGATGCTTCATTAACACATCGTGATCGTCAGCATAGACATATCGTTTTCCTTAGCCGCTGCAGTCGAGGTCCGTGCTGGCTGAGCCGGTTAAGGGGCGCGTTGTCCCCACGTAAGAAATAGTCCACTTTTGTGAAAAAAGCTATCTATGTTGTAAAAATAACAAGAATAAAGGACTGAAAACAGATTGAATATTAATTACTTTTGTATGTGACCGTGGTATGCGACTTTTAAATGTTAAGTTTGTCAAAATGAGTTTACATTGTACTTGAAGGGGAATGGTAATATACATATTTATGCATATTCCTCCCCCCGTTTTGCTTTGCCTAACTTTTTATTTGTTTCCATAGATGATCGTTATCCAATTCTTAACCTGTAATCAGTTATTTATACTTTACCTACACAGATTCTGGTTATTCAAAAATCCATTAATGTCAATCAAATGACAAAGATAAAGTATAAAGTTCATAAGCAGATGCACCATTATTTCAGAAATCATTATAACCAGATCAAATATAAAAAAAGAAGTGCATATAATAATAGTAAAGTTACTAATAAAGTTACTTGTGCATTGCAACTCGTATCTTAAAAGGAAATGTATTTTTACTTAAGGAGGGTTCATTTTTTTAAAAACTGATATTTTAATGCTAAAAACGGGGGTTACTTATTTTCTCCTTGTCCTGATTTTGATTCCACGGTTCCAGCGTGTGATGAAATAAAGGCCTGAGTCACTCTTTGTCACTAGAAAGGCTGAAGTTGCTGCTCGCAGCAGTGATGATTCAGCAGTGTTAGCTGTGTAGGCTTGCTGCAGGTTTGGCTTGAGCGCTCAAACAACAGGGAACACAACAATCGCAGCCGACCATCTGGTTGCATGTTGTGCGGCATCAGAGTATGCATGGGGAAGATCCTATATGTGAAAGGCCTTCATCACCTTTGCTGTGAAAATCCAATGCAGAGGCGCAGGTTCTCTGTGTCTTCGGTTAAAGCAACTATGTGAACTGACAGCAAGTTAGGACAGAGAAGAGAGCTAAAATAAAAATAAAAAAAGTATTTTTGGCTGAAAACAGACAGAAGCTGCACTGTTGTGTTCTAATAGCTGCTAGTTATGAAGAAACAGGAGACAGACTGACCCTGGAAGATAGAGAAAATGGTGCAAGACAGAGGCTGAAAGAGTGATTAAGGTGTGACTGAGAGCAGATGGTGTACTGATGGAGTCTTTCTCCATCTGAGCTCCAAGGAGATGCTGAGAGGTACCACAACAGAACAACTCAGCACAGTGACTAACTAAATCATTGATTTGTAGCCCTCACCTGACTGCCACCGCCTCCTCCCTCCACTGCAACTGACTGTCACTCAGTTTAAAAAACTAAAAGCCTTTTTACCTCCAGCTTCTGCCAGCAGGACAGCATCTCTTAAAGCCGCACTCTGATCATTTTTTGATCCAATGGTCTTTTAATCACGATTACGTCATTTTTAGCTAAAATGAAAAGATCTTCTAGCATATAGTTTCTGCAGAGCGGCAGATTTTCCTTAGAAAGCAACCCCGTACCCCCTTCCCTTTCTTATTGCTGAGAGTGTGAGGATTCTGTACCTGGATTTTTGTAGTTTCTTTGGTTTTTTATCATGTTCTGTTTTCCCTGTTAGTTTCACCAGGTTCAGGTTGATCGTCTCTTGATTTCGTTAATCTCAGTGTTTTTACGGGTCTGGTTTCCGTTTTTCATTGTCAGGTCACAACTACGATCTTTCTTAAACGACACTTCTTGTCTGCATGGTGCACAAAATTGAAGAAAGAAATACTCAGAAATGCAATATTGAACTTAATTTTCTTTATGATGCCCTTCATCATAAGAAAAAGTCCACAAGAAGATGTTAAAAACCACAAAAACACATTTTTTATCAGAGTGGGTCTTTCAAGCACATCATGGCGCAATAATCAGAAGACTTTTTGTCCTCACGTGGCCTTTTCCTTCTTATTGTCTTCATTATTTGACCTTCTGCATGTTTCTGGCTGTGTTTATTATTTCAAAATGTCCCAAATTTTGAAAATTTTAAATAACAATCTGAACAAGATGTTATTTAGACTGACAGAATGAATAAAGATGAAAACAAACAGGGACATTGAGCATTGTCATTTTGGGGACTACCAACCTTCTCTGATATGAATGGTGGCTCTGTGGGAGCAACAAAGCAGTAAGCTGAGAATGTCTGCATGTCTAAAAAAGTATTGCAGCAGCAGTGATTGCCTACATCAGGGGTCGGGAACCTTTCTGGCTGAGGGAGCCATAAACGCCACATATTTATAAATGTAATTTCGAAAGAGCCATACAATAATGTAGCATCCCTTTCCTCCACTGAGGCACGGAGACTTAACCTCTTTCATGGTTCTTTATTCTGGTTACTGCAGGCCGTAACCAACGCCGTACAACTAATTCAGCAACTCCTCAATCTCTCCCACGGAGAGCGCTCCCCCCCACTTTTTATTCCCCTGCTCCCGCACAGCCCTCCTATTTCCCTTATTCGGCCTATAGCTGAACCCCATTGGTCCAAACCCCCCAACGACAGGCTGAGGGACAGAACTGAGAGCCAATCAGCATCTCTGCATGATGCGTCCAAAGAACTCCTGAACTTAAAACGCGACCCAACAGCCACCCAGTTAAACTCAGTCCGCTACGATATGTTTAAAAGTAAAGATACACGTGAATGTGTGCATTTGATGCAATGTCAACAGTTTTGAAGTACAATAAGTCCGTGGATTCTTTTTGATAACATTGTTATGCTGTTGCTAATAAATGATGAGTATTTCTTACCATAATTACGACTTCTGGTGCTGCATGGTTTTGCTGATGGTCTAGTCTGGTTGATACGTTGTTTTAGCTTCATGCATCCATCCGTTAAACGTCGTAGGTGTGAGAAAGACTGCTCATATGTAGACGTGGAGCCAAACACACACTCACACGCTGCAGTATGTGACGGGCAGCATGTTCTAAGTCATGACAATCCGTGCGTGATTCACCTCTCTGCCTGTGCCCACTACCCCCCCTTTCTTCTTCACACATCCCGTCCCTGCAGTTGCACGCTCTTCCTCAGAGACGGGAGCGCACAGCTGCAGGCGCGACTACTCACAGGTTTCACGCTGTTACAAACTCCAAGCACCGCTATTACTGCGCGCCCCTCTGGCATCGCATCGCACCCGAGAAGGACTGGTCTAATGAAAAAAATATTTTATAATTAAAGATCTGTCTGTGAGCCAGATGTGGCCATCAAAAGAGCCATAGGTTCCCGACCCCTGGAATACATGTTGGGGTGTTTTCCTCTTTGATTAGACGTCCGTCGAAACATGTAAGGTATACGAAAAAAAACACAGCCGTGTCTGATTAGAACCTAAGAAGTCAGTTAACAATACAGACACTATAAACTTTATTGCACAAATCCTGTCTTTCAGTTCCGGCTTTGTTATTAGTATAAAAATGTTTATCTGTATAATTTTTTAAGGTACACACTCGTAGACATAACAGAGGAAAAATAAAAGAAAGAGTTTAGTCGATCACCGATGGCTCCACAGTGTGTGTGTGTGTCCGTTAGCCTGGGGGCGGAGCTGGCAGCACAGACTCTTCCTGGAAGAGGCGGTTCCTCACTTTGTGACGTCACAGTGTGAGGACCCAGTCGTTTTAGTGGATTGGGAGACCAGGATTTAAGAAAAATGCTCTGAAATGTGTGAATGGATCAAGATACCGCTTTGGGGTTGTTTTTTAGAAGAATTAACACTATAAAACACTTAAAAGCTCAAAAAAGTTTATTTTGCATGATATAGACCGTATATAGTAACAATAAAAACATGAATCATCGAATAAAAAGCACTTTAAAATGTTACTGTTCTGTTGAGATTTCCCCTTAATGACTAACTTAGCTTTACTATTTAATAAATAAACTACATTTCTTGCAGTAGAAATACTCTAACAGTAGTGGTTGCAGTTGCATAGATGGCTGTCTCTGTGTTACACAAACAGGCGGAGGAAATCCTTCATCTCCCGCACCATAAGGCTCTTCAGCTCTGCTAAAGAGCCCTGAAGCTTCAGTTCCACTAAACAGTGAAAAAACACAGATTCAGAGAAGTGAAGTTTAAACCCATGTTGTGTAGTTTCCCATAAAGCACCTCTGTTTATTTTAAAAGTGTGACAAGGAAAACAAACCTGAAAAAAATGGAGCTCAAAAAATAATTTTATTATTCTCAAACGGTTGAGCTATTGTTCATAAAGACATCTTATATTTTATAATATAATCGTTGCAGCATTTCAACCAGTAATTTTGCTAGGATTTAACATTTGTATCCACCATGCAGGCTTTCGTTCATTTCTTTATATTTTTATTTGGTGTTAAACAAGTCTTTCAGTGTTTTTCCCTTTATTTTAATGAAGCAAGACATTATCAAGAACCACTGAGAAGCAGTGACACACCTCACGTTTCCTGCAGTACAGGAATTTCCGGGAGAGCCTTCAGGATTCTTCCCGTTTAACATCTAACTAAGAAGCACCAAAAACCCTGTCCTGTTGTTTAGTGACTGACTCAGCAATCACTGAACAGGAAACCGGTAAGTAGCACCTCTGCTACATTACAGCCGTGATGTTAACATGGTGACATGCTGGTACCTGTTGGACTCCATTCCATCTCACTGTGGTGGAAAAGCAGTTTAAGGCAAAATTCCAGCCTCATTTGTAAAGGGAGCTAAATCCAAAACAATAATCAAATACTTCAATTCTGGAATTTTATTAGGTTTTATTTCAATTTTATTTTTATTCTGAGGTTGAGTCAAAAGTTGTTGGGTTTTTTTTTTCTTGAAAAACAGAGTTTGGTGAAGTTTTGCTCGATATTCTTCTAGTTTTGTGGCTGCATGGTGGTGTAGTGGTTAGCACTCTTGCCTCACAGCATGAAGACAATGGTTCAAGTCCTAGCTGGGGGATCTGAAACAGAAATTGTAAGGGTTCTGTGTGGTTTTTGGTTGTGGTCTGAGTTGCCCTCAGCCACGCTGTTTCCCAGTCCATCATGATCCACAGCTGTTGTCGTTTTAGTTAATTGCCCTCAGCCTATTTACGTGTCTGGTTTTCAGTTCATCCTTGTCAGGTCATCTGCTCTGTTGTGTCACCTTTTTTGCTGCTTCATGAGTTTGGTCTTATTCAGTTTGTTTATTAAATGTTTGATTTTTTTGTCACCAAGCCTGCTCTCCTACATTTTGGGTCCTCCACCACCAGCTCGCTGACAGAAATTGGATAGTTCTCCAATGGATGTTCTTTCCATGTTCTACCTGTTTACGCATGGGTTTCCTGTCAGTTTAAAAACACTGTTGAGTGGTTCATCTAAATCGTCTTTAAGTGTGAGGGTGCATGATGTGTGATTGTGGCCCTGCAACATACTGGCGGCCTGTCCAGGATTTCCCCTGCACCAATGGCCAGGATGGGCTCTGGCAGCCCTGTGACCCTGAAAGGGAACACACGGTTTAAAAGACGAATGAATTCTTCTAGTTTTTCCAAGTAAAAATGGACAAAACTGACACATTGGTGAAGTTATCAAGTGTTAAAGCACAAAAATGAAATGTTTCTTTATTATTTTCCTTTATTATTTTAAAGGTTTTATATAAATTTGCCTTTTACCCTCCGTGGTGGTTCCGCTACCAGAGGCCAGGGAGCTTAACCCTTGTTCTATCCTAGGCACTTTACCATTGGGAGTTGGGTCATCTAGACCCACTAGACAGTGCTCTGAACCTTTTTTCTTCAATGATTTGTGATCTTCACTGGTGTCCATGGATTACATGAAATCTTTCCACCTTTGTCATAGTAGGGAGAACACGTCAATGTAAGGGTGGGGTCATCTAAGATAGCACAAGGGTAAAGGGTCCTACAGTGTCTTAGCTGTTCTCAGCACTGCCCTTTCTGATCACTGAGCATCTGCCTTAATGTCAGCTTAAGTCTGTTTTCCAGGGTATTCATTTCAAATTTTGGAAATCTCAGCAGAGCTCCCATGTGAGGCCGATAAACATTTGCAGAAAGTTCCAGTGAAGGAATCATTCATCATCTGTTCGGAACACGAGTTGGGATTTTTTTAGCAATACTTTAAATTTCCATCTTTCCTTTTCTTCATTCTATATTCATGTTTTGGCTCCACTGATAGTAAATGAGAATTTGAAGATTCTGCACAGACAGACCTTAGACACATGCAGGATTAATTCATCCAGTAAAGGCCACAGTGTATTGCACTTCATCATAAGAAGGATAATCATTCATTCATCGATCGAGACATTAATCACCTGGAAAGTGGCCGTAAAAGCTGCAGGCTTAGACCCTAAATGGTTTCTTTTCCTGTCCCTTACCAGGTTTTACAACCCTTTTGGAAAAAAGTGGAAGTTTCTATGTGAGCCTTCACTTCATCCTGGATGCATTTTGTTTTAGACAGCTTCCCTCAGTTTTCTCCGATCTGTGGTGTCTAATTTGATCAACGCTTTTGCTTTGGCGTGTGTCTCAGATTTGACACTTACAGCAAAGAAATGAAAGCATTCTACTCTGCACCAGAGGCTCAGTCAGCAGAAACTCACGGGCCTGTTTTTCAGCTCCAGCAGAATGGATTGGCTCCTTCACATCATGAAAATGCACAACCAGTTCAGCCTTTTCATTTTAACTTTGTGTATCTTCTTCACATCCTGTTGTTGACACTTCACCACGAGTTCAGGAGGTGGTTTAGCATCATGTTTCTGAGTCATCCAGCCTTCAGCTTTTCCTTTCTTTCCATCAGAGCTGAGAGAGTGAGAGAAGGAAAATGTGGCAGAAAGTTGAAGTACCTTCAGTTCCGTGTGCCGGCGCCAAAGTGTTTAACCCCCTTCAAACTAATCAGTTGAATTCAGGAAGAATCCTTCAGCTGCTGAACTCACATTCACAACATAGTCCTGCTCCACTCATGTCAATGGGATATTAAGTGATCCTCTACATCAGAGGTGCTCTTTACGTCGATCGCGATCGACCGGTCGATCTTCAAGGACATGAGGGTGGATCGCAGGCCAGCAACATCCTCTGATATATTTGTCGCTGCACATGCGTGTTTAAAAACACAGCGCAAAGTGTGTCTGTCATCAGAAAGTTGCCACTCGCTCGGCGGCACTTCAAGTCCCCGGCAGTAGACCACTCCGGCCCCCTGGAGAGTTTATTGAGGCCCGGATCGCCCCCCGTGCCTCCTCGATCTGGAGTCCCCCCTTCTGACACTGGCAGCAGTGTTTTCCAGTAGCAGGCGCTTCTCAAACGCTGCTCACGGAGCCAGCCGTGCTTTAGAAATGCCATGCTCCCCCCATCTACAGCAGAGCATGACATTCAGTGGTCACTGCTGTCTGTTTTTGTAATAAAACGCCTCATCTGTTAATACAAAAGTATCTTTGTGTACTCTTACAGTGTAATTTTTGAGTTATCACTACATAAACAATGTTATATACTAATAATCCATAATACTATGTTTATAAAACATTATTTTAATCTCAAAATAATATAGATAGATAGATAGATAGATAGATAGATAGATAGATAGATAGATAGATAGATAGATAGATAGATAGATAGATAGATAGATAGATAGATAGATAGATAGATAGATAGATAGATAGATAGATAGATAGATAGATAGATAGATAGATAGATAGATAGATAGATAGATAGATACACATAGAGGTAGATCTTCAAGACATTGTCGTTGCAAAAGTAGCTCACGTACCAAAAAAGTGCGGGCACCCCTGCCCTACATTAATGACATCGTTGAAGTATCAGAGATAATATAAATAGTACTGTTTGCTGATGATGCAAACGTATTTTATTCAGATGATAACTTTGACAACCTCCCAAAAATAATAGATTCTGAATTGACAAAACTAAAAGCATTGATCAATACAAATAAGCTATACTTAAAATACTACAGTAGTGATGTTTGAAATCAAAATTATCAATATACAGAAATGACACAAAAATAGAGGAAGTACCCCAAATTAAATTCCTGGGTGTAACTAGACAACTTGGAACCCACTTATCAGACATGTTCAGAGGAAAATATCAAAAAGCATGGCTATAATTATAAAGCAAAATATGTTCTTAAATAGAAATAATTGCATACATTGTGCTCTTCGCTAGGACTACATTTAATACATTGTAGTGTGGAGCAACAACCACATATTGGTACTACAGCCCCTCTTCTAACTGCAAAACTTTTTTATTTAGTTTATTTATAAATGATAAATTCCTTTATCAAGCTAATAATAAGGCATTACTTCGTAATTCAGAAACTGTTCACAGAAAGGGATGGAGATTACTGTCTGAAGAGTTACGGTATAGTTTTAAACAAACTGCAGTTAGAACAACTACTGGGAAAAGTATGTGTCAGCCTGTGGAATAAGCTGTGGAATAGCCTTGAGAATCAACACAAAAAAAAGCCGGATATTAAACAATTTACTTTCAACCTAAAAGAGAAACTGTTCTTAGAATACAAGATGGACCAACAAAAATCATGAAATGTCCGATTATTTACAGTGAAATGTTGATTATAAGAGAAAATATAATTAGTGGAATATTAGTGATGTGAAATGAAAAGGCTTAAAGAAGCATTACCTTCTGCATACCCCCTTTTCAAACATGTATTTTTTTAATTTAGTGCAATGCAGACTTTTTATTTATTAAATTATTTTTATTTCATTTTATTGTACTCTTTAGTACTGTTCTACAAGTTTTGTTTTACATGTTTTAAATAAATCTAGTCTAAAAAAAAATCAGAAATTTGCCTTCCCAATTAAAACATGTTGCACAAAAAGAACGTTTCTGAGGCTAAAACTATTAAACTACTTGGGATCAAAAACTTTTGGATGCTAACTCTTGATGTGAGAAAAAGAACATTAAATGTTCTATTTTAACAAAAATGAAAACGTTTAAAGTTAGCTAGAATATAACAATGTTCAACTATAAATAGGGTGGGTGCCTTTTGTTTATGCCCACACACATTTTTGCAAATAGCTGAAAGAAAATTATAAAACATCTATGATTACTATTATCAATCCAAGAGAAAATATGCTAGACTTTTATCTCAGTCGTAATAAAAGCCTTTTAATAATTGGCATGAAAAGAATGTGTGTTTGTGAACAATTTGTGGGTTTTTTAAGCAGCAAGAACTTGTATCAAGTGGAAGAACTTTGGTTTCCTCCCAGCCCACCATTTGTTCCATGCCAGAGTACATTTTACTCCAAAGTACAGTTCATTTGTGGGTTCTGAGTTTGGTTTCTGAACCTTTGCTGGGCTTGCAGAGGTCTGCTGGGACATGGTGCTCTGGTCAGTGCAAAAGTAACCAAGGGACTTATAAGGTCATCTGTGAGAGAATCCACTGTAACCCATCAGTTCTACATACAGTGGTGGACAAAATAGTTGGTACCCATCAGTTAAAGAAAGAGGGTCCACAATGCTCACTGAAATGACTTGAAACGTTCAAAAGAAACAATAAATTAAAAATGAAAATTAAATAATCAAAATCAGCCATTACTTTTGAGTTGTTGATTAACAGAATTATTTAAAAACAAACTAATGAAATAGGGCTGGATAAAAATGATGGTACCTCCATAAAAGTCTGAGAACTAATTGCCCAGGGAGTCATGATGAACTCAGGTTTGTCCTTTCATTGACATCACAGCTGTTTTCAAACCCATAATCAGTCAGTCTGCCTATTTAAAGGGAGACAAATAGTCACGTTGCTGTTTGGTGAAAAGGTGTGAACCACACTGAACATGGACAACAGAAAGCCAAGGAGAGGATTGTCCCAGGACATTAGAAACACAATTATAGACAAACATCGTAAAGGTAAAGGATATAAAGCCATCTCTAAGCAGCTTGAAGTTCCTCTGACCACAGTGGCACATATTGTTCAGAAGTTTAAGACCCACGGGACAGTAGCCAACCTCCCTGGACGAAGAGGAAGAGGAACATTGATGACAGATTGAGGAGACGGATAGTTGGAACTGTATCCAAAGAGCCCAGAACAACCTCCAAAGACATTAAAAGTGAACTCCTAGATCAAGGTACATCAGTGTCAGATCGCACCATTCCTCGTTGTTTAAGCCAGAGTGGACTTCATGGGAGACGACCGAGGAGGACACCACTGTTGAAAGGAAATCATCAAAAAGCCAGACTGGAATTTGCAAAAATGCATGTTGACAAGCCACAAAGCTTCTGGGAAGATGTCCTTTGGACAGATGAGACAAAACTGGAGCTTTTTGGTAAGGCACATCAGCTCTATGTTGGTAGACTCAAAAATGAAGCATCCAACCAAAAGAACACTGTCCCTACTGTGAAACATGGAGGAGGCTGAGTTCTGTTTTGGGGCTGCTTTGCTGCATCTGCCACAGGGTGTCTTGAAGTTGTTCAAGGTAAAATGAAATCTCCAGATGATCAAGGCATTCTGGATAGAAATGTGCTGCCTAGTGTCAGAAAGCTTGGTCTCTGTCACAGGTCATGGGTCTTCCAACAGGACAACGATCCAAAACACACAGCCAAAAAACCCCAAGAATGGCTCAGAGAAAAGTGTTGGACTATTCTGAAGTGGCTTTCTATGAGCCCAGATCTGAATTCCATTGAACATCAGTAGAAGGGGCTGAAAAATGCCATTTAGAGAAGACACCCGTCAAACCTGAGACAACTGGAGCAGTTTGCTCATGAGGAGTGGGCCAAAACACCTGTGGACAGGTGCAGAAGGCTCATTGACAAATACAGAAACCGTTTCATTGCAGTGACTGCCTCAAAAGCTTGTGCAACAAAATATGAAGTTATCGGTACCATCATTTTTGTCCAGCCTTATTTCATTAGTTTGATTATTAATTTTCAATACATTTTAATTTATTGTTATTTTTAAATGTTTTAAGTAATTTTGGTGAGCATTGTGGACTTTCTTACTTTTCAGTTTTTCTCAGTCGCTTTCGTACAATTCTCAGATCAGAATTGAAGTTTGCAAATACGTGTGTGCATTTCTCAAAACAATTTGTACAAACAGCAAAACACTATGGATTTCTTGCAAAAGCCTGTAACTTGCTCAAAATCTTTAGTTCATCTCTCAAAACTAAGTCTTTATGTCATTGAACATGTCAGTGCCATCAGAATGTCAAGTCCTTGTGTCATTGTCTACGAACAAGACAGTCAAATTACTTAGTCATGTTGTCAATATAACTGTGTACTTTAGAGGGAGGTTCTGATGTAAACTATGGCTAAAGTTTGGATGACAATTATTGTAAAATGGAAGTTACACCTTTTTTGTTTGATTGCAAGAGACTGGACAAGATTCACATTTACACTTTTATTGTTAATATTGTAATTTGTTGATAGACCTTGTCATACCAGCATAGAAAAAACCCACTGCAAACAGTAACACAAAGGGAAAAAAAGATAGGACAATATTCTGTCCAACAGTCCAGGCAGTGCAGTAGGAATTGGTGTGGTCCTCCTACACCTCTTGTCGTTCCTGTATGTTAGGCCACAAATTCTCATCCACATCACAGCGAATATATCCTCTCTTGCAATGCAGCGAAATATGTTTGTCACATTATGACAACTTGGTCAACCATTTTGCAGTTAATGACTTATACGATGAACTAATGACTATGTAGCAAAGAGCAGAGAATTGTACATAATCATTTGCATGGATGTACCAAAGCAATTGCAACTTGTTCAAAGAAGTGAGAAACTGCTTATATGATGTGCACAAGTGACATCATGATGTGAAGATTGAACAAATAGTTTTGGGAATTTCATTCTGATCTGAGAATTGTACTAAAGCGAATGAGATAAAACTGTAACTCAGGGGTACAAACAATTTTGTCCAACACTGTAAATGCAAAACATAGGCTTTGGGCCCATAAGGGTCTGGACCTGTACAGGTGCTGCAGATTTTTTTAGGTTGTCCAGGCCCATGGAGGGGTGTGGAGAGGAGAGGTTGCATAGTTAAAGGGAAAATAGTTGTGTCTTGCAGTTCTCTACAGACTCGTATCGCCACCTTAAGCGACGTCATGAAAATAAAACGTACCATTGTTGTGCGTGTGGTAATTGTACTTTGAAGTTTATATAAAGATAATTTAAGTGACATACACTTATAATGTACTGGTGATGCTGTTGTACGGTGCCCTTATGCCGCACTCTAGTTGTTAGTGAGATGTGTGCACTGGTCTCTCACTGACCTTGATATTCCCTGCAGTCCACCTTAGCAGGACTACAGGTTTACACATTTTTCTGTCTGCAAACAACCAATTGGCACTTGTGCCAAAATGATAGATAGAATTATAACGCATATATATAAGAGAAGGGACCTAAAGGCTGATTTCCACTGGCCGTCCACGGCGCGTCTCCGTTGTGTTGACACAAAAAAATTGAACTTTCAAGCAGAATTTTTACGTCTGTCTGCGTCTGATGTCCGTCGCCACGCAAGGCAAGTTTTACGCAGGAGTTCCATTTCCAGTCCGTCAACGCGTGAATTTCATGAAAAGAAGCCAGAGAAACAGGAAACAGGAGTTTCAAGATACAAACTGCTGTTGTACTTTCAAAATAAAACTTTATACAATTTCATTTCATGCTTAATGTGACATGCCCACGTGATAACCCACACCGCAGATAACACTGTGTCCATTTTCACCATGGATGACAAAAGTTTAATTTTGAAAGTTCAAAACCATAACATCATTTATGACACAAAACATGCATTTAGACGGACTCAGTGAGAAAGGAGAGGACCTGGGGACTTGTTGCTAAAGTTTTGGATGTTAATGACACGGCGATGGCGGGACAAATTACTCCTCCGGAAGCCAGGCGGAAGGAGGGATCGACCGGAGACACAACAGAGACAATGTAGACTAAGTGATAGTTGTGAGACGGACTCCTCACACAGATGTACCGCAAACGGACACGTGTAAACCCAGGATGAGAAACTAACCTGCAAAAAACAAAACATTGACGTGGAAAACATTAGGTAAAAGATACAAGTTTTATTGCAGCAAATCAAAATGTAATATTTTTGGGGGAAAATGACAAAAATAGTCATATCCCCCAAAAAATTAGCTTTACTGTATGGAAAAAACTAAATGTGGTTGTGAATGCAGCTGATATGACTTATAATTTAAACACATTCATTTAAGGAATTGTGTCTTTTTCTTTTTTTCCTGAACAAGAACCAGAGATGTTATTTTCAAATTGGCTCACTTAAAAAAATCCAATCATATGTTGGGAGTCACACCAGGCAGAAATATGCAAACAATAGCCTCACAGCCGTAAAAATAAAAAAAAGGAGTTGGAAAAAGACACCTAAGCGGATTAAGGGTAATGAGGGATGCAGTCACGCTCTCTGGCGCTCGTCAGACGACAGTTGCAGTGATGTCTTTATTTGATCTTTTCAAGAGTGATGAAAGCAGAGAGGTAAACAATTGTTGTTTTTAAAAAAGACAGAGGTACAGTTGAACAGGAAAATAGCTCAGAGCCTTGTTCGTTATGCCAACCAAAGATTTTCATCATATCTATTTGTGTGATTACCACATTTCATACACTCATACCACACCATAATTATTTACACAAGAAAGAAAACCCCTTGAAGCCAGAAATAGGACTTTTTTTGGGCTGTATAAATCCCTTTAGGTCTCTGTTTCCTTCATATTTAAATATATAGTTGTGTGCAAGTAGCAGAGACATTAATAAATAAGATGTTCTGTTTTCACCATGGCGGAATGGGAGAGTAAATCTGAGCAGCCAAAAGACTAAAATGCATTTAAGAAGAGGCAGACACTTGACCAATATGGCAATTTAAGAAAGCTCTCACACACACACACACACACACATTCAGAATGAGGTGCAGTAAATTCTGCTGCTCGCTTCATTAGACCACAGAGCCGCATCTTTTTTCTCCTCTTTCAGGCACAGAAAGAAAGGCGCACAGTGGAAGCCTCAGTGAGAGCCCATCTGCCTCCACTGTTCCACTGCATTCAGCCCAGTCTCTAAAGAAAATCTGGAATATGCGGATCCACGAGTCAAAGGCGTGGTAGTCCTACAACCTATGGGCTGTAGTGGAAATGGCTGAATCTGTAGTCGTTTGCATTGGGCAGCACAAACATGAGATAGTGGTACACCACTGAACAAATATATCTGTTTTGAAGGGACATTTATGGTTTTGCGTCAAACTGATGAGGTGTGCTTTACGTAGGTTCCCCAGTCCTACTGCAGCTCACCTCTCTACAAATGTAATAGTGGGAAGGAAAATTCAACATGGTCACTGCATATACATATAAAGTGTATGTCTACATTGTTGACTGTATAAGAAAAGTGGAAACACTGACACCCCCCCTGACCGGCTCCAAGGAGCCAAATCTCACAGACCTGTATCACTAAATAAACAGCCTTTACCCAGTCTGCCCAATCAATCAGGGGCCTCAATAAAAGTAGGTGGAGCCTGCTGGTCCCCTACGTCCAAAGTACGAAACGTTCAAAAGCTGCTGTCAGTGGTAGGGATGTGGCATTCCAACAAGCTCATCCGAGATCGGTGAGAGTGGTTGCCATAGAAACGTAGACTCTGACCGATTTGGACCAACCACTGCTTTTCGGCTATATCTAGCTCCAACGTGGTGGCATCCGTATCGCCAAAGGACGGCGACTGAATGGGCTTCCTTTGGTTGGATCCAGAAGTAAAGCATTTTCTATGGATGGCGTCAGACTCACTTGATCCAGTTCTCTCATGCTTTGTTTCCACTGAGCAGCATGGTCCGGTCAAGTCCAGTCTGTTCTTTTAAATGTGTTGCCATTATAAAATAGACCCATTAAGCCGGACTGAATCGTACCATTCTTGGGCTCCCATTGGTTGCAGGTCCATAAAAAAAGGGAGTGGACAGGTTAGGGGGAAGCTACAGTTGAAGCCCATTGATTGGCTGAAGGTCATAATGACAAAAGAGGGCAGCTGTATTCCTCTAAGCCGCCCGCAGTCGTCTCCCAAGCAACATCAAATGCTTTGTATCTACGAAGTACCAAAAAATGAGCTGCTGGACGTTGTTGTTGGCATCACTCCACTGGTGCTATGACGGTCCAACTTTGATTGAAACGCTCACCTGAATTACCTGGACCAGTCTAAACCGGACCGGACCAGACCGCTCAGTGGAAAGGAGGCTTTATACAGACAATGGTTTAAATCCATCAGTATAATGATCAGTGTTTTTAGCCCCTCTATGTATAAGAATGTAATAGCTATAGAAAAACAAAATGATGGGAACATTTAGGTACATTTCTTTAGAAAAAGCAGCAGAAACCAAACACTTGTGTAACTTCTAGGCTAACAGTTAAACCTGTATGGATAAAGTGCAAATAGGACACAACCATATAGTCTATCTGTAATTTACAAAGATGTCTTAAAATGTTAAGTTCAACCAAGCTGTGTCCTGAAAATGCTACATTTGCTCCAGCTACAACAAAACAACTGGACTGAGCTTGAGCACTTGTTCAAACAAATCAATCTGCCTTAAACCTTAATTAAAACCACACTGTCGTTTGTATGATCAAATGTTGGAACTCTTTAGTTCCTTAACACAATTGGAAAGAACATTTCAGAAACATTAGGTTTCTGTCGCAGAAAAAGTGCTGACAGTGCATTTCCAGAGGGTGGACACTTTGATGAAGCAAAAATGTAGAATCGATTTTGAGGTATAAATTGAAATTGCCTCATTCACATTTTTAGTTGTACAATGTTCCCTTGGTTTATTGCGGTTCACCTTTCGCAGTGTTGCAGATTTTGTAATTTTATAGGCTTGTTCTTTTTTACAGTGCACTGTGCTCTGTGTCCTGATTGGCTTTTGACCTTGTCCATCAATCTCCTCCATACCATGTCTCCTGTACAGAATGTGTTCAGTTTGGCAAATTTACATAAATCTTTGATCTTTGTTTCCATTCTATAAAGCTGGGCTTATTTTTCTATGAAGGTTTGAAATTTGAGACTTTAAAGAAGAGAGAAAATGTTCATGTCTGTCACAGAAAAGTGGATAAAGTGAAGGGTCTCACAGCCTTAACAAATCTGTTATTAAGCTTCTTCTAAAGGTTCTTCTTAGAACGTAAATTATGAGATAAACTAGGGAACACTATTTCCTATGGTTTCAACTGATCCTTAAAATGCCTATTTAAAATTCAGATTTTTTTTTTTGTTTGTTTATAATAATAATAATAATAATAATGGATTGGATTTATCTGCGCTTTTCAAGACACTCAAAGCGCTTACATTGTGTCCATTATTCATTCACTCCTCATTCATACTTGGTGACGGTAAGCTACGTTGTAGCCACAGCTGCCCTGGGGCAGACTGACAGAGGCGTGGCTGCCATTTCGCGCCTACGGCCCCTCTGACCATCACCGGGATCATCCATACACATGCACACACCAGTGGAGCCACACTGGAGGCAAGGAGGGTGAAGTGTCTTGCCCAAGGACACAACAACACTTGGCTGGTGGGAGCGGGGATTGAACCGCCAGCCCTTCGGTCATTGGACGACCTGCTCAACCTGCTCAACCACCTGAGCCACTGTCGCCCTTTATGTGATTCTCAGAAGATTTATATAATCCGAATCTACCACTAAGAATTAGCATTAGCACTGTTATGCGGAAGCTAACCAGATACCTCGAAAGAAGCTCGTGAAAATGTAAATAAATGTAAACAAATAGTGAAAATGTCAGTGATAACTAATGGTTCTGTGCTGTATTGACGCACAACCATAAACAAAGGACCCCCCCGCCCTCCTGACAGGCAACAAAAACCACAGCGCAGAGCCAGTTCACTGTTAAATCACACACAGTAACTTCTGATGTTTTAAGTTACACACCATCGACTTGTGACACACGACACAAGTGCATAGCAACAGTATGTATTTACAGAGGGAAGTGACTCACACAAAGAGAATCAACGCACAGTAGAATCAGCCTTTCATGTGGAACCGCTACACTTTGAGCAAACGTAGCTGGTTACCTTCTGTTGTGATATCGGATCCCACGTGTCATGTCAACGAGGTAAAAAGGTGCAAATTCATTTCAGGGTAAAACCATTCACCACTGACTGCATCCTGACGACAAAACGACATTTTTCAGCACAGGACACATGGCTGCCGTCTTCAGGAAACTTTTCTTCTTTTTTTTCCATTTTTGTTTTTATGATAGAAACAGTTTTGCTACTTAAACAGTTAGCAAGGAGCCCCTTCATCCCAAAAGTCCTCATGTCGAGAGACTAATAGAAACGTTACAAAAGCAAAGATAAGTGAGAAAAGAAAAAAAAAAGCACAAACCCGTCAATCGCCACAAACAAGAACTTCATGGAGATTGTCAAGGACCTTACATTATTCACACTTAATGCAGGGGGATTCTAAAATGTTTGTAAACTTTAGTTATCTGGCTGATCCAAGTGCTGCCATGGGGGCAGTCACACATCACAAAACCTCAGAGGAGCCAGTTCACCATCCAAAGCAGTATGTAAGACCATAGCTGCCAGTTTCCCCTGCGGCTCCATCCATTTCTCCTGGCAACTCATTCACATTTTTGTTTTCCGTTTGATCTAGTATGCATCCCTTCACTTGAAAAATGAGAAGGAGTTTGAACCAACACATGAAGACAATCCAGTAAGAGTCAAAACGAGCGTTTCCATGACTTACAGAGGATCTTCTGGAAAGCTCTGCGAAAATCCTGGTTGAAGATGGTATAGATGACCGGGTTCAATGAGCTGTTACAGTAGCCTATCCAGAAAAAAAACTTGAAGAGTGTGGGTGGGATCTTGCACGGATCCCGGCAGATGCTGTACAAGCTGTAAGAGAAGAAGAACGGAAACCAGCACAAGACAAACACGCCCATGACAACAGCCAGGACGAAGGTGAAGCGCTTCTCCCGAGCGGCGGACACTTTTTTCCGATGGACGGTGCTGCGACGTTTGCGCCGAGACGAGAAGAACTCCATGGATTTGGAGCTGGAACGGGACTTCCTGCTGGAGCACTTTGAGGCGGAGCTACTTTTTCGGCTGGACTTCCTCTCTTTTCTGTCCTCCTGCTGATGTTTTGATAACTTTCTGTTTTTTTTGGTTTTCTCGTCCGATGAGCTGCTGTCATCAAAATCATCATTGTGGTCAGGTGGTGGATGTTTTGGCTCATTTGGTAGCGAGGATCCAACCTCCCGCTCTTGGCAGTGGCCGTTCTCACGCGCCTGTTCTTTCATGCTCCCACCACCTGCTGCTTTCAATGAGCCGCCCATGCCTGGTTCGGTCTGTTCCATTCCATTCTCAAGGGGGGAATCCATATCTCTTTTCTTCTCTGACATTGTCCGGGTCCTGGTTTTTGCTACCTGGTAGATACGGATATAAACCAAGATCATGATAACACAAGGAGCGAAGAAGGACCCAATGCTGGAGTAGAGGATGTACCAGGTATCGTCGTTCAGTTTGCACTCTTGGCTGGCCTTGCTGCTGCTCCTGTCCATGGATATCAGTGGAGGGAAGGAGATCACAGCTGAGATCAGCCAGACCACCACAATCATTCGTTTGACGCGCTGAGGTGTTCTCTTCAAATTATACTCTACAGCCTGTGTCACCGACCAGTACCGGTCCAGACTGATTGCACACAAGTGAACAATGGAGGAGGTGCAGAACAAAACATCCAAAGCCAGGTAAATGTCACACCAGACTGTGCCAAAAAACCAATAGCCCAGTTCGTTCGAGAGAGAGAAAGGCATGACCAGGGTGGCCACCAGGATGTCTGCGGTGGCCAGCGAAACCAGGAACAGGTTCTGAGGTGGCTTCAGAGCTCTGCTGGTCAAAACGGCAATAACAACCAGTACGTTACCAACGATTGTGAACAAAATCAGAAAACTGACAAGTCCGATCAGACTCCAGATGGTGAGCTGGCTGTACTCGCTCTCAGATGTAGAATTAAAGGAAGAATTTCCATCCCCCAGTCCTTCTTCCAGGCTCGATGTGTTTAAAAAATCCATTTTTATTTCAGGTTATGGTTTTTCACATGTGTAGCCTAGGGTGTGCAAAAATTAGTCAAATACATTTTCTACAGAAAGTTAAGCGCATATCAGAGAAGAAAAACGAGTCCAGGACAAAAACATCCTTCTCTTTTCCCTCACCTGCAATCTCTCACTGTGTTAAGTCTTTACTTTGGAAAAAAAAAGAGGAAGAAAGGGGACAGAAAAAAAACAATAAAGACTTATTATGATCGTCCTTGAAGTCCTCACTCCAAAACGTCCATGAAGCCAACTGTTTTTTTAAAATGAGGCTCTGTGTGCTCCGCGTCCTCCCGTATCCATCCCGACTGCGCCCACAGATTTCCGCCTCCCCGCTGTCCCGAGAGAGCTTTTAAAAGCCACGTGCCCTTTTTCCTCTTTAGGAAGGAGAATGGGACCTGCTCCACCCCGGAGGAGATGGACAGGAGAACAAATACGCAGCAGATGCGATGCTTTCCCGGCGCTGCGCGCAGCTCGCCTCCCACTTGATCCGATCTGTGGTTGTGGATCTGCGCGTGAGCGGCAGCTGCTCGGAGTGGCTGGCGCGGGCTGGTGTCAAAACGCAAAGTGACAGCCGCGAAGCCGCGCGCGCCAAGGACAGCGCGCCCTGCTTCGTCCTCGTGCGCGCACGCTGGAGGTCAGTGTGGTAACAGCCTTCTCCGCGGGGGCGCACGTGGAGACACTCACCTGCTGTGTCCAGCGCAACTAAACCAGCTCCAAGTTTCCTGCACGTGTTTGAAAATATGGATCAGCAGCAGCAGCCATCATTCCAGGCTGCTGTTTGTAGTTATTCAATCTGGATCCCGAATTGCAAAAAATTGTACCAAAAGGTACTAGTCCGGGTGGAAACGGAAACTATGGAAATCAATCTGTAATCAATAAATGATTAATGAGCAGGGAAAGCCCCTGCCATTAGGAGCGGCACATGTTTGACCTGAAACCCCCAGGTTATCCTCTCTTTCTTGTTTCTCTGTCAAAGAACAGACACGCACTGAGAGCGTGCAGGGCTCGCGGCACTCAGCCTCCTCCTCCCGTCTCACTCTCAAACCTCACAGTCCACTCTCACGCTCTCCTCCAGAGAGCACAAACTGTACTTGGAAGATTTTCAAAGGGGTTATTCTGCAGCTCTCTGCCAAGGTTGTTCAAATTAACACAAATTCGCTAAAAAAAAAATAAAAAAAATCCTGCCTTCCAAAGTATTCAGTCTGACCTTTTGCCCTCTGGTTCTGCTGACCCAATTCCCCCTGGAGGGTGTTTCCCTGAAGGGAAACGCTTCTATCGTTTTCTCTTCACCCTGGTATCAAGTTCCTGGACCGGTGCGCTTATTGACCACGTCTCAGATCTAAGTGCCAGCCATTAATCAGGAAACGCTCAGCCGTGCTGAATTAAAGAGCGACCGCGAGAAATGCTGGAGTCCAAATTGATTCAAGGCTGGGAGGTGGAATAAGGAGCTGAGGCGACCCCCGCCCCTCCCCCAAAACGCCTTATTTCTTCTCGAGGCGAGAGTGACGCTGCAAGTGGATGCGCTCTGGAGCAGACAGACAATGCTTAATGTGGTCATCAAGTAGGGTCCCGGGGCCATACACTGTATCTAATTGGGTGATGGAGAGCCGCACAGCTACAGCAAAGTCCCGTACTTGTTTTTCAACGTTGAGCACTTCTCTGAGGAAGTAAGTCTGTGCTGCTTGCCAGGAGCGTGCCTTTGGATGTGAACGAAGCTTTACTGATTACTTTTACATCTTCAAGTCAATTCTTTGTGCTTTTTCTCCTCAAAACTGTCATCTGTGTTGTGCAGTGTTGTTTTTCTTTTTGGCCCACGCTCAAAGACTCGTCTTTGTTAGCTTTGTGCATTGGAGGATTTCCTACGTTTGCAGTTTTCTGCGCTTTCATTGAAATGCCACAGCAGCGCATTTGTCAAAAACAGTAGAGAAGCTGGCAGAGGTGGAGGACAGAGACAGAACGAGTGCCTGATCCCTTATATCTTCTGGGCCGTTGAAGCTTCTCAGTTATTATAACAGTCCCTGAGCTTCATTTAATGAGAACCTCACCATTTCTGCAGAGCACAAAGCCTAGGGTGCCCTCCTGTTAATAAACCCCTTCCCTTACCCGAGCACTTGAGTGTACTGCAGCAGCACATAACACGTTCAAGCCAGCCATGTCATAAAGGTTAATGCCTCACAGAAATCAGCCATGTTAACAACTGACAACAGCCACTTCCAGCTGCTCCTCCCTCCCTAAAGTGCTGTACTTCCCTCATATGTGCCCTGTGTATGGGAACCTATATGGCACCAGCTGACAGTGATAAATTGCAGTGTTACCTTAGTAGACAACAATAGATCCAAGAGAAAATAGTTCAGGGAAGTAGCTTTCAGCTCAAGGGTGATTTAATCTGGATCACCTGAAAGTAAAAAAGTTTACTTCTTATCTGCTGGCTACATTTTCCTCTTCATTTTCTCTCTCGGTGTTTTGCTGTTTTAGATCAAATCCCTGGTTAGCTTGTTGTGGAGGTCGCCGTGGAGTGTCAGGTGTGGAGAAGGATGCCTTTTAGACATGCAAGCTAAGAGATCTGTGTTTTTTACTGGAAAGAAAAGGCGCCTCTGCTGTGCCAAGACCGGATCCCGTCAATGCTTTGGCAACTTTCACTGACAAACACAAATTCAGAACGTGATCAAACGTTTGGTTCCATATGAGGGGAACTTTTTCCTGGATCTGGTGCTACGGCTTACATGCGTGAGTATATGTAACTCATAAGTGTTTCTTGCGTTCGCCATTCGTCGATGTGCACAGATGTCCGTTGAGGGGTAAAGCCCATCGAGACGACTGTTGTTGTGAACTTGGGCAAATGAAATTGAATTGAAATGGAGGGTTTCAGCTGACAGCTCTTTACGTGAATTCGGTTTTGAGCTGTTTACGATTTTGGTCGGCTGAGAATTACGCAGTTTATGTCTATTTTATGTAGTTTATATGGAATTATAGGATAAGTCTTACACGATTGTGCGTGATTTTTGAGAGATCCAAATGTTTGTCTTTCCACGACCGGTCCATGTATTTCTAACTTTTCGTACATGAACCATCGATGTATAACTTTTATATCACGTATACACATATATCACATTCAAATTGCGTATTGACCCTCAAATCAGTAATGAGTTGCAAATAAACAGCACAGTAATCGGGTCATGTTCTACGTTGATTAACGTGGTCTTTGCGTGGTTTATTCGCGATACATCTGTGAAAATTTCATGTAAAGCCCAAAACTTTTCTCACTTTGTCCACGTAGATTTACATATGACCAGTTTTCATCCGTGCAACATACGCAAAATGCACGTAGTGGCTGTTTGACATGACCTTAAGGTGATTCAACGTCAACAAACAAAAGTGGTTAATAAGTGCAACAAGTTCAGCTGTGCAAAAGTCACCATTCAGTCATTTAAAACTAACAGATTTTTGACATTTTTGTACCCAAATGACTCAACAGGAGCCTTCCGGTTGATACTTTAGTAACCCATTAAAAGTTGTAAGTGTGGCTCCGTCTAATTTCTGCACACTTAAGCTGTAGAGTCGGCGCTTTTAGTTTCCTTAAATGAGCTTCCACAGTCCAAATTCTTCATTTTCAGGTGTTTCCTTTCCAAATGGACTGTGACAAAAACGTCACTTATGGTACAAAACATATATTATATACAGCAAACCCTTGTTTTTCGATGGGTTACGTACCAAAAAGAACCCGTGATAGGCAAAATCCGTGAAGTAGAAACCTCTATTTTTTTAACAGGTATTATACAATTAAAAACTCTATTATTACTCTATTATACATTGAAAAAAAAGAACAAACCATTTTACAGGCTCAAGCATTTGTTTCACAAATAAAAGTACTTTAGAAAAGTTTTTTCAACAAATAACTTCTGTACTGTACTGTCAAATAATAATTTTAATCACCAATGTTTTACAGAAGGCTTCAAATTGCGGAGATTAGCCCCGCCCACCGCGACCCGAGAGTAATTGGATTAAACGGGAGAATATTTAAAATGATAATAAAAAAAATTCAAAGTACAGTGGGACAAATAGTGACTCAAGTGTATTTCACTGCTCTTCAGACTGAGCCGCTGCATCCTGACTCCGCTCTGCAGTGTTTTCTTCTTCTGAAGCCCGCGGTGCAGCTGTGTTTGTTCAGGAGAAGAACATAGTGATTGACAGTTGTTGTCGCTCTTTTTCTATGGGCTTTAGAGAAACTCGAAATTGCAAGAGAATTTGCACGTACATGTTGTAAATTTGGCAAGCTGATTTACATACCTTGACATATTAAACTGCAACGTTATTGACGCACAGGTAGAGAAGAAGCGGAGTGACTTTTTAGCCAATCAGAATGCAGAACGCAATGCAACGATGTAAATCCGTGAAGTAGCAAAACCGTGAAAACGAAACCGTGTTATAGCGAGGGATCACTGTATATTATACATATTATAAGAACGTTAATGTACGGTCACAAACTAGTGTGCTCTCTAGCTCTATAGCTAACTAAGCTAATACAAAAATGCGCATCTACTACGTCATACATCTCAGCCAACAGAACTGCTGGGCTCCTAAGTTGACCTTTTCTTTTACAAAATCCAGTACAAACGTCGTAGAATGTTGAAATGGCTCTAACAAAAGGTGTTGTTTAAGCAGCTTGTTGACATTCATAACGATTTTTGTTTAAATTAATTGCCTTTAGAACTTTTGTGTATAAAACTGGCTTTGAAAAGACGGCGTAAATGTTCATATGGAAGTGTTCTTTGTCCTAAAGCATTGAGACAGTGTCTCTTTGAATCCTCACATGTCGCCAAGCTAAGTGGCTTCCTGCCCCTTAATCAGCAGAACTCTAACTGTGGCTGTTTATCAAGCGGTACTCTTTATATTTCTTCATTTATTGAGGTTTTTATTTGCGTTTAGTTCATCCTTTTTAAGAATCAAAGGCAGAACAGAGTCGCCAGCATTTTCAGTGAATTACCTTCATAGATTGCAGGTTGAATAATCAATACTACTGTATTCTCAAATGACATAATATCCCAGAGGGGATATTTTACATCCAAATCATGAAGCAGTTGACATTTGATGATGCACAAAACTCCCAGAGAAAGCTGATAACAGAGAGTTAGTCTAATTAAAAGCGTCACCTTCCTTGACATGAGTGGGCACGAGAAATCTGGCCTGGCAATGTCACTGCTGTCCATCTGAATGACAGCGGAGCCAAACTGACAGATCTACAGGGCACCCGAGAATTAGGCGCAGCAGGACAGTGTTAAAAACGTGACACCCCAGACACAGACTGAGACCAGCCAAATAGTTGTTAAATCACGATACTGCGCGCCGAAATGACTTGCAGTCGGTGAAAAATGACCGCCGGTGAAGTGTCACTCATGGAGATTAATGCTAAAACCGATTTGAGGTTGACGATGGGCGCGAGTGATGGATGATCAGCACTCACCATACGTTCTGGATGTATCGATAAAGTTGACACTTAAGATTTAAATGCATCATTTGAGCTGGAGAGTGTTCTGAGACATACATATGGAGTAGACGCAGCTCGACTTTATTATTCTGCCCGTCAGCGTTCATCAGCTGAGGGCCATGGAAAAGGAAAAAAACAGTTTGGTGTAAACATTACAGCCCCCCTCAGGCTTCTTTCACAGCACGCACCAAACCTATAGACTTAATAACTCCAACGGGAGCAGAGTAAGATCCAATCAAAAGTGAATTCACCATTTGGGGATCAATGAAGCCATCCAACATTTTGAAATACACTTTCCTCCTGGTGACACGTTGACTTAGGCCATTTCACATCCTTCAGTGAAGATCGGGTCTTTTTTAAAAGGCTGCAGGTTTCTGTTTGGATGTCAGACATCTTTCCATCCCACAGGTCTTTGCAGCCTGAAAGCACGGCTTCCCGGGCCAAAAACAGCAGCCATAAATGCCTCTGAAAGGGAACTGTACCCAGGGAAAAGCAAGCAAAAATGCCTCAAATGAAGGAAAAATGGGAGTTTTTTTTGGACAGCACAACCATTTGCTTATCAGTTGAACAGCTAGCTACATCCACACTTTAGGAATTCAGTAACTAGATCTGTTTTTGCTGTCTTCCACCGGGGTTTCAGGTTATTTATCATGTATAAAATAAAAACAAAGCCTGAAGATATTATGGTAAATGTCGTATACTTGTGTAGCGCTTTCCTCGAAGGCCCAAAGCGCTTTACAGTCACTCTCAAGCGTTTCCTAATTTTCTTTGGTGTGCTTGAAAAGGACTGAGCGTCCAACGTTAAAAATCGATTTACTCAGACTGCCACTTGAGATCAATTTCCAAACTTTAATTAATTTCCATTTGATCAGTCAGCTTTCAATAGGTAAAAACCTTAAACACACAATAATAGTAATAAATATTTACAAATTCAGATTCCATGTACACATTAACAACAAACATGTCGTTTGAAGGGCCTCCATTAGCAAACTCACTCATTTACTTTAAATATGTTCTTATTTAAGTTCATGTATAAAGTCCAAATTCATTCAAGAATTGCTTTATAATTACATTATTTAGCAAATAATCTCATTCATAAATTCACTTCCCCCTACAAATTTACAAAAGTTACAATGCACACCCACAGGATAAACAGTAAAGTCCTTAATAATGCAAGTTCCGACTGGTACCTGAAGTACACACAAACACACTTTGTTTCCACAAGACACCAAACAAACAACGAAACAAGCGATCGCGCTATTCTAGCGCTTAGATAATGTCACTTCCTACCGGCTGCCTCTTCAACAGATACATTAGGACCAAGAAGGTAAGAAACATGCTTTATACACGGGCTAACGAGGCTTGTGTCTCGCCGGTGCTTTTCCTGAATGAAGTGCGTGCGTCGCCATTAAATGACTGACGCAGCACGCTCAGCTGCTCAGTTCCACGTCACGCGACTCAGTCAGATGCTCGCCACAACAGTCACAGTCCCAGTAACCCGTTCACAAACACACTGATGGCGCCTTTCTGATTTATTCAGAAGCTAACAATTGGAAGGTACACTATATTATCAAAAGTATTCCCTCACCTGCCTTTACTCACACATGAACTGAAGTGCCATCCATTTCCTAACCCATAGAATTCACAGCTTCAACTCTTCTAGGAAGACTGTCTATGAGGTTGAGGAGAGTGTTTGTAGGAATTTGTGACCATTCTTCCAGAAGGTCATTGGTGAGGTCACACACTGATGTTGGTGGAGAAGGCCTGGCTCTCTGTCTCCGCTCTATTTCATCCCAAAGGTGTTCTATGGGGTTCAGGTCAGGACTCGGTCCAGTTCATCCACATCAGACTCTGTCCTCCATGTCTTTATGGACGTTGCTTTGGTCACTGGTGCACAGTCGTGTTAGAAGAGGAAGGGGCCGCTCCAAACTGATCCCACGCATGGAATTGTCCAGAATGTTTTGGCATCCTGAAGCATTCAGAGTTCCTTTCACTGGAACTAAGGGGCCAAGTCCTGAAGAACAAGCCCACACCATAATTCCTCCTCCACAAATGTCACACTCGGCACAATGCAGTTCCAATTGCACCGTTCTGCTAGCGACCTCCAAACCCAGACTCGTCCATCAAAGCGTGATTCATGGCTCCAGAAAAGGCGTCTCCACTGCTCTAGAGCACGGCAGACTTACTATTAGGCAAAGGTAAGCGATCGCCTGAGGCCCCCGACTCTGTGAAAAAAATCCAAGAATATATGAAACCGCAAATATTGAAATGCGAATAAGCGGGGGAACACTTCACAGTGTATTCTCTTGATATTACTGCTTCCTTTCTTTATGTCACTTTATCCTAAACCAACATTAGGAATATGTAAATCTGTTCTGACAGTATTGATATTTCTATCAGAAAAATATTCTCAGAAATCATTGTTTTCTTTAAATGCATCACACATTGGTGAGCCATTTTTATCTTTTCGTTCATTTTAGTTTGTCTTACAAACTTCTCAGTGGCGATGGTTTCCTCGTGAGGGCTGAACTGACGGTAGGAAGCCCTTTCTGCAGCATGTCAGTGACTTTGGTAAAGCGGGAAACTTTCAGCCGTGTACATTGTGTGTGTGTCACTCCATCCAGGCTAAAGCATCTTGGCTTCTTTAAGATGAATTGTTAAGACATTCGCGCAGCCATTCTGGGTCCCTGTCTTGGGTTTAGTTCTGACATTTTCTTTAACACCACCACACCGGTGACATTTGTGGGTCAGAGGGTTACCTCCGTTGGTTGCGTCTCTGTAAATGCTGTGATCTGTTGATATTATAAGCAGACTTACTGCATGATTAGAAGCGGTGAACCTTCTGCACTGGTCCGTGTCGGTCTGATGCAGCAGATTGTTTGTTTAATAGAGTCTTGGAAAAGGTTCTGCTCTGCTCTGCTGTCGCTTTCGTCCTGTTCCTGGTTTAATATTCAGCTTTGCACCAACTGTCTGGATCTCCACCTGACATCTCTGTTTATTTGTTGTGCCCACACCTCCAATTTTGCTGCAGTAGAAGCTGGAGATCGGCGCTTTTTTGATGTGTGCCTGTGTTTTTCTGGGTTCTTTGTCATCTGCAGTTTCATCCACGCTCAATGGAAAGTTAAAGCCGCTGACTCTCCTTTAGGATTGGGCAGTTGTGTTTGCAGGCTGCTGCTGCTGAGAGCATTTCATTTGCTGCTGCACAGTAAAACATGATAGATTATTTCATTATGTGCTGTGTTGGCTCCTTTAAGGAGTTATATTCAGATGTGGGTGGGTTACAGCTGCACACACGTTCAGTTTAGCTAAGGGCTGTAAATGGCGATTATTCTAGTCATTTCATTTTATTGTTTTGACTTATTTTATTTCATTTCATCTTTATTGTTTTATTGCATCTGTTTAGGCCTTTTAATGCTGAAAAAAGTTGATGTTTTAACCTGAGCCGACATTTTTTGAGTAGTTTTTTGGTAACTAAATTGTTTTTACCCCATTTCTATCAAATGATTTTGCCCAAATGGATTAAATGTAAACTTGTTTTTTCTCACTTCCATCCAAAGTAAAGTTTGTTTAGATATGACAAAGAGTTTCCGCTTAACTCCTGATTTTAATTAAAAAGTTGGACCTTAATGTTTTCTAACTGAAAGCAGTTTTCGCTCTTTTGTAAACTGAGGCATCAAAGCCTTCAGGCCGCGTCATACAGCCACTACGTACATTTTGTGCATATTGCACGATTAAAAGCAGGTAATACGTGAATATTTCTGAAAAAAGTGAGTCCATACATGAAATTTTCCCAGATGTATCACGAATGAATCACATTAAAACCACAAAGAAGACGCATGTCAACGCAGAAAATAAACCGTGCGTGATTATTGCGCTGTTTATGAGTAAATCCTCAGTGACTCGTGCGTCAATTACATAATTTGAACATGATATGTCAACTGGATACGGGATATAAAAGTTACACATCGGTGGAAAAGTCTGTTTGACATACAAGGGTCATGGAAAGACACAAATTTGTGTATGCATCTCGCAAAAATAGTTGCATAAGAGTTAGAAAATAACTGAGCATAAACTACGTTAAATACGCGTAAACTACCTAATTTTAAACCGACCAAAAGTTTGAAAAGCTCAAACCTGAATTCACGTAAAGACCCGTCTGCCAAAACCCTCGATGGACGTCTGTGCACATCGACAAATGACGAACGCAAGAAACATTTGTGAGTTTCATGTATGACAAAAACCAAAATTGTAGAAAATGCACAAAATGTCCGTGGTGGCTGTCTGACACGACCTTTAAATGTCATTTAGCAAAGACTTTATCTATAAATGAGAATCTCCATCCATCCTCTCCCCCAATACAGAATCAGGCAGGAGGGGCGCCATCTGTCCTATTTAAAGAAAAAATGTCTCATTAAGGATAATTTATAGACCGTGTTGTACAAGTTACCTTAGAGGAGTAATAAACCACTAGTTGTTAATTAATCTCTTACCCAGCAGTATTACTGTCTCAGAAATGTAATGAGTTACTTGACTCCCAACATGACTGTCTAAGTAGAACATATCAGTCTAAAGGTCAAAGTACTGCAAGTGTTTTACAGTGAGATGTGATTGTGAGGGTTGTGCACTATAATTTCCTTTGTATTGGTTGGTTTTTAGTCATTTTTTCTTTTGAGTTGTCCTCCTCTCACAGTCACTTCAGGTTCAAGCTAACTGTCCCCAGCTGTCTTCATTTCAGTTAACTGTCCTCTGCAGATCTGGGTGTTTGGTTTGCACTTGATCCTTGTCAGGTTGTTGCTCCCTTTAGTTTGTGGTGTGTCATGTTCTCCGGTATATTTATACGGACAGCATATAAGGAATGGACTGAGTGGCCCCTTCCCCCTGGTTTTCCAAATCTTTGCATAGATTTTTGAATAAATCTACAAT
Organism: Oryzias latipes; assembly: GCF_053564925.1. Lineage (NCBI taxonomy): Eukaryota > Metazoa > Chordata > Actinopteri > Beloniformes > Adrianichthyidae > Oryzias > Oryzias latipes. Next base: position 3,024,376 of record NC_136237.1, on the reverse strand, counting down.
TTAGGAAGTTTTATTTCCTTGGATTTATTTATAAAGCTTAGATGTTTCCTGTGATAGAACTTCAATATAAACAACACAACACGCCTGTTACTGTAAACGTGCTCATATTAGCAGCATCTTCAGGTTTTACTCTAATCTATTTTCAGGATACATGAATCAGCATTTGATGGTGTTCATTCAGTCCAGGGCTGACTCAGCGTTTTTCATGGACTGTGCTATGGACCAGAACACATATGATGTTGCTGTTGATGCTTTTGCAACTCTAGCTTTTTAAACCTCTCGGCTTTTTACCCAACTGTATTTTTAGGTGCCACTTAAAATTTCTCTTAACAAATGCCTACTTGGCCCCCCGTGGGTATTTTGGTTTCTATATGTAGGTCCTGCAGGATCTGGTGTGGGTGGATTGGGGCCGTCAAACTCGTCTTTGTTGGGATGCTGTGTGGGATATTGGGGGAATTCAGTAGGATGATGTTTGGAGTATTTGGAGAGTTTGACAGCCCCCTGAGACCCTTGTGGGTCTCCCTTTTTTTAATTATTATGGCCCGCAGCAGCAGTCACTGACTGCAAGGACCATATTGTTTTCGCAGTTGGAACGACGACTTCGCCGCCTTTCAGCGAGAATTTGACCCCCGCCGCATGCTCGAAAAGTCACCAAAATGTGCACACACCTGGGATAAATTGCAAATGAATTTTCCACAAAGTCAACGTCACCCCCCCGAAGACGATGACATCACGGCCAGCGATCCCGTCAAAAAAATGAATGGGCCGAAAATCGCGTATGGGGCCGAACAAAATGTACTTCAAAATACAGTCGCCAAACCAATACACACGTGTCGGGGATATCCCAAAGATGTTTTGAAATCATTATGGGACGGCCACACGACCTACGGCTTGGCGGCCATTTTGTGGCGAACTCTGAGAATTGGCGATTTTCGTGTTTTCCCACAATATGGGGAAAAGACACTTTTGTTTGAACGATTTTCAAGCAATTGCACACACTTGCTGCCAGCTCCAGTCTACAAACACCCTAGAAGTGTCGTTGACCTTTGACCTTGGGAAAAGGCCGCCATCTGGAATTTTCTCAAAAAAGCACCTTTAGCACCAGATACAAACGAAAACTCGTCGTTGGAATTTTCATCAATCGTCTCGTAACTTTTCGGGCACCAACGGCCAGCTACTCTGGAAAAAATGTTGGAATTAGAAGTTGTAGATTTTGAATGACGTGCGCGTGGCGAGCTAGCAACCGTTGCCATCTTGGCTAGCTCGCACATTTTTCATTGGAACGTCGTGAAGAGGAAATATGCGATTCCTTGGCCCGCGCTGAACAAAACGATGCTTCGCACGACAAGATCGATAAAGGAATGTGGGCGTGGTAAGCAAAAAACCGTCGCAAAAAAATGTGCCGACTCGGCAAAAACGAAAACATTCGGAACTTTTTTTTTGAGAATCGACTAACGAAACCAATATACCCTTGTCCGCGATATCCAAAGGACATTTTGAAATCATTACGGGATGGTGACACGACCTACGGTTTGGCGGCCATTTTGTGCCAAAATCTGTCGTTTTGCGTTTTTCGCGTTTTTACACAATATGGAAAAATAAACATTTTTTCGAGCGTTTTTCAGGAAATTTGACTCACATGTTGCTAGAGCAAGTCCACAACTACCTCTGGAGTTTCGTCCACCTTTGACCTCGGGAAAAGGCCGCCATCTTGAATTTTCTATAAAAAACGCCTTTACCCCTGGATTCAATCGTAAACTTGTCGTTGGAATTTTCCGCGATCGTCTCGAAACTTTTTGGGCATCAACGTCAAGCTACTGTGAAAAAAATGTTGCAATTAGAAGTTGTAGATTTTGAACGGCGTCCGCGTGGCGAGCTCGCAAAGTCGCGCACTGCTATTCCTCATACCTTATTATGGCCCGCAGCAGCAGTCACTGACTGCAAGGACCATATTGTTTTCGCAGTTGGAACGACGACTTCGCCGCCTTTCAGCGAGAATTTGACCCCCGCCGCATGCTCGAAAAGTCACCAAAATGTGCACACACCTGGGATAAATTGCAAATGAATTTTCCACAAAGTCAACGTCACCCCCCCGAAGACGATGACATCACGGCCAGCGATCCCGTCAAAAAAATGAATGGGCCGAAAATCGCATATGGGGCCGAACAAAATGTACTTCAAAATACAGTCGCCAAACCAATACACACGTGTCGGGGATATCCCAAAGATGTTTTGAAATCATTATGGGACGGCCACACGACCTACGGCTTGGCGGCCATTTTGTGGCGAACTCTGAGAATTGGCGATTTTCGTGTTTTCCCACAATATGGGGAAAAGACACTTTTGTTTGAACGATTTTCAAGCAATTGCACACACTTGCTGCCAGCTCCAGTCTACAAACACCCTAGAAGTGTCGTTGACCTTTGACCTTGGGAAAAGGCCGCCATCTGGAATTTTCTCAAAAAAGCACCTTTAGCACCAGATACAAACGAAAACTCGTCGTTGGAATTTTCATCAATCGTCTCGTAACTTTTCGGGCACCAACGGCCAGCTACTCTGGAAAAAATGTTGGAATTAGAAGTTGTAGATTTTGAATGACGTGCGCGTGGCGAGCTAGCAACCGTTGCCATCTTGGCTAGCTCGCACATTTTTCATTGGAACGTCGTGAAGAGGAAATATGCGATTCCTTGGCCCGCGCTGAACAAAACGATGCTACGCACGACAAGATCGATAAAGGAATGTGGGCGTGGTAAGCAAAAAACCGTCGCAAAAAAATGTGCCGACTCGGCAAAAACGAAAACATTCGGAACTTTTTTTTTGAGAATCGACTAACGAAACCAATATACCCTTGTCCGCGATATCCAAAGGACATTTTGAAATCATTACGGGATGGTGACACGACCTACGGTTTGGCGGCCATTTTGTGCCAAAATCTGTCGTTTTGCGTTTTTCGCGTTTTTACACAATATGGAAAAATAAACATTTTTTCGAGCGTTTTTCAGGAAATTTGACTCACATGTTGCTAGAGCAAGTCCACAACTACCTCTGGAGTTTCGTCCACCTTTGACCTCGGGAAAAGGCCGCCATCTTGAATTTTCTATAAAAAACGCCTTTACCCCTGGATTCAATCGTAAACTTGTCGTTGGAATTTTCCGCGATCGTCTCGAAACTTTTTGGGCATCAACGTCAAGCTACTGTGAAAAAAATGTTGCAATTAGAAGTTGTAGATTTTGAACGGCGTCCGCGTGGCGAGCTCGCAAAGTCGCGCACTGCTATTCCTCATACCTTATTATGGCCCGCAGCAGCAGTCACTGACTGCAAGGACCATATTGTTTTCGCAGTTGGAACGACGACTTCGCCGCCTTTCAGCGAGAATTTGACCCCCGCCGCATGCTCGAAAAGTCACCAAAATGTGCACACACCTGGGATAAATTGCAAATGAATTTTCCACAAAGTCAACGTCACCCCCCCGAAGACGATGACATCACGGCCAGCGATCCCGTCAAAAAAATGAATGGGCCGAAAATCGCGTATGGGGCCGAACAAAATGTACTTCAAAATACAGTCGCCAAACCAATACACACGTGTCGGGGATATCCCAAAGATGTTTTGAAATCATTATGGGACGGCCACACGACCTACGGCTTGGCGGCCATTTTGTGGCGAACTCTGAGAATTGGCGATTTTCGTGTTTTCCCACAATATGGGGAAAAGACACTTTTGTTTGAACGATTTTCAAGCAATTGCACACACTTGCTGCCAGCTCCAGTCTACAAACACCCTAGAAGTGTCGTTGACCTTTGACCTTGGGAAAAGGCCGCCATCTGGAATTTTCTCAAAAAAGCACCTTTAGCACCAGATACAAACGAAAACTCGTCGTTGGAATTTTCATCAATCGTCTCGTAACTTTTCGGGCACCAACGGCCAGCTACTCTGGAAAAAATGTTGGAATTAGAAGTTGTAGATTTTGAATGACGTGCGCGTGGCGAGCTAGCAACCGTTGCCATCTTGGCTAGCTCGCACATTTTTCATTGGAACGTCGTGAAGAGGAAATATGCGATTCCTTGGCCCGCGCTGAACAAAACGATGCTTCGCACGACAAGATCGATAAAGGAATGTGGGCGTGGTAAGCAAAAAACCGTCGCAAAAAAATGTGCCGACTCGGCAAAAACGAAAACATTCGGAACTTTTTTTTTGAGAATCGACTAACGAAACCAATATACCCTTGTCCGCGATATCCAAAGGACATTTTGAAATCATTACGGGATGGTGACACGACCTACGGTTTGGCGGCCATTTTGTGCCAAAATCTGTCGTTTTGCGTTTTTCGCGTTTTTACACAATATGGAAAAATAAACATTTTTTCGAGCGTTTTTCAGGAAATTTGACTCACATGTTGCTAGAGCAAGTCCACAACTACCTCTGGAGTTTCGTCCACCTTTGACCTCGGGAAAAGGCCGCCATCTTGAATTTTCTATAAAAAACGCCTTTACCCCTGGATTCAATCGTAAACTTGTCGTTGGAATTTTCCGCGATCGTCTCGAAACTTTTTGGGCATCAACGTCAAGCTACTGTGAAAAAAATGTTGCAATTAGAAGTTGTAGATTTTGAACGGCGTCCGCGTGGCGAGCTCGCAAAGTCGCGCACTGCTATTCCTCATACCTTATTATGGCCCGCAGCAGCAGTCACTGACTGCAAGGACCATATTGTTTTCGCAGTTGGAACGACGACTTCGCCGCCTTTCAGCGAGAATTTGACCCCCGCCGCATGCTCGAAAAGTCACCAAAATGTGCACACACCTGGGATAAATTGCAAATGAATTTTCCACAAAGTCAACGTCACCCCCCCGAAGACGATGACATCACGGCCAGCGATCCCGTCAAAAAAATGAATGGGCCGAAAATCGCGTATGGGGCCGAACAAAATGTACTTCAAAATACAGTCGCCAAACCAATACACACGTGTCGGGGATATCCCAAAGATGTTTTGAAATCATTATGGGACGGCCACACGACCTACGGCTTGGCGGCCATTTTGTGGCGAACTCTGAGAATTGGCGATTTTCGTGTTTTCCCACAATATGGGGAAAAGACACTTTTGTTTGAACGATTTTCAAGCAATTGCACACACTTGCTGCCAGCTCCAGTCTACAAACACCCTAGAAGTGTCGTTGACCTTTGACCTTGGGAAAAGGCCGCCATCTGGAATTTTCTCAAAAAAGCACCTTTAGCACCAGATACAAACGAAAACTCGTCGTTGGAATTTTCATCAATCGTCTCGTAACTTTTCGGGCACCAACGGCCAGCTACTCTGGAAAAAATGTTGGAATTAGAAGTTGTAGATTTTGAATGACGTGCGCGTGGCGAGCTAGCAACCGTTGCCATCTTGGCTAGCTCGCACATTTTTCATTGGAACGTCGTGAAGAGGAAATATGCGATTCCTTGGCCCGCGCTGAACAAAACGATGCTTCGCACGACAAGATCGATAAAGGAATGTGGGCATGGTAAGCAAAAAACCGTCGCAAAAAAATGTGCCGACTCGGCAAAAACGAAAACATTCGGAACTTTTTTTTTGAGAATCGACTAACGAAACCAATATACCCTTGTCCGCGATATCCAAAGGACATTTTGAAATCATTACGGGATGGTGACACGACCTACGGTTTGGCGGCCATTTTGTGCCAAAATCTGTCGTTTTGCGTTTTTCGCGTTTTTACACAATATGGAAAAATAAACATTTTTTCGAGCGTTTTTCAGGAAATTTGACTCACATGTTGCTAGAGCAAGTCCACAACTACCTCTGGAGTTTCGTCCACCTTTGACCTCGGGAAAAGGCCGCCATCTTGAATTTTCTATAAAAAACGCCTTTACCCCTGGATTCAATCGTAAACTTGTCGTTGGAATTTTCCGCGATCGTCTCGAAACTTTTTGGGAATCAACGTCAAGCTACTGTGAAAAAAATGTTGCAATTAGAAGTTGTAGATTTTGAACGGCGTCCGCGTGGCGAGCTCGCAAAGTCGCGCACTGCTATTCCTCATACCTTATTATGGCCCGCAGCAGCAGTCACTGACTGCAAGGACCATATTGTTTTCGCAGTTGGAACGACGACTTCGCCGCCTTTCAGCGAGAATTTGACCCCCGCCGCATGCTCGAAAAGTCACCAAAATGTGCACACACCTGGGATAAATTGCAAATGAATTTTCCACAAAGTCAACGTCACCCCCCCGAAGACGATGACATCACGGCCAGCGATCCCGTCAAAAAAATGAATGGGCCGAAAATCGCGTATGGGGCCGAACAAAATGTACTTCAAAATACAGTCGCCAAACCAATACACACGTGTCGGGGATATCCCAAAGATGTTTTGAAATCATTATGGGACGGCCACACGACCTACGGCTTGGCGGCCATTTTGTGGCAAACTCTGAGAATTGGCGATTTTCGTGTTTTCCCACAATATGGGGAAAAGACACTTTTGTTTGAACGATTTTCAAGCAATTGCACACACTTGCTGCCAGCTCCAGTCTACAAACACCCTAGAAGTGTCGTTGACCTTTGACCTTGGGAAAAGGCCGCCATCTGGAATTTTCTCAAAAAAGCACCTTTAGCACCAGATACAAACGAAAACTCGTCGTTGGAATTTTCATCAATCGTCTCGTAACTTTTCGGGCACCAACGGCCAGCTACTCTGGAAAAAATGTTGGAATTAGAAGTTGTAGATTTTGAATGACGTGCGCGTGGCGAGCTAGCAACCGTTGCCATCTTGGCTAGCTCGCACATTTTTCATTGGAACGTCGTGAAGAGGAAATATGCGATTCCTTGGCCCGCGCTGAACAAAACGATGCTTCGCACGACAAGATCGATAAAGGAATGTGGGCGTGGTAAGCAAAAAACCGTCGCAAAAAAATGTGCCGACTCGGCAAAAACGAAAACATTCGGAACTTTTTTTTTGAGAATCGACTAACGAAACCAATATACCCTTGTCCGCGATATCCAAAGGACATTTTGAAATCATTACGGGATGGTGACACGACCTACGGTTTGGCGGCCATTTTGTGCCAAAATCTGTCGTTTTGCGTTTTTCGCGTTTTTACACAATATGGAAAAATAAACATTTTTTCGAGCGTTTTTCAGGAAATTTGACTCACATGTTGCTAGAGCAAGTCCACAACTACCTCTGGAGTTTCGTCCACCTTTGACCTCGGGAAAAGGCCGCCATCTTGAATTTTCTATAAAAAACGCCTTTACCCCTGGATTCAATCGTAAACTTGTCGTTGGAATTTTCCGCGATCGTCTCGAAACTTTTTGGGAATCAACGTCAAGCTACTGTGAAAAAAATGTTGCAATTAGAAGTTGTAGATTTTGAACGGCGTCCGCGTGGCGAGCTCGCAAAGTCGCGCACTGCTATTCCTCATACCTTATTATGGCCCGCAGCAGCAGTCACTGACTGCAAGGACCATATTGTTTTCGCAGTTGGAACGACGACTTCGCCGCCTTTCAGCGAGAATTTGACCCCCGCCGCATGCTCGAAAAGTCACCAAAATGTGCACACACCTGGGATAAATTGCAAATGAATTTTCCACAAAGTCAACGTCACCCCCCCGAAGACGATGACATCACGGCCAGCGATCCCGTCAAAAAAATGAATGGGCCGAAAATCGCGTATGGGGCCGAACAAAATGTACTTCAAAATACAGTCGCCAAACCAATACACACGTGTCGGGGATATCCCAAAGATGTTTTGAAATCATTATGGGACGGCCACACGACCTACGGCTTGGCGGCCATTTTGTGGCGAACTCTGAGAATTGGCGATTTTCGTGTTTTCCCACAATATGGGGAAAAGACACTTTTGTTTGAACGATTTTCAAGCAATTGCACACACTTGCTGCCAGCTCCAGTCTACAAACACCCTAGAAGTGTCGTTGACCTTTGACCTTGGGAAAAGGCCGCCATCTGGAATTTTCTCAAAAAAGCACCTTTAGCACCAGATACAAACGAAAACTCGTCGTTGGAATTTTCATCAATCGTCTCGTAACTTTTCGGGCACCAACGGCCAGCTACTCTGGAAAAAATGTTGGAATTAGAAGTTGTAGATTTTGAATGACGTGCGCGTGGCGAGCTAGCAACCGTTGCCATCTTGGCTAGCTCGCACATTTTTCATTGGAACGTCGTGAAGAGGAAATATGCGATTCCTTGGCCCGCGCTGAACAAAACGATGCTTCGCACGACAAGATCGATAAAGGAATGTGGGCGTGGTAAGCAAAAAACCGTCGCAAAAAAATGTGCCGACTCGGCAAAAACGAAAACATTCGGAACTTTTTTTTTGAGAATCGACTAACGAAACCAATATACCCTTGTCCGCGATATCCAAAGGACATTTTGAAATCATTACGGGATGGTGACACGACCTACGGTTTGGCGGCCATTTTGTGCCAAAATCTGTCGTTTTGCGTTTTTCGCGTTTTTACACAATATGGAAAAATAAACATTTTTTCGAGCGTTTTTCAGGAAATTTGACTCACATGTTGCTAGAGCAAGTCCACAACTACCTCTGGAGTTTCGTCCACCTTTGACCTCGGGAAAAGGCCGCCATCTTGAATTTTCTATAAAAAACGCCTTTACCCCTGGATTCAATCGTAAACTTGTCGTTGGAATTTTCCGCGATCGTCTCGAAACTTTTTGGGCATCAACGTCAAGCTACTGTGAAAAAAATGTTGCAATTAGAAGTTGTAGATTTTGAACGGCGTCCGCGTGGCGAGCTCGCAAAGTCGCGCACTGCTATTCCTCATACCTTATTATGGCCCGCAGCAGCAGTCACTGACTGCAAGGACCATATTGTTTTCGCAGTTGGAACGACGACTTCGCCGCCTTTCAGCGAGAATTTGACCCCCGCCGCATGCTCGAAAAGTCACCAAAATGTGCACACACCTGGGATAAATTGCAAATGAATTTTCCACAAAGTCAACGTCACCCCCCCGAAGACGATGACATCACGGCCAGCGATCCCGTCAAAAAAATGAATGGGCCGAAAATCGCGTATGGGGCCGAACAAAATGTACTTCAAAATACAGTCGCCAAACCAATACACACGTGTCGGGGATATCCCAAAGATGTTTTGAAATCATTATGGGACGGCCACACGACCTACGGCTTGGCGGCCATTTTGTGGCGAACTCTGAGAATTGGCGATTTTCGTGTTTTCCCACAATATGGGGAAAAGACACTTTTGTTTGAACGATTTTCAAGCAATTGCACACACTTGCTGCCAGCTCCAGTCTACAAACACCCTAGAAGTGTCGTTGACCTTTGACCTTGGGAAAAGGCCGCCATCTGGAATTTTCTCAAAAAAGCACCTTTAGCACCAGATACAAACGAAAACTCGTCGTTGGAATTTTCATCAATCGTCTCGTAACTTTTCGGGCACCAACGGCCAGCTACTCTGGAAAAAATTGACTAACGAAACCAATAACCAACGTTGGGCATCAATGGCAAGCTACTGTGGAAAAAACGTTGGAATTAGAAGTTGTAGATTTTGAACGGCGTGCGGCGTGGCGAACTAGCAAAGTGGCGCACTGTTATAACTCCTATGTTTTTCAAAGGACTACTGTGAAATTTGAATGCATGCATTAATGCCTGAAACAGAATACATTGAAAAACACTGGATATGGACATATAAGGAATGTGGGCGTGGTTAGCATAAAACCACTGTTGCTAAGGACAACAAAAAGTTTACTTTTACCGATTTGTCCGAAACTGACGTCAACCTGTTCGTCCTCCCAAGGGGACCAAAACATAAAATGGTTGCTATGGAGATAAAATCAACAGAAAAGCTGCCATTTTGGAAAAAGTGGGTTTTTTAATCAACTTATGACATATAGCTCTCACCAATGGAGGAATGTGTTTTTTCTAGTCAGTTGATGATGCTGATCGCTATGCTAGCACTTTTAGCCACAATAGCATAGCTAGCGTAGTTAGCATAATTAGCATTTTAGGTAATGTGTTTTTCTGAGTCAGTTGATGATGCTGATCGCTATGCTAGCACTTTTAGCTGTGTTAGCATAACTAGCATAGTAAGCATAATTAGCATTTTTAAAAATGTGTTTTCCTGAGTCAGTTGATGATGCTGATCGCTATGCTTGCACTTTTAGCCACATTAGGATAGTTAGCATAGTTAGCATAATTAGCAAATGCCGTTTTGATTAGCCTTTATCAAAAGTGGGCGGTGAGGGAGGCGGTGGTGCGTAAATTTGGGCATGGAGGCGGTGGTGCGTAGAGTTGGGCGTGGAAGGCGGGTTGCGTCTGCGGGCCATACAACGCCGCTTGCGGCTTTAATTATTATTACCTTTCTTTTTTTCCTTTTTTTAACTTGTTCTGTCCAACAGCTGAGCAAACAGATTAGAGCTGAAGGCTTTTTGTGTTTGACAGGTTTTACTATCACAAAAAGTGGTTATGTGGCTTCGAGAAACCAGGGTTAATTATTATTACCTTTCGCTATAAGGACCATAGTGCATGCAGCTATTAACCTCTAACATGTTTGAATTAAATTTAATAACAAAAGCAATTAGTTGCTAGTAGGATGCTAGACGTCTGAAGCTAGGGAAAGTATGGGGCACTGAGGTTATGTGCTCTGTTTTATTTCTACTCTCCTCTATTCTTGATAATTTATTTATCATTTTGTTCTCCATGCCTCTGCTTGGTGCAGTGCTATTCATGTTTGTCCCTCTTTCCCTCTCCCCTCTTGGGGTGAGGGAATAATTCCAGATTCCAGTTGGCTCATCTGTGCTCCTGTACTTGGTCGTGTACCTCCCCTCTGGCTCCTTTGTGCTCCTGTACTTGGTCGTGTACCTCCCCTCTGGCTCGTCTGTGCTCCTGTACTTGGCCGTGTACCTCGCCACTGGCTCGTCTGTGCTTCTGTACTTGGTCGTAGACCTCGATTCTGGCTTCTCTGTGCTCCTGTACTCGGCCATGGACCTTGCCTCTGGCTCATCTGTGCTGCTGTACTTGGCCATGGACCTCGCTTCTGGCTCGTCTGTGCTCCTGTACTTGGTCGTGGACCTCCCCTCTGGCTCGTCTTTGCTGCTGTACTTGGTCGTGGACCTCGCCTCTGGCTCATCTTGCACCCTCAGCTGTCCTCCAGTTCCATCTGGATGAAGCTCAGCTGCTACTCTATTTATACATGTAGTTATACGGTTAAAAAAGCTAATTCTCCTTTAACAGTTCTGGTACAGCGCCTGACCGTCCTGGAAGAGGATCCCCCCTTATGTGAACCTGAGGTTTCTTCCTTTTTTAGCTCAGTCTGTTTAGTTTAGTTTCAGCTATTCACAACTTGCAGAATCATTTCTGTTATCTGGTCCACTACCATCAGCTTTGTAAACCTTTGGAGGCTCTTAGCTCCTATCTGTTGAAGGAAAGAGAATCGTCCGTTTTTGGGTTCTTTCCATCCATGCGTGTTCGATAGTCGAGAGTGGTAAAACAAACAAGGATTCCACCGGTTTAAAAATACACAGAGTTTATTTCCCTGACAATAGTTCTAAAGCACAGTTTAAAACATTAATGCAGATATATCTGGATTCTCAAGTAAAGATCTACTGACGCACAAGTTACATGCGAATTACTCGTAGATTTTCCTAAGAACAATGGAAAACTTTAAAACCAGTCTTTTTAAGATGTGTTTGAATCTCCGCCTTCCGGAAAGATCATGGTCGCTGATCCTCCGCCCCGGAACACTCTGATTCGTCAGCTGATAGCCCGCCTGCTTCCACCGGCCAATAGCTGAAGGTTGCAAAGTCCAGATCCGCTCCGCCTTTCCAGGGGTGGGGGCCATTCACCGGCGCACACAATCCATGATCAAAAGGAGTCCTCCTCTGGTCCAAAGTAAATCATACCAGCCAAACGAATACTCCATCGCCGGCACGAGATCAGAGGTCAGCTTCATCCTCCACATGAGAACACGAACCTGAACACTTTCCCAAGGATAAGGTGTTCAACCCAGATAGTAGAAATGTAGTCCATGACATATTTATTGCGTCTCTGGAAACTCCTAGATTTGCACAAAGAAGTCCTAGTTGCTGCTGCAACTACAAAGCACAAGTGAAGGTCACTGGAGAATAAGTCCTGTTGAGTTCAAAATGAGTTCACTTCACACTAAAGATAAAGCTATAACATAATGAAGAATAAGATATTAAAACATACATTTTCTACATTTCCCTCTCTTGATCACACAAAGTGTGATCACCTAAAAGATTTAACACTACAACACTCAAAACAACAAAACATTACAAACCTAACCTAACCTGACAGCTGTGGTCTGAAGCCCGCACAATCTGGAACACAAAATATTTCAAAGGAGTTAGGCGTCCATGCATGAACGTGCAAGCGAAAACTGTCGGAGCATCAGTTAAACATTCAGTGTTCAGTCTGACAGGAAAAGTCTTGCGACGGCTCCGTGCTCCTGCGGCAACCACCCCAAAGGATGCTCATGCTCACAAGATCGACCTAACCCCTTGGCACAATGTCATTAATAAAAGTTACATAGTACAAAAACTAAAGTAGTAAATAAGGTAAATAAAACAAATTCAAAGTGTAATTCAGTCTAATTCAAATTCAAATAGTAAAAAAGATAACAGTTCCTGTGAAGCAAAAGAACACCTGGAATTAAGGGGGAGGAAAGCGAGACATGTTAAGGCAGAACAAAATCCCACAGATGACTAAAAGAAAAACAGAATTGTTAAACAGAACAGCAAGCGTAATTCAGGAAATTACTTCCATCTCCTCCATGGGGTCCCATTGGAGGGGCTGTGATACATGCGCTCTACCTAAATAAGAATAGCAATAAGTAAAATGCAACAAAATCCAAAAGATCCTTCAGGGCCTCGAACACTCGCGTCCTTCTGTATGTCCCACAAGCTCTGACCAGCTTGGACCAGGCCTCCTATGAACTTCTCAATAAACCTGGTAATTAGAGATCTGATACAGAGGACACAACAGAACAGCTGTAAAAGAATTGGAGTGTCCACACATATGTACCTTCTCCCAAAGATGAATCTGCTGTGGATCTAAATATTGATTAGCGTTAGGGTCAGTAACTTAAATATAAAAAACAATAATCCAAAAACCATATTAGAAAAACAAAACACAAGACACAAGAATCATGTTACGCCTGCGGAGGGGAGAGCAGCAAATGTGATGGGAAAAAGTCCATCAGTGTTTCTCTTCTCAAAGGTCTGCTTCTCCTCATGCTGTCATTAAGAACACAAGTTGGGAAGAAAAAAATTCAAGACAAAAAGAAAAGTTCATTAGAGACAGTCGTATAACTGCCTTATCAACCCAGGACAGTGTCGTAAAACTTCCTCATCCTTGCTGAGGATGAGTGAACCAGAGGAACACACAAACAAAGCTGTAGAAAAAGTGAAAAAGGTCAATCTGAGTTACCATTTAAACATCCCTTCTAAACAAATACATTCAAATGATAATAATAAAACAATTTGACGATGATAATAAAACAATTTCCTTAAGACTCCCTAATGTCCATCTCCCTCTCTTGGAGTGGAAACATTGCAGAGTCAAACAGAGATAAGGCACAAACACAAAACCAGATAATATTGAAAGGAAAAATATAAATTGAATAAAAATTGAACATAAAATAGAAGAACAACAAACAGATCAGTGCACCGTTCAGATTAACAGGCGTCCTGTCCACGGTCCTGGGAAAAGCAAGATCACAAGGTGAAGAAATGAAACCACTTATTGTCGTTGCCTTGCAGCCGTGAGGTCTGTCACCCTTGTCGTTTAGCATTGACCTCAAGGGGTAGTAGGTTCCACAAAACAAAGAAGAAAATGTCTTCCATAACCACAAAGACTCAAGAAAACCATCATTTCTCTTACTGTCTCTGGACATTTATTCTGCAAAACAGACTTTCTATGCTCCGTAGACATTGAAGAACCTGTGCTGGAAACAGTTGTACCTAAAAATGGGACTTTCCTTCTGCAACGTTGCAAATTCCTGTTAGACACTTCAAAACCCAAATCAAACAACGTCAAAAGAAGATCTTTCATTACTTGCAGGCAGATTTCAGCAGTCGGTGCTGTTGGCAGAAGATAATCAACCTACATCAAAAACACAACCCTCTAATAGCATAATATCCTGTCGGAGAAACTTTAAACAGTGATTGAAAATGCCAGGAGAATTTTTTAAATCCTTGTGGCAAGCGTGTGTACTGCAAACTGAAACCTTTATACTGAAACACGAATAGATGTCTGCTGTTCTCATGTAATGGAATGCAAAAGAAGGCACTTGCTAAAGCAATAGCAGTGAACCACAAACAAACCACACACATTGTGGGGCTAAAGTTGACAGCATGCTATGTAGATCAGGCACAGGGAGGACTGGAGTAATGATGACTTCACTAACAGCCCTTAAATCATGTGCCATGCGATAAGTTTTATTATCTGCTTGTAAAACCGGTCTCAAACGAGTAAACCGTGAAAAATATGAATGCTCAATTACACCAGAGTTCCACAAACCAATCAGAATTTCCTTCATCTGCATCCTTCACTCAGCTGCACTGAGATCTAAAAACATTTGTGCTCTTGCAGTTACCTGAATCTCCACCGGGGAAACGGTGAAGCATGAACAAACATCAAATGAACCTGTTGACCATGAAGCATCAGAGAGCGTTTTTAACATCACCTCTGCATCTTCATGATCCGTCTTCTCTCTGCTGCGATGACTGACAATGCAGAAATGCTCCAGAGCTGCGGAGTTAGCTCTTGAATGCAAAGTTATCCTGTACATTTTTATTGAGGGAGAGAAGTGAACACCTGAAAATCACAGTTTAGACAGTTGTTTTGTTTACATCCCTCTCAGTCATGGGTCTGAGTTGCCGAACTTCATGACCAGGGGAGTGCTAATTCTATGTGCGATACAGGTGTGACTAACTTCCGGTATCATTGCAAATGTGAGTGTGTGAATACAAAATAAACTATACACCCTCTTGACCAAGTTATATGTCAGTGTAGTTTAAATACCACGTATGGCCGTCTACCTGATGAAATGCTTCTCGGTACAGTCGATCATCCTCTCTGTCATAATAGAATGCGCAGTTCAGGTCATCGGAGGCGGAAAAATATTGCTTCTAGGACAGGACTCATGGCATCCAAACCCGAAATACATGGATACACCTGGCGTTTCAGGGCCCTCTGGATCCAGCAGGTGTCAGCAGTAGGGGTTGGCTGTGGGGTGTGGCATGGCATCCAGTCTGAAAAAATGCTGGCTCCTGTTTTGACAAAAACGTTCCGTCCCAACAGATTCACAGGTGTGTGGTGAATGCACAAATGAATGTTCCACCATCTGGTCAAAAGTCAGTTGGATGGTCTTTTGCCGGGTTTGAGGAGTCATATGTTCATTTGTCAGAGCTGATGGAGGCAACCAGCAGTTTATAGAGGAACACATTGCACCAGTGTCCATTCATGGAGTTACCTCTGAGCTTGAAAGGGACCATGGCTCCTGCATCACCAAGTGGTATTGTCCGACTTGTCACCTGTGGTCCTCGCCACAGTGGAGGAGCTTGGAGCGGTCGTGGGTGCTGTTCGTGTCCTCTGCTCCTGGTCTGTGCATTCTGCTGTTGGGTACCTTGTTGTGGGCAGTCGTTGCCATTTGTCCTGAGTGCCACAGATGCCATTTCCGGCTGCTGCAGGGGGTCCCTGGGTGGCTCACGCCTTCCAGGAGGGGATACCTGTCCTCCTGTCCTGGCCTCCGATACCTGAACATTGCTACAGGTCCCGAGGGTATTTAAACTCATCATGTTATTTGCTTTTTTTTTTTTTTTTAAACACCTTCATTATCCAGAGTGGATTTTCCCTGCAGTATAAATGACTGTTTTTCAGTTGTTCAACTCCTCCCTTTGCCCTTTTTCTGCAAATGTGCTCTGCAGTGATGAATCAGATGTATTTTAAATAGACTCTTATCACCTTGCAGACGCTCCGAAGCATTCTCCATGCATGCAGTCATGGCTTCATTTGATTAGCGGAGCTGACCCGAGGGTCAGACACTCCTAACACGGCTCCTTCCTGTTAAGCCAAAGAACTGAGAAATGCTCTTTTTGTCACTCACCCAATGAAGCAGAGGGGGTTTTCTGTGTAAAGATTTATGAGGTCTCAGGACGGCTCTGCTCTACGCCTTTCCTGCAACATTAAAGCTATGTGCTGCTTGGAAAAAACATGTTACTGCAGATGTTGTTAAAGCAGATTTTTTACTGTCATGCTTTCTTTTCACCATCACTAACACTGTGGATAAAGTCAGTTAATCAATGATGAAAATCAGCAAAGGAAAAAATCCCTAAACTTTTCTCTGAACTATATGACGGGCGTGGAGCAAAATCTTTGAAAAATACATTGTTTTAGATGCATTCTGGTGCATACTGGCAGCTAATCATTCACTTTAATCCAGAAAAAAAAGACAAATTGTTTTGACTTACCATTAAGGACTTGCTGTCCAACAAAAAGAATTTTGAGAAGTGCTACAAGCAACAAAATTCCACAATTTATGCTTTTTCTTATTTAACTAAAACACAATTCACACTCAAACAACAGGTTCGTTAAAACACAGACAATTAATACGCAGACAATAACTTTTAACCGTTTTCTCAAAACCACACTAAAAGACATAACAAATTAGATACCTTACAGATAAACAAAATAAACCATTTCACTGAAATGAATCGTTTATCACTAGCATTAACATTCATGTTCTCCCTTCTTCTGTTCTACTAGAACCAGCACCTTTCCTTACCTTACCATACCTTTCTGTGTCCACAGACCCTCTATCACTTCCAATGCCGTTCATTTCTACTTTAATTCACTGCTTTGTCCTTTCCCCATTCTGTACAACATCCACTTACACTGTCTTCAAACTATAATTACATCAAAACATGGGATCTGCTTTAACTTTCATCTTTAAACAGCAATAAACCCTTTAACACCAACACTAAGTAATCTGGGAAATATTAAAACAAACATACAAAATAAATTAAACATTGCAAACATTCTTTTAAAGGGAGTCCGGATCTAAACCAACAAATACTTACAATTAGTGTCAATAACATTACTTTTTAGCAAAACTTAACTAAATCATGGTAATTAGGAATTACAAAATAAAGTAGAGACATGATGTATTCAAAATAAGAAAACCGAAATAATTGCAAAATCATTTTACACAACATATATTGGACCAATATTACCTTACTGTGTTTTAGAAAGATTTGCCCAACTTTAGGCAAATGCCCGAGAAATTTATTTTCGTTCGAACAGAGGCAGAACAGATAATGTTGCTGCAGGCTGCAGCTGTAGTCAAGCTGCTGTTGTGGCTGAAACTTCCATCGGAAGCGCTGCTCATAGACGCCTTTCTACTTAAAAATCTTTTTCGTCGAACCAAGACCACTGAAATTTGTTTTTATCGACGTCTTACAACCGAGGTCATGACCACGCTCAATAACTACAATGTCAGTTGTTATTTTACCACAAATTAGTTCGCAAACTCTTAAGCCTTGTTACGTGAAAGTTTAGCACAGGTTGAACATTTCGGTCTCCATGGACGCCGTCACGCCGACCACATGGTACAAACAAAGCCAATCAGAGCTGTCGACGCATTCGAAAGAAACTAAAACGTCCCGTTATTGGCTAATTCGAAACAAGATGGCCACGTCCATAGAGAAAACATTTCACACAGAAACATGGAAAATAAAGCCAAAATTCGCTGCTTTCAAACAGTTTTTCATCCCATACTTTCCAAAATCTCATGCATACATTTCATTCATAAGCAGTCACGTCTCCAAAATCTCATACATTCAGTCCGTTCATCAG
The DNA here is from genome assembly GCF_053564925.1 of Oryzias latipes. NCBI lineage: Eukaryota > Metazoa > Chordata > Actinopteri > Beloniformes > Adrianichthyidae > Oryzias > Oryzias latipes. The sequence continues at coordinate 3,006,515 of NC_136237.1, read as the reverse complement.
CGATCACGTCTGTATTGTCATCAGTCAGTCGTCAAGTCATGTTGTCGTTTTTGTCCTGACAAAATGCACAATTTTCCTCATCTTCTGTCAAATTCAGCGCTCATGTTTATTTTGAATCCTTCTTTGGTTTCTCTCCGCGTATAAAAAAATAATTTGTAGAGGCCGAAGCCTCCTTGGTGTTTCCGAAAATCCTAGACGCGCAAAATTAGTTCCTATAATAACTCTGTTTTTCGTAAGGGATTTCTTAACAGGTTGAACAGACACAAACCTAGTCAATTTGCTGCTTTCCAAATATCACAAGCTCCCAATTTGCCAACGTTCAATTTTGTACAGGCCGAACAGACGAAAAACCTGCATAATTATAATTGTCCAATTTTTCAAAATCTTTTACTGCCGCCCAAAGTGTATATTTTGCCACCGTTCAATTCGCTGTTCTAGGGAGGGTGAACCCAACACTTATTTACTGGGGTGCGCTCGCCCGTTCGTTCGTATAGGGTACACTGTGCCACCCATACAATCGACTTCTCCTTTAATTTGAGATCATCAAAACGCAGACTTTACAAAAGGCTCTGCTCACCATGATTATGAATGAGGCCTCTGAAGAAGTCGACCGCATGGCAGGAAGCATCCCCAGACTTTACGTCGAAAGTCTCAGAAATCTCGTAATAAGCCACTATGATGTGGTCCAACCGGTCTGGTCCGCGTTTCCTATTCACCCCCGACTTCACGTCTCGAGGTCACCAAATTGAAGGAAAGAGAATCGTCCGTTTTTGGGTTCTTTCCATCCATGCGTGTTCGATAGTCGAGAGTGGTAAAACAAACAAGGATTCCACCGGTTTAAAAATACACAGAGTTTATTTCCCTGACAATAGTTCTAAAGCACAGTTTAAAACATTAATGCAGATATATCTGGATTCTCAAGTAAAGATCTACTGACGCACAAGTTACATGCGAATTACTCGTAGATTTTCCTAAGAACAATGGAAAACTTTAAAACCAGTCTTTTTAAGATGTGTTTGAATCTCCGCCTTCCGGAAAGATCATGGTCGCTGATCCTCCGCCCCGGAACACTCTGATTCGTCAGCTGATAGCCCGCCTGCTTCCACCGGCCAATAGCTGAAGGTTGCAAAGTCCAGATCCGCTCCGCCTTTCCAGGGGTGGGGGCCATTCACCGGCGCACACAATCCATGATCAAAAGGAGTCCTCCTCTGGTCCAAAGTAAATCATACCAGCCAAACGAATACTCCATCGCCGGCACGAGATCAGAGGTCAGCTTCATCCTCCACATGAGAACACGAACCTGAACACTTTCCCAAGGATAAGGTGTTCAACCCAGATAGTAGAAATGTAGTCCATGACATATTTATTGCGTCTCTGGAAACTCCTAGATTTGCACAAAGAAGTCCTAGTTGCTGCTGCAACTACAAAGCACAAGTGAAGGTCACTGGAGAATAAGTCCTGTTGAGTTCAAAATGAGTTCACTTCACACTAAAGATAAAGCTATAACATAATGAA